>NC_137785.1:31454537-31794675 GCF_963455305.1 Plecotus auritus | reverse complement strand
CTCCCAAAGATGACCACATCTTAAAATTCCTACTGTTGTATATGACAAAGGGGATTTTATTAAGTTAAGGGTCTTGAGAAGGAGAAATGATTCTGGATTATCCAGGTGTGGGCCCAATGTAACCACAAGGGTTTTTGTTTTTGTTTTTAAATATATTTTTGTTAATTTCAGAGAGGAAGGGAGAGGAGAGACAGAAACATCAATGATGAGAGAGAATCATTGATCAGTTGTCTCCTGCACGCCCCACACTGGGGATTGAGCCTGCAACCTGGGCATGAGCCCTGACCAGGAAATCAAACCGTGACCTGGTTCATGGGTCGATGCTCAATCACTGAGCCACACCGGCCAGGCCCACAAGGGTTTTGGTAAGATCAGAGTATTAGATGTGACAATGGAAGCAGGGGATTGAAGTGATTCAGGAATCATAAGCCAAGGACTGCAGATGGAAAGGATAAGGAAATGGACTCTGCTCTGAAGTCTCCAGAAGGAATTAGCCCTGCCAACATCTGACTTTAGCTCAGTGAGACTAATTTTGGATTTTTATCTCCAGAACAGTGAGAGAATAAATTTACATTGTTTCAAGTAACTATTGTGGTAATTTGTAACAGCAGCAATAGAAAGTGGATACATACATGGCAGGACTGGAATGAGGGAGAGAATGTGAGTAAGAGAGCGAGAGATGTGTGTGTGTGTCTGTGTGTGTGTGTGTGTGTGTGTGTGTGTGTGTGTGTGTGTGAGAGAGAGAGAGAGAGAGAGAGAGAGAGAGAGAGAGAGAGAGAGAGAGAGAGATCTCACAGGAGTCTCAGGAGCAGGCAGATCAGGATCTCCTGGACAAAGAGCTGCTGCTACCACCACAGGTACTCCCCCAACGAGCACAGCTATGGCTCAGAAACCAGGTACTCCCCATCTTGAACGGGGGAGCTGCAGCGGCTAGGAGCACAGCCTTGCCACCACCCAGACTAGCCTTGGACAGCCCTCTCCTAGGCCCCCCACTCCCTGACTGAGCAGTGAGTGGAACACCAGTGGGACCTCACACACACACACCGCCCCCCCCCAACCCCCACGGACCCGAGCTCCTGCCACTGACACCTGCAGGACCATGTCCATGGGGGAAGGGAGCACAGCTCAGAACAGAGACAATGAAGACATGAGACTCAAGGCCGACCCAGCTGCTGGGCTAAGGAGTCCCTGACCACTGGGACTACTAGGGGCTTCAACCTCTCAGGCCTCAATCAAACTCACACTGGCCTACACTAAAGCAGCTTCCAGGAAGCCCAGGATAGACACGCCAAGGGATCAGACTCAATTTTTCAGAGCAGAATCCAGAGAGCCCCACAAATAGCAGACCCAAAGGTCTTCATGTGAGTGTGTGAGTGTATGTGGATTTTTTGTTTTCTGTTGTTTGTTTGCCCCTTTTTCTTCTTCTTTTCTTGCAAATCTCTAATTTCTCTCTTTCCTTTAATTACATTCTACTTTAGCCTATTTTGATTATTATTATCTTTTCTTGTTTTGTTTTTCTTTTTTCTCATTTTACTCCATTTTACTTTTCCTATCTAAATCTTAATATATCCATTATTAATATGTTTAAAATTCATTATTATTATTTCAATTATTTTCTGTTTCATTTTCTTTTTTCCTCCTATACCAGTTCTTTTAGCTTCCTTCTTGCTTCCATATTGCCATTTTTTTTGGTCTTCTTTCTCTCTTTTTCTTTATATTCCCTCCAAGTCTTTGGTCACATGTCTTATAGTATCCTTTTTATTTTTTTTTAAATAAATCTTTATTCAGATTATTACAATTATTTCTCCTTTTTCCCCTCATAGCTCCCTTCCACCCAGTTCCCACCCCACCTTCTGCCCTTACCTCCCCCCCACTGTCCTCATCCATAGGTGTATGATTTTTGTCCAGTCACGTCATGAACCCCCCATACCCCTTTCCCCCTGAGAATTATCAGTCCATCCCTTTCTATGCCCCTGATTCTATTATATTCACCAGATTATTCTGTTCCTCAGGTTTTTAATTCACTTCATTTTTAGGTTCACTTTTGATAGATATGTATTTGTTGTTCATAATTTTTCTCTTTATTTTTTTCTTCTTCCTCTTCTTTAAGAATACCTTTCAGCATTTCATATAATACTGGTTTGGTGGTGATGAACTCCTTCAGCTTTTTCTTATCTGTGAAGCTCTTTATCTGCCCTTCAATTCTGAATGATAGCTTTGCTGGGTAGAGTAATCTTGGTTGTAGGTTCTTGCTATTCATCACATTGAAAATTTCTTGCCACTCCCGTCTGGCCTGCATAGTTTCTGTTGAGAAATCAGCTGACAGTCGTATGGGTGCTCCCTTGTAGCTAACTAACTGTTTTTCTCTTGCTGCTTTTAATATTCTCTCTTTGTCTTTTGATCTTGGCATTTTAATTATGATGTGTCTTGGTGTCAGGAGGCTCAGAGTACCAATCAAAATTAACCCAACGAGACCCACACCTAGACACATTATAATTAAAATGGCAAATATTAAAGACAAAGAAAGAATCTTTTTTTATATATATTTCTTTATTGATTTCAGAGAGGAAAGGAGAGGGATAGAGAGATAGAAACATCAATGATGAGAGAGAATCCCAGCTCTTTGGATTCCTTTTGTTTGGGGTTCTGTGTGCTTCCTGACCTTGTAAGTCTATTTCTTTCACCAGGTGGGGGAAGTTTTCGGTCATTATTTCTTCAAATAGGTTTTCAGTATCTTGCTCTCTCTCTTCTTCTGGCACCCCCATAATTCTGATGTTGGTATGCTTGAAGTTGTCCCAGAGTCTTCTTACACTATCTTCAACGTTTTGGATTTTATTTTTTTGCCTTTTCGGTTGAGTGTTTTTTGCTTCTTTGTATTTCAATTCTTTGACTTGATTTTTGTGTTCCTCTTGTCTGTTTTTGGGTCTCTGTATAATATTTTTTATTTCAGTCAGTGTATGTTTAATTTCTAGTTGGTCCTTTTTCATATCTTTGAGGGTCTCGTTATATTTATCGGCCTTTTCTAGGATATTCTTAAAAAGCCTTATAACCATGGTTTTGAATTCTATATCCAGTCGTTTGTTTTCCTCCATTTCTTTCGTTTGTGATCTGATTCTTTGACGCCGCATTTTCACTGCTTCCCTGAGTTGGTAAGGTAGATTTGTGTGCTACGTTTCCAATATGGCCCAGTGGGTCTGCCTCCCCAGTTAACCTGAGGTGGACACTCTTGGTGCACCCCTTTGTGGACTGTGTGTACAGCCTTGTTGTAATTAAGTCTTGATTGTTGTTGGTATCACTGGGAAGAATTGACCTCCAGGCCAGTTGGCTGTAAGGATCAGCTGTGTCTATGCTGGGAGAAGTTCGGTGCTGGAGACAGCCTTATAGGATTAGACTTGCAAAATTGCAATAGCCTCTATGCTCAGCTTGGATGGGGTGGAGTCTCAGTCTTGGCTTCCCGTCAGCCTTGCCCTTGTGTGCATGTGCGCGCCTTCTGACCTCTTGCCTTCCCGGCTCCCGAGTCTCCGCCCAAGAGTCCGGACTCCCCCCACAAGAGCGTGGGTCCCCAGGGGCTCGCCTGGAACCGGGGTTCAGTGCAGTCAGAACTGGGGCCCAGTGCAGTCAGGAGCCTCCGACTCCCTTCCACTAGGGAAAGCCTGTGGCAACCTCCGCAGCCTTTGTGCGCACTGGCACGCGCGTGCCTTCAGACTTCTGCCTTTCCCAGCTCCCGAGTCTCCGCCCGAGAGTCCAGACTCCCCCCGTAAGAGCGTGGGTCCCCAGGGGCTTGCCCGGAACTGGGGTTCAGTGCAGTCAGAACTGGGGTTCAGTGCGGTCTGGGGCTTCCTTCCCCCTTCCACCAGAAAGTCAGCCAGGCTCTCAGCCGCCCTTCCTCTCTGCGCGCACAAAGACCCTTTGCCGTACCTCCAATTCTCTGTGAGCTGTTCTCTTTCCTTCTAGTTGTAGAATTTCCACTCAGCCAGCTTTCCTGTGGTTCTGGATGGTGTCCGTTCTGTCTTTTAGTTGTAGTTTTTAAATTGTTGTGCGAGGCAGCAGTTTAGGTGCTTACCTATGCCGCCATCTTGGTTTCTCCTCCTTTTTATTTTTTATTTGCTTTGCTTTTTTTCCCCTTCTAAGTCTTTTCCTGTTGTTGTTGTTGCATTGACTAGCTTGATTTTGGGGGTGTTTTTGGTTTGGTCTTGTTGTGTCTTACTCTGTTCTGTCAGCACCTGTATAACAGCTAGCATAATGATATTGGGGTTGAACATGACTGGTAACAAGTTGGAGGGGAGATCCTTCCCATGAAAGGAACATCAACAATCAAGTCCCAATTACAACAGAAGAGCCCAAATAATGCACACAAGGGGCATTTCTAGAACATCCAGCTCAGGTGAAAAAAGAGACTGCACCACTGGACTCCTCAAGATACTTTCTACATAAAGGAGGCATAGCAGTTCTATCTACTGCATAGAATCAAATACAAAGAGACAGTTAAAATGGGAAGACAATGAAACAACCCCCAAATGAAAGATAATAA
Organism: Plecotus auritus; assembly: GCF_963455305.1. Taxonomy (NCBI): domain Eukaryota; kingdom Metazoa; phylum Chordata; class Mammalia; order Chiroptera; family Vespertilionidae; genus Plecotus; species Plecotus auritus. The sequence continues at coordinate 31,790,144 of NC_137785.1, read as the reverse complement.
GGAATCTTCAGAAAAAGAACTAAATGAAAGGGAGGCAAGCAACCTATCAGACATAAAGTTCCAAGTAATTATTTTAATGGTGCTTAAGGAGCTTAGTGAAAATTACAAGGAATTCAGTAGGAACTATAGCAGCATAAACAATGAAATAGAAACCATTAACTAGAACCATACAGAAAATAATAACATATCTAACATCAAGAACACACTGGAAATAATTAAAATTAGATGTAATGAAGCAGAGGATCAAATCAGCAATTAGGAAGACAAGGTTGAAATAAATACCCAATTAGAGCAGCAAATAAATAAAAAATAATTAAAAGTGGGAAGGGAGCTCTGGGACAATATTAAAGGTAACAATATCCACATGATCAGAATACCAGAAGGGAAGAAGGTGAGCAAGGAACAGAGAACCTGTTTAAAGAAATGAGAGATCAAACCTCAGAGGGAAGTCAGGGGAGGGTAGGGGTAAGGGGGAGAGATCAACCAAAGGACTTGTATGCACACATAAAAGCCTAACCAATGGACACAGACACCCGGGGGTGGGGTGAGGACATGAGTGGGGGGGGATGGGAGGGCAATGTGGGGATAAGGACACATATGTAATACCTTCATCAATAAATAAATTTTAAAAAACACCTAGCCCAAAAAAAAAAAAAAAAAAAAAAGAAATGAGAGAAAACTTCCCTAACCTGGTGAAGGAAAATGTCACACAAGTTCAGGAGGCACAGAGTACCAATCAAAATTAACCCAACGAGACCCACACCTAGACACATTATAATTAAAATGGCAAATATTAAAGACAAAGAAAGAATCTTTTTTTATATATATTTCTTTATTGATTTCAGAGAGGAAAGGAGAGGGATAGAGAGATAGAAACATCAATGATGAGAGAGAATCATTGATCGGCTGCCTCCTGCACGCCCCCTACTGGGGATTGAGCTCACAACCTGGGCATGTGCCCTTGGCTGGAATCGAACCTGGGACCCCTCAGTCCACAGGCCGACGCTCTATCCACTGAACCAAACCGGCCAGGGCAAGAAAAAATCTTAAAGGCAGCGAGAGACAGAAAATTGCCTACAAAGGAGTTCCCATTAGAATGTCAGCTGATTTCTCAATAGAAACACTTCAGACCAGAAGGGAGTGGCATGAAGTATTCAAAGTAAATAAAAGCAAGGACCTAAATCCAAGACTACTGTATCCAGCAAGGCTAAAATTGAAGGTGAAATAAAAATTTTCCAGACAAAAAAAAAAGGTTAAAGGAGTACATTACCACCAAACCAGCAATGCAAGAAATGTTAAAGGGACTACTTTAAGAGGAAGAAGAAAAGAAGAGAGAGTAGGTCATAAGCATAAAGAAACTAAAAATAGCAATAAATAAATACCTGTCAATAATAACCTTAAGTGTAAATGGATTAAATACTTCAGTCAAAAGACATAGGGTGACTGAGTGGATAAGAAAACATGACCCATATATATGCTCTCTACAAGAGATCCCACTCAGAACAAAAGATACAGATTGAGAATGAAGGAATGGAAAAATATATTCCATGCAAATGGAAAAGGAAAAAAAAGCTGGGGTAGCAATCCTTATATATAAAAACCCTAGGCCCGACCGGAGGCTCGACCAACCGGAAGTCAGTCCTACAGTCAGCACTGGGTTGCCATGGCAACCCAGCACTGACTGCTGCAGCTGAAGGACGGTGACCCAGCACTGACTGCTGAGGGGCCTGCAAATCAGGCCAGGAGAGAGGCCTGAAGAGAGAAGCAGGGTCTGATCCGTAGCCTGTGTGGCAGCTGTTGATCAGCACTTGCCTCTATCTTTCTCTCCAGGCCAGGCCAGCAGCTGCACCTTCCATTTCTCTCCAGGCCTCCACCAGGTCTGCTGATCAGCCCTGCCTTTCTGATCAGGCCCCATTGATAGGCCCAGAGATGCTGACTGCCATAGAAACGAACCAATCAGAACCAAATCTGGGTGAACTGTGAGGAGCCAATGGCTGCCTAGGAGGCAGAGCTTTTGACGCTGACTGGCATAGAAACCAACCAATCAGAACCAAATCTGGGTGAACTGTGAGGAGCCAATGGCTGCCTAGGAGGCAGAGCTTTTGATGCTGACTGGCATAGAAACTGACCAATCAGAACCAAATTGGCTGGCAGAGGAGGGGCAGTTGGGGGCAAGATCAGGCTGGCAGGGGAGGGCAGTTAGGGTGATCAGGCAGGCAGAGGCAGTTAGGGGACATCAGGCTGGTAGGGAAGGGCAGTTGGGGGTGAGATAAGGCCAGCAGGGGAGGGCAGTTGGGGGCGATCAGGCTGGCAGGGGAGAGTAGTTGGGGGCAAGATCAGGCTGGCAGGGGAGGGCCATTGGGGGTGAGATCTGGCTGGCAGGGGAGGGCAGTTGGGGGCGAGATCAGGCTGGCAGGGGAGGGCAGTTAGGGGTGATCAGGCAGGCAGGCAGGTGAGCAGTTAGGAGCCAGCGGTCCTAGATTGCGAGAGGGATGTCCCCGATTGGAGAGGGTGCAGGCTGGGCTGAAGGAACCCCCCTCCATGCATGAATTTCGTGCACTGGGCCATTAGTCTATATATATAAAAGGCTAATATATTAAGTGTGCCTCATACTGACCGGTCTATGATGAGCACTGACCACCAGGGGGAAGGGCTACAGTGATTTAGCAGTGGTGGTTCTCAAGTGATGCACCCCGAAACCAGAGAGGAAGGAGCCCAATTCATCGTGGGGCTGCATGATTCCACCTTCGGCCATGGGTTGTGCTGTTGCTGGGGCACTGTCTGCCCCAAATCTGGTTTACTGCACACTTGCATTTGCATTCCACATCCTGTACAATAGCAACTTGCAGAGTGCCCTCTCACACTCCAGGACCCCTTGGGGGATGTTGGGGAGCCAGTTTCAGCCCAATCCCCACAGGTCAGGCTCACTCCACAGATGCCAGGGAGAGACCACGAGAGTTTGGCTCCAGGGCATGTCTGGCCCTTCTCACCCAGTCCCGCCCCACCGGTCACCTTCTAATTAATTTCCTTTCAATGTGCCCTAATCCATGCACCGAGTCACCAGTACTCATATAAGACAAAATAGATTTTAAAACAAAGTCCATAACCAGAGACAAAGAAGGCCACTTCATAATATTAATGGTAATGATTCAACAAGAAAATATATCCCTTGTAAACATATATGCACCCAATATAGGAGCACCCAAGTACATTAAAAAACTCTTAGTGGACTTTAAGGGAGAGATTGAGAACAATACAGTCATACTAGAAGTCTTTAACACCTCACTGACATCAATGGATATATCTTTCAGACAAAAAATCAATAAGGAAACAGAGGCCTCAAATGACACACTAGATCAGATGGATCTGATATTTACAGAACATTTCACCTCAAAGCAATAGAACATACATTCTTCTCAAGCACACAAGGAACATTCTCAAAGATAGACCACATGTTAGGACACAAAACAAACCTATACAAATTCAAGAAGATTGACATAATACCAAGCATCTTCTTGGATCACAATGGCATGAAGTTAGAAATCAATGACAATAAAAAAAAAACACACTCAAATACATGAAGTCTAAATAGCTTGTTACTAAACAATGAATGGGTTACCAATGAGATCAAACAAGAAATTAAAACCTTCCTGAAAACAAAAGAAAATGAACACACAACCACCCAAAAAGGAGTCCTAAGAGGGAAATTCATAGCACTACAGGCCTACCTCAAAAAAAAATAAGAAAAAGCACTAATAAACTGTCTAACCCTGCAACTAAATGAATTAGAAAGAACTTCTAATGGAAGTGGAAGGAAGAAAATAATAAACATTAGAGCAGAAATAAATGACATAGAGACTTAAAAAAACAGAAAAGATCAAGAAACAGAGAGGACCCAAATAAATAAAATCAGAGATGAAAGAGGTGATATAACAATGGATACCCCAGAATACAGAGGATTGTAAGAAAATACTATGAATATACCAACAAACTGTACAACCTGGGTGAAATGGACAAATTTCTTGAAATATACAATCTTCAAAAAAATCAGAAAACCTGAGTAGGCCAATAACAACTGATAAAATTGAAGCAGTAATTTAAAAACTTCCAGAAAACAAAAGTCCTGGACTGGATGGATTTACAGGTGAATTTTACCAAACATTCAAAGAAGAACTAACATTTATCTTCCTCAAACTATTCCAAAAAATTCAAGAGGAAGGAACACTTCCACGCTCTTTTTACGAAGCCAGCATTACCCTAATTCCAAAACCAGATAAAGACACTACAAAGAAAGAAAATTGCAGGCCAAAATCCCTGATGAACACAGATAATAAAATCCTCAACAAAATATTAGCAAATCAGCCCTAGCTGGTTTGGCTTAGTGGACAGAGCATCAGCCTACAGACAGAAGGGTTCCTGGTTCGATTCCTGTTGAGAGCACATGCTCGGGTTGTGGGATCAGTCCCCAGTAGCGGGTGTGCAGGAGGCAGCCATTCAATGATTCTCTCTCATCATTGATGTTTCTATCTCCCTCTCCTTTCCTCTCTGAATTCAATTAAAAAATATTTTTTAAAATGTTAGCAAATCGGATCCAGCAATATATTTAAAAAATCATACACCATGATCAAGTGGGATTTATTCCAGGGATGCAAGGCTGGTACAATATTCACAAATCAATAAATATGATACATCACATAAACAAATTGAAAGATAAAAACCACATGGTCATTTCAATAGATGCAGAAAAAGCATTCAACAAAATCCAGCACCCTTTTTTGATAAAAGCTCTCACTAAAGTAGGAATACTGTAGAGAGATCATACCTCAAGATAATAAAGGCCATATATGACAAACATACACCCAACATAATACTCAATGGGCAAAAACTAAACGTGTTTCCCTTAAGAACAAGAACAAGACAAGGATGTCCGTTTTCACCATTCTTATCCAACATAGTACTGGAAGTCCTAGCCACAGCAATCAGACAAGAAGAAGTAATAAAAGGCACCCAAATTGACTTATCACAACATGGCAGCCAGCAGAATGGCAGTGAGGAAAAGAGTGTGAGTGGGTAAAGGAGTGAGAGGGGAGTGTGTGGAAATGTGTGGTGTGTGTGTGGGTGAGTGAGGGACAGATCTCGCAGAAGACTCGGGGACTGGCGGATCAGGCTCTCCTGGACAGGGAGCCGATGCTACTGTCACAGGCACTCCCAGGTTGGGCATGGCTCTGGCACAGAGACCATGCCATCTCGAAGAAGGGAGCAGCAGAGGCTATGAGTGCAGCCAAACCAACACCCAGACTGGCCTGGGACACCACCCCCAAACCTGCGCAGTGAGCTGCTCATTAGCCATAATTTGGAAGGGACCCCCACTGCACCCCCTCAGTGAGTGGCACACTACCTCACTGCAGGCTCCCAGATGCACACAGTGAGGGCCCGCCAGAGAGACCTCTTGCACCACCCCACCCAGGCCCCAGGACCCGCGTGCTGTGAGTGCTTGCCAGAGGCACCTCGCACAACACCCTACCCAGGCTCCAGAGCTGCACTATAAGTGCATGCCAGAGGCACCTCTGCACCACTCTGCCACAGGCACTGGGGCCACACAGTGAATTGCATGCCAGAGGGCTCTGGACCTCACAAGGAGTTGCACACCAAAGGAACTGTGCAAGTGCCCCCACCAACCCTGAGCATCTACAGCAGACACCTAAGGGACAAGGTCTGTGGGGGAAGGGAGAACAACTCAGAGCAAAGACAATAAAGGTGTGAGACTCAAGGCAGACCCAGCCTCTGGGCTAAGGAGTACCTGACCACTGGACCACTAGGCACTTCAGCCTCTTGGACCTCAATCAGGTTGCCCAGAGCCAGAAAGAGACAGCAACTCACATTACATAGAAACAAATACAAAGGGACAGCAAAAATGGGGAGACAAAAGCAATCCCCAAAGGAAAGAAAAGGGGGAATCACCAGAAAAGGAACTAAATGAAATGGAAGCAAATAATTTGTCAGATAAAGAATTCAGAGTAATGATTACAAAGATGCTCAAACATCTAACTGAGAATTACAGGCAGCTCAATAAGAATTATAAGAAGCTAAATGAGAAATTCACCAACATGGCCCTAACCGGTTTGGTTCAGTGGATAGAGCATCAGCCTGCGAACTGAAAGGTCCCAGGTTCGATTCTGGTCAAGGGCATGTACCTTGGTTGCAGGCACATCCCCAGTAGGAGGTGTGCAGGAGGCAGCTGATCAATGTTTCTCTCTCATCGATGTTTCTAACTCTCTATCCCTCTCCCTCTCTGTAAAAAATCAATAAAATATATTTTTTTAAAAAGAAATTCACCAACATGGATAAGAATCAAGAGGAAATGAAGAAGAAGAAAAAACACGAGGAAATGAAGAATGACATAGCTCCAATAAGTAACACCCTAAAAAGTTTCAACAGTAGACTAGAAGAAGCTGAGGACCAAATCAGCGAGTTAGAAGATAGGGCAGAAAAATAACACCCCATCTGAACAGCAATTGGAAAAAAAAAAGGCAGAGAGGTTAAAGGAGCTTTGGGACATGAAACGAAGCAACATCCTCATAATAGAAAACCTGTTTGAAGAAATAATGACAGAAAACTTTCCTGATATGGGGAAGAAAAACGGTCACACAAGTCCAGGAAGCAGAATCCCAAACAAGATAAATCCAAAAAGACTCACACCAAGACACATCATAATTAAAATGGTGTTGCCCAGCTGGGTGTAGCTCAGCAGCTGAGCATCCACCCAGGAACCAAGAGGTCATGGGTTCGATTCCCGGTCAGGGCATATGCCCAGGTTGCAGGCTCGGTCCCCAGTGGGGGGCATGCAGGAGGCAGCCGATCAGTGATTCTCTCTCATCATTGATGTTTCTATCTCTCTCTCACTCTACCTTCCTCTCTGAAATGAATAAAAATATATTTTAAAAAAATAAAATGGTGTCAAAAGACAAAGAATCTTTTTTTATTAATTTCTTTATTGATTAAGGTATCACATATTTGTCCTCATCTCCCCATTCCCATTCCAAACCCCTCCCCACGCATGCCCCCACCCCCCTGTTGTCCATGACCACTGGTTAGGCTTATATGCATGCACACAAGTCCTTTGGTTGATTTCTCCTCCTTACCCCCACGCTCCCCTACCTTCCCTCTGAGGTTTGACAGTCTGATCGATGCTTCCCTGTCTCCGGGTCTGTTTTTATTCATCAGTTTATGTCGTTCAATATTTCCCTTAGATGAGTGAGATCATGTGATACTAGAAATACACTTATAAGAACCGAAAATGAGACAAGCAATAACGGTTATGCTGAGAGACAAATGAATCAGTCTGTAATGAGTTTCTTTCTGGGCCAACAGTTCTTTTGAGTCCCAATTTCAATGTCAAACAGTTCCTTATGTGTACATGTCAGCAATGATATTTCAGTTCTGGATGGTGGACAAATGGTGGTAATGCAGGTCTGACCCTCTCTGGTTTGTTCCTGGGCAACCTGCAGCGACGCACAGCTGCTGACTGTTAGTATGGCAAGGCGTCGTCAGTGTCTTCCATCTCTGGACTGTTTCTCTTCTGTCTTCATGGCTGGAGCAGTCCTGTCAATTCCTCTCTGTTGCAGGAATCCACGTGGTCTTGGAGTTGTTTTCTGAAAATATACAAACATATTCTCAACCGAAAGTTAATAAAGGAATCTTTTCTATAAATTTGACTTGGGATCCTTTTTCATTTTTTGCCCAAACGATTTTCCTTTGGCTTGTTTTGACACCATGTGTGTTTTTCATGGGTGTCTTGCTGTTAGAAGACAAAGAATCTTAAGGGCTGCAAGAGATAGAAAGTTACCTACAAGGGATCTCCCATTAGAATATCAAATGATTTCTCAACAGAAATACATCAGGCTAGAACGGAATAAAATGAAGTATACACAGTAATGAAAAGCAAGGGACTGAATCCAAGAACACTCTATCCAGTAAAGCTATCATGCAAAAGTGAAGGTGAGATTAGGAGCTTCACAGACAAAAACAGGCTAAGAGAGTTTATTACCATGAAACCAGCAATGCAAGAAATCCTAAAGGGGGTGGTATAAGAAGAAGGAGTAGAAAGAGAAGGAGAAACGCAGACATAAAGAATAAAAATGGGGTGAGCATGGGCTGTGGTTCCCCCTCTCCCCCCCAGCAGCTGTGCCCCTGCAGGGAGAGATGGAGACTCTGAAAGACAAGACCCTGGAGGATCTGGACGAGATGCAGAACGGCCAGAAGGCCATCAACCGGCTGGCCTAGGAGTCCCCTGAGGTCCAGGAGCTGGAACGAGAGATGGCACTGGCCACCAAATGCAACCCGGCTGAGCGGAACCTGGAGTTCCAAGCCCCCCTGGAGACCAGCCACTCAAACCTTTCGGATAAGTACCAGGAGCTCCGGAAGCTCACAGAGTGATGCCAGAAGCTGAAGGAAAAGCTGGAGAAACTCTTGTTGGCGCTGCAGCCAGGGACCTTGTTAAACCTGCTGCAGATGGAAGGCATGAAGATAGGAGTCTGCGGACATGGCTGAGAAGTTCCCGAGGGCGAGGTGCCCTTGGAGACGTTCCTGGAGGACTTCTCCGCCATGAGGAGGCTGTCGCATCTGCAACGGGTTCGTGGAGAAGCGCCAGGACGTGGTGAGGAAGCCCAGAGCTTCCCAGGAGCCCGCGGGCGGCGGTGGCACCCCTTCTCTCCCCCCGCCTCTCCCATCTCGCCCGGCCCCCAGGCGACCCCCCTGCAGCCGAAAAGCAGCCACCCCCGCCCCGGCAGCCGGCAGGAATGCCTCCCTACCCTCTACCCTACAGCCCGACTCCGGGGTTGCCCGTGGCCCCACCACCAAGGGTGCCGCAGCCAGGCCCGTCCTCGTGGTGTCCCAGCCCTCCTCATCCTACGGCGGGCTTTTGGGCCCCCGTTTCCCGTCAGCCAGCCGGGTCTCAGGGCTGCTGAGGGCTACTCTTGGTCCCCACAGAGGAGCACACCACCCTGGCCTAGCTATCCCGCACCCGCCTCTGGTGCCTCTGGCCCGGGTACCCCTTGGCGGGGGTGGACAACAGCCCTCCTACCCTTGGGGGAAGGAAAACCTCCTTACCCAGCGCAGCCCCAGTTCCCCAGCTTCCTGGGCCAGTCCCCCTCAGCCTTCCTATCCCCGAGGGCCGGCCCCTTCCTACCGGTTCCTGCACCTCAGGGTCCTGCCTGGCCTGGGTATTAGACAGGGCCCTGGCCTCGGCCCTTCCCTACTTCCGCTTGAACCACAGCTTTTGGGCCACCCTCTGCTGAGATGCTCGGTTAGACTGGAAGCGGAGTTGGCTCTCCCCATGGACTTGGGGAGGGGGGGGTGGCTGGGGCCAGCAGGCCCGGAAAGGCACAGGCCGGTCACAGCGCTGACTGGCTTAGCCTGTCCAGTGCTGCCAGGCAGTGAGGCCAGCGCCTCCCCATGGTGTCTGCAGGAGCTGCTGTGCACCCGTGACTGTCTACTGTGTCTGCACGACCGACCTGAACAGTGAGGACAGGTCTGGGCGGCGGCTGGTCGTTACCCCTGCTCACCCCCGCCCCAGGTTTGGCATATTCCATGTGGGGTCACACCAAGGGGTGAAACTCTTTGTGTCTCTCTGGTCCATTCAGGAATGTCCGGCCCCACGCACCATGGTCAGGGTTGGGTCACAGGGAGAGAACAGAGTTAGGAAAACACTTCATGATTGTTAAGTCAAAAAGCCATAATTGAACTCTGACAGACTGGTGTCCGATAAACTTGTGCTGTGTGCTGTGTGAGTGCCAGCAGCCGAGCTAGCTCAGTGAGAATATGGGATTGTGAAAGTGGACCCCAGACCTCATCTGCACTGGCTGGAAAATCCTGGGGGTACCTTGGACCCTCTGGCTGGACAGGAGGATCACATTTAGGAGTGGAGGGCCAGGTCGCCTATCCAGTCACCCAGCCACCCACTCTTCTCTGGTGACCTCTGCTTCTGGTTGACTTTTTCCAAGGCCCACCCCATCCATCCACCCTGGAACCTCATTCCAAGCAGCCCCTCCCTCATCCCCTTCCTCTGGTTCCCAAGATGGAACTCCCTCACCCCCACATCCCTCCGGAGACAGACATCTAAAGATGCCCTAACAATGACCTCCTAGTGGTGCTAGAAACATTGTTGCCATGTGGTTGTCCATGTCTTTGCAACTCTCTTGTCTTCAGAATGTAAAGGGCAAGGACTGTGACTCCGAGCACACGCAGCCCCCAGCACATCAGGGGGTGAAGCATGTTCAGTGTTAAAAACGACGGTAGACCAAAGGTGGTGTGTGTGAGCCACGTCCTGCATGGCTTAGGGTTCAGAATCTGGAGAAGGGCCGTGCACAAATGAAGAGACAAGACAAGAAATAACAATTTGGAAATTGGGGGGGGGGGGGGGCAGGCGGAGAGTCCAGCGCAAGAGGAAGGACTTCACTGGTGCCCAGGCCTTGCCAACATTTTATTCAATTTTGGATACACATATTGCCCTTAGCCAGGCAGGCAATTCCGGTAACAGAGACTGTCTTAAAGATCAGTAAATATTAGTAAAGACTTACTCTGAAGGAGAAAAAAATGGCAGCAGGATAGATAGATGTGTCCCGAGCTTTGTCCCGAAGCAGATAGAAAGAACAGCTGAGGGTTGCACGGGGAGTGTCTGTTGGTGAGTTAAGGGACAGCTATACTCCAGGAGGTGGGGGACTGCTGGACGGGGCTCCCCTGACCAGGTAACCCCCACTGCTGCTGGGTTCCCTCCCGAAGCCACCAGCTCAGACGCGGAGACCGCGCCATCTTGAAGGGGAAAGTGGATGTTATTGGAAGCCTGAAAATCTACAACTGCGGCACCCACTGAACAGCTGCGAACCTCAGAGCACCGGTCCCCAATTGGTGCAAACACACGAATTCAGAGGAGCTCTACATTCCACCACGGAAAGGTCAGATTTCGCCTGGGATAAGGTGAGGTCTCTGGTCCCGGCAGGACAGAGAAGTGCACGCACTGCGGGAGCTGGAGGACCAGGGGAAGTCTGCACCTAAAAAAATCCCTGGCTGTTGGGGCTGGCGTGATCCATGAATGTGGAAGGGGGGTCCTCAGAGCTGCTAACAAAGGGGATCTCTAAAAAGCAACCCATTTTGATCTGACACAGAAGGAGAGCCTAAAAAATTTAAAACTGTGCCGGCTGCTTAGACACAAGGGAGAAAAGGATTGCGCAGACTTGCACGCAGCCTGGGAGTTTGCACACTTGCGTTTTTTTCCTCTTTAAGTTCTTGCTTCTGATTACTAAGCCCAATACATAGGATCACCCAGTTGGGGACACCCTAGGAGACTGCAGGGGAAAGTTGTTTCTCTGGAACCTGGGGATCAGAGCAGGGAGTGACTGTCAGAGAAACAGCTCTGGGACAGCCCACCCACACAAACCGGTATTGAGTGCCACAGGGAAAGCAGGATCTAAGCACAGGCTAGAAAGGACCTATAGACCTGGAGGTCAATCCAGAAACACTGCCACCCAGGGGTTGAGTCACAAATTTACTCTTGTGTAATTACAAATAAAGGAATACAAGAAATTAAGACACACTGCCTGCTTAAAAATCAGGACTGGCTTACAACACTGAGGAGCAGTAGAATGCAGGGAACTGCAATACTGTCCTGACTGGGAAACAGGCGTGCCAAACAGAACAATAGAGGAAGTGAATGACCTTCACTACTGTACATTTTATTTTTATTTTTTTATTTTTTATTTATTTTTATTTTTTTTAATTTTTTTACTTAAGAAACTAATTTTTTTCCTCACTTTATTTTACCTTTTTAATTATTACATTTTTATTTTCAATCAGTATTATTACTATTACTATTTTACCTTTTTTTAAAAAGGTGTCATTTTATTTTCTCTTTATTTTACTTTGAGATTAGTGTTCTACATTCTATTTTCATCTTTCCTTTACCATCATTCTACTCTATCTCAACTCTACATTTATGCCATCACTCTCTTCCTAACTTTTCCCCTTTTGTTGTCCTGTTTCTCTTTCCCATTTCCTGCTTTACATTTTCCCTATTCTTTCTTTTTACCCCCTGTTAAAATTTCACCCTACTTATATATCTAATTTCCAATCCCCTGCTCGAAGTCCATACACACCTCTCTCTTCTCTGTCTTCACTAACCAAAAAATTGTTTTTCTCTCTGTCCTTTTGTTGTTGTTTGCTTGACTATTGATTATATCGATTTTTTATGCTTGTTTGTGAGATTGTTTTGCTTATTCTTTTTTTTTTGGTTTTGTTTGTTTGCTTTGTTTTTGTTTGTTTTTTGCTTCTGTTTTCCCTCACCTCACTTGATATTAGTTGTTGTTTGTAGTTTGTATTCATCTCCAGGTATTTGTTGCTGGCATTTGCTGGGATTAGTGGCTGTTCTATTGGAGTTTTCTCCCCATATATAGTTTGTTCCCCTTTTCTTTCTTAGTCTCTTCCTTTTCTCTCTTACTTTTTTTTTCCTTTTCCCAATTTCATTTTGACACTCCTTTCTTTTTTTTTTCTCTTCTTCTTTCTCTCCTATCCCCTAATTTGCCTTTCTCTGGTGGTCACCTTTGTTTGAGGCTATTAATCTCATGAATACATTTCTGTTCAGTGCCTTCTGTGTTGTACCTGGTTGTGTTGTATTTCATGCCTTTAAATCAACGCAGGAGAGAGAGAACTACATAACCAGACATCCGGAGAAGAGACACCATGGGGAGATAAAGACACAGCCTGCATATGAAAGAAAAGCAGGCATCACCAGAAAAGGAAGTAAACAAAATGGAGGGAAGCAACCTGTCAGAGAAAGAATTCAGAGAAATGGTCATAAGGTGGATGAAAAGAATGGAAGACAAATTCGACAATATGAGTAAGAACCAAGAGGAAATGAAGAACCAAGAAGAAATGAAAAATGGCATCGCTGCTGTAAAGAACTCAATAGAAAGCATCAAGAGTAGACTAGAAGAAGCAGAGGACCGCATCAGTGAGCTAGAAGACAAGGTAGGAAAAAATACCCAAGTAGAGCAGCTTCTAGGAAAAAAAAATTTTTAAGCAGGAGGAGAGCCTAAGGGAACTTTGGGACAACATGAAAAACAACAACATCCGCATAATAGGGGTTCCAGAAGGAGAGGAAACTGAGCAAGGAATAGAAAACCTGTTTGAAGAAATAATGACAGAAAACTTCCCTGATATAGGGAAGAAAAAACACACACAAATCCAAGAAGCTCACAGAGTCCCAAGCAAAATGAATGAACCCCAAAAGACTGATGCCAAGGCACATTATAATTAAATTGGCAAACACCAATGACAAAGTAAGAATCTTAAAAGCAGCCAGAGAGAGACAGAAAGTTACCTACAAAGGAACCCCCATCAGACTAGCAACTGATTTCTCAACAGAAACTCATCAGGCCAGAAGAGAATGGAATGAAATATACAAAGTCATGAAAAGGAAGGGTCTGAATCCAAGAATACTGTACCCAGCAAGGCTATCAATCAAAATTGAAGGTGAAATCAGGAGCTTCACAGACAAAAAAGGACTAAGGGAGTTTATTCCACCAAGCCAGCAATGCAAGAAATTCTAAAGGGTCTGCTGTAAAAAAAAGAAATAGGAAGCGAAGAAGGAAGACAGGGGTAAAGAATTAAAAAGGCGACAAATAAGTACATATCAATAATAACTTTAAATGTAAATGGATTAAATGCCCCAATCAAAAGACATGGGGTAATGGATTGGATAAGAAAACAAGACCCGTATATCTGCTGTCTACAAGAAACCCACCTCAGAAAAAAAGATGCACACAGACTGAGGGTTGAAGGGATGGTAAAAGGTTTTTCAGGCAAATGGAAATGAAAAAAAATCTGGGGTAGCAATACTTATATCTGACAAATTAGATCTCAAAGTGAAGGACATAACAAGAGATAAGGAAGGCCACTTCATAATACTAAAAGGAGCAATCCAACAAGAAGAAATAACTCTGGTAAACATATATGCACCCAATACAGGAGCACCCAAATACATAAAAAATCTCCTGGAGGATATCAAGGGAGAGATTGACAGCAATACAATTATAGTAGGAGACTTTAATACCCCACTATCACCAGTGGACAAATCCTCTAAACAAAAAATCAGCAAAGAAACATCAATCCTAAATGACTCACTAGACCAGATGGAATTAATTGACATCTTCAGAACATTTCACCTCAAAGCCACAGAATATACATTCTTCTCAAGTGCACATGGGTCATTTTCAAAGATAGACCATATGTTGGGTCATAGGCAAAGTCTCTTCAAATTCAAGAAGATAGAAATCATATCAAGCATCTTCTCAGATCACAGTGGCATAAAACTGGAAATCAACTACAATAAAAACAATCCAAAAAAATCAACACATGGAGACCAAACAGCATGCTATTAAACAATGACTGGGTTACCAGAGAGATCAAGAAAGAAATAAAAAACATCATGGCAACAAATGACAATGAAAACACAACAATCCAAAATCTATGGGACACAGTGAAAGCAGTCTTGAGAGGGAAGTTCATAGCTCTACAAGCCTACTGCAAAAATCAAGAAACAATGGTAATAAATTACCTAACCCTACAACTCAAAGAGTTAGAAAGAGAGCAACAAGAAAAGCCTAGTGGAAGCAGAAGGAAGAAAATAATAAAGATCAGAGCGAAGATAAACGACATTGAGACCAAAGAAACAATACAAAACATCAACAAAACCAAGAGCTGGTTCTTTGAAAGAATAAACAAGATTGATGAACCTCTAGCCAGGCTCACCAAGAGGCAAAGAGAGAGGACCCAAATAAACAAAATCAGAAAGAGGTGAAATAACAACAGACCCCACCAAAATACAAAGGATTGTTAAAAAATACTGTGAACAACTCTGTCCCAACAAACTGGACAACCTGGAGGAAATGGACATATTCCTTGAAAAATATTACCTTCCAAAACCCAATCAGGAAGAATCTAAACATCTCAATAGGCCAATAACTATGGAAGAAATTGAAGCAGTCATCAAAAAACTTCCAGCAAACAAAAGCCCAGGGCCAGGCAGCTTCACAGGGGAGTTTTACCAAACATTCAAGGAAGAACTAAAACCTATCCTCCTCAGACTATTCCAAAAAATTCAAAAGGAAGGAACACTTCCAAGCTTCTTCTATGAAGCCGGCATCACCCTAATACCAAAACCAGATAAAGACAACACAATGAAAGAGAATTACAGGGCAATATCCCTCATGAATACAGATGCCAAAATCCTCCACAAAATTCTAGCAAATCGGATCCAGCAGTACATCAGAAAGATCATACACCATGACCATGTAGGATTTATCCCAGAAATGCAAGGATGGTACAATATCTGCAAATCAATAAACGTGATACATCACTTAAACAAATTGAGAGATAAAAATCACATAGTCATATCAATTGATGCAGAAAAAGCATTTGACAAAATCCAACATCCTTTCTTGATAAAAACTCTCAACAAGGTGGAAATAGAAGGATCAAACCTCAACATAATAAAAGCTATATATGATAAAACCACAGCTAACATCATACTCAATGGGCAAAAACTAAAACCATTTCCCCTAAGAACAGGAACAAGACAGGGATGCCCATTCTCACCACTCCTGTTCGACATAGTACTGGAAGTATTAGCCATTGCAATTAGATAAGAAGAAGAAATAAAAGGCATCCAAATTGGAAAAGAAGAAGTAAAGCTGTCCTTATTTGCAGATGACATGATATTGTACATAAAAAACCCAAAAGACTCCATAAAAAAACTAATAGGCTTAATAAATGAATTCGGCAATGTAGCAGGATACAAAATTAACGCCAAGAAATCAATGGCATTTCTATACACCAATAGTGAACTTACAGAGAGAGAGACTAAAAAAGCAATCCCATTTACCATCACACCAAAAAAATTAAGATACCTAGGAATAAACTTAACTAAGGAGGTAAAAGACCTATACATGGAAAACTACAGGACACTGATAAAAGAGATAGAGGAAGACATAAACAGATGGAAGAACATACCATGTTCACGGATTGGGAGAATCAACATCATTAAAATGTCCATACTACCCAAAGCAATCTATAGATTTAATGCACTCCCCATTAAAATACCAACGGCAGCCCTACCCGGTTTGGCTCAGTGGATAGAGTGTTGGCCTGCGGACTGAAGTGTCCCAGATTCAATTCCGGTCAAGGGCATGTACCTTCGTTGCAGGCACATCCCCAGTAGGAGGTGTGCAGGAGGCAGCTGATCGATGTTTCTCTCTCTCATCGGTGTTTCTAACTCTCTATCCCTCTCCCTTTCTCTCTGTAAAAAATCAATAAAATATATTTTTAAATAAATAAAAATAAATAAAATAAAATACCAATGGCATATTTCAGACCTAGAAAGAATTCTCCAAAAATTCATCTGAAATTAAAAAAAAGACCCCAAATAGACACAGCAATCCTGAGAAAGTAGAACAAAGTAGGTGGGATCTCAATACCAGATTTCAAGCTGTATTACAAAGCCACTGTTCTCAAAACTGCCTGGTACTGGCAGAAGAACAGAGATATAGATCAATGAAGTAGAATAGAGAACCCAGAAATCGACCCAAATCACTATGATCAATTAATATTTGACAAAGGAGGCATGAACATACAATGGAGTCAAGAGAGTCTCTTCAATAAATGGTGTTGGGGCCAAAACCGGTTTGGCTCAGTGGATAGAGCGTCGGCCTGCGGACTCAAGGGTCCCAGGTTCGATTCCGGTCAAGGGCATGTACCTTGGTTGCGGGCACATCCCCAGTAGGGGGCGTGCAAGAGGCAGCTGATCGATGTTTCTCTCTCATCGATGTTTCTAACTCTCTATCCCTCCTCTCCCTTCCACTCTGTAAAAAATCAATAAAATATATTAAAAAAAACAACAAAACAAAAAAAAAATAAATGGTGTTGGGAAAATTGGACAGATACATGCAAAAAAAAATGAAACTAGACCACCAACTTACACCATACACAAAAATAAACTCAAAATGGATTAAGGACTTAAACATACGATGAGAAACCATAAAAAATACTAGAGGAATCCACAGGCAGAAAAAACTCTGACATATGCCGAAGCAATTTCTTCACTGACACTGCTCCTAGGGCAATGGAAACGAAAGAGAAAAACAAATTGGACTACATCAAAATAAAAAGCTTTTGCACAGCAAAGGAGACCATCAATAAAACAACAAGAAAGCCCACTGCATGGGAGAACATATTTGCCAATGATATCAATGATAAGGGTTTAATCTCCAACATTTACAGGGAACTCATGCAGCTTAACAAGAAGAAGATAAACAATCCAATCAAAAAATGGGCAACTGTTCTAAATAGACACTTTTCGAAAGAAGACAGAAGGTAGGCCAAGAGACATATGAAAACCTGCTCAAAGTCACTAATCATCAGAGAGATGCAAATCAAAACAACAATGCAGTACCATCTCACACTTGTCAGAAAGGCTATTATCAACAAGTCAACAAATGACAAGTGCTGGCGAGGATGCGGAGAAAAAGGAACCCTCATGCACTGCTGGTGGGAATGTAGACTGGTGCAGCCACTGTGGAGAACAGTATGGAGTTTCCTCAAAAACCTAAAAATGGAACTCGCATTTGACCCAGTGATCCCACTTCTAGGAATATATCCCAAGAAACTAGAAACACGAATCAGAAAGGATATATGGAACAACTCTCAAAGATGGCGGCATAGGTAGGCACCTAAACTGTTGCCTCGCAGAACAATTTCAAAACTACAACTAAAAGACAGAACGGACATCATCCAGAACCACAGGAAAGCTGGCTGAGTGGAAATTCTACAACTAGAAGGAAAGAGAAAAGCTCACTGAGAATCAGAGGAGTGGCAAAGGGCTGAGGTACGGAGACACACGCACAGAGAGGAAGGGCGGCTGAGTGCCTGGCTGACTTTCTCTGGAGGGAGGGGGAAGGAAGCCCCCGATTGCAATGAACTCCAGTTTTGACTACACTGAAGCCGAGTTCCGTGGTGAAACCCCATGGACCCAAGCTCATACAGGGGGAGTCTAGACTGTCAGGTAGAGAAAAAGGCACATGGAGACTCGGAGACTCAGGGGAGCCGAGGTGGGCAGGGGTCTGGAGGCGCGGGCATGCGAGTGCACGCAGAGAAGACTGAATGTGGAGGTTGCTGCAGGCTTTCACTAGCGGAAGGGAGTTGGAAGCTCCTGACTGCTCTGAACCCCAGTTCCGACTGCACTGAACCCCAGTTCCGGGCGAGCCCCTGGGGACCCATGCTCTTACGGGGAGAATCTGGACTGTCAGGTGGAAACTCAGGGGAGCCGCAGAAGGCAGAGGTCTGGAGGCACGTGCGCAAGGGCAGGACTGACGGGAAGCCAAGACTGTCTGCTCCACCCTGAGACTCCGCCCCATCCAAGCTGAGCACAGAGGCTTTTGTAATTTTGCAAGTCTGGTCCTATAAGGCTGTCTCCAGCAGCGAACTTCTCCCAGCGTAGACACAGCTGATCCTCACAGCCAACTGGCCTGGAGGTCAATTCCTCCCAGTGATACCAACAACAATCAAGACTTAACTACAACAAGGCTGAACACACAGTCCACAAAGGGGTGCACCAAGAGTGTCCACCTCAGGTTAACTAGGGAGGCCAACCCACTGGGCCATATAGGAAACCTAGCACACAAAGCTACCCTACCAACTCAGGGAAGCAGTGAAAATGCGGCATCAAAGAAACAGATCACAAACGAAAGAAATGGAGGAAAACAAACAACTGGATATAGAATTCAAAACCACGATTATATGGCTTTTCAAGAATATCCTAGAAAAGGCCGATAAATTTAGCGAGAGCCTCGAAGATATGAAAAAGGACCAACTAGAAATTAAACATACACTGAATGAAATAAAAAATATTATACAGAGACCCAACAGCAGACTAGAGGACCGCAAGAATCAAGTCAAAGATTTGAAATACAAAGAAGCAGAAAACACTCAACCGGAAAAGCAAAAGGAAAAAAGAATCCAAAAAGTTGATAGTGTAAGAAGCCTCTGGGACAACTTCAAGCGTACCAACATCAGAATTATGGGGGTGCCAGAAGAAGAGAGAGCGCAAGATACTGAAAACCTATTTGAAGAAATAATGACAGAAAACTTCCCCCACCTGGTGAAAGAAATAGACTTACAAGTCCAGGAAGCGCACAGAACCCCAAACAAAAGGAATCCAAAGAGGACCACACCAAGACACATCATATTTAAAATGCCAAGATAAAAAGACAAAGAGAGAATATTAAAAGCAGCAAGAGAAAAACAGTAAATTACCTACAAGGGAGTACCCATACGATTGTCAGCTGATTTCTCAACAGAAACTATGCAGGCCAGACGGGAGTGGCAAGAAATATTCAAAGTGATGAGTAGCAAGAACCTACAACCAAGATTACTCTACCCAGAAAAGTTATCATTCAGAATGGAAGGTCAGATAAAGAGCTTCACAGATAAGAAAAAGCTAAAGGAGTTCATCACCACCAAACCAGTATTATATGAAATGCTGAAAGATATTCTTTAAGAAGAGGAAGAAGAAAAAAGTAAAGATAAAAATTATGAACAACAAATACATATCTATCAACAAGTGAACCTAAAAATCAAGTGAATTAAAAATCTGAGGAACAGAATAAACTGGTGAATATAATAGAATCAGGTGCATAGAAAGGGAGTGGACTTATAATTCTCAGGGGGAACGGGGTATGGGGAGTGCAGGAAGAGACTGGACAAAAATTGTACACCTATGGATGAGGACAGTCGGGGGGAGGTAAGGGCAGAGGGTGGGGTGGGAACCGGGTGGAGGGTAGCTATGGGGGGGAAAAGGAGAAACAATTGTAATAATCTGAACAATAAAGATTTATTAAATAAAAAAAAGAAAGGATATATGCACCCCTATTTTCATAGCAGCACAATTCACCATAGCTAAGATTTGGAAACAGCCTAAGTGCCCATCAGCAGATGAGTGAATTAAAAAACTGTGGTACATCTACACAATGGAATACTATGCTGCGGTAAAAAAGAGGGAGTTCTTACCATTTGCAACAACGTGGATGGAGATGGAGAGCATTATGCTAAGTGAAGTAAGCCAGGCAGAGAAAGATAAATATCACATGATCTCACTCATTTGTGGAATATAATGAACACATAAACTGATGAACAAAAATAGATCCAGAGACAGAGAAACATCAATCAGAACATCAAACCTCAGGGAAGGTAGGGGAGGGTGAGGGTAAGGGGGAGATGTCAACCAAAGGACTTATACGCATGCATGTAAGCTTAATCAATGGACACAGACAATAGGGGGGTGGGGGCATGAATGGGAGGTGGGGGGTAATTGGGGAATAAGGACACATATGTAATACCTTAATCAATAAAGAAATTTTAAAAACAAAAAATAAATAAAATAAAGACCTTATCTCCAAAAAAAACACTTACTCTGAGACTATTTGGTCAGGAAATTGCTTGAGCTACCATTGTCTCCACTAAACAATTGGTGCATAGCTCTGGCCCTTACCAGGGCTCAAGTTTCACCAGTGTTTTGGGCTCCTTGTTTACACTTCTCGGATAGTGAAGAGAATGGGTAGCTTCCAACAGGGGTGTGATGCAGAAAGCATGAGCTTGATGGTTCCAGATGTGAACCAGGTCTCAAGTGAAGACCCTGGAGCTGCTATCCGTTAGGAAATCATATGTACCTTGAAATGTCCACTACACCAGCACCTGGTGCCTGCCTGCTCCTAGCCTGCGTGCCATCAGTGGGTGTGCGGACAAGATGCTTGATTCTCAATGTGGGTCCCTTGCCAATTGTGCTTGCTTCTCATAAGTTATTTATAAAGAGCAATCACTAATGGACTCTGCTGGTTTGAGTGCATCAGAACTGGACAAATGACCACTTACGTTGTATAAATAATTGCCAATAAACTTAGAAGCTCGGTTAAAAAAAAAAAAAAGAATGAAAATGGTGCCAGGCTGGTATGGCTCCATGGTTAAGCAGCGACCTATGAACTAGGAGGTCACAGCTCGATTCCCAATCAAGGCACATGCCCAAGTTGTGGGCTCAACCCCAGTGTGGAACGTTTAGAAGGCAGCCGATTAATGATTCTCTATCATCACTGATGTTACTATCTCTCTATGTCCCTCTCCCTTCCTCTCTGAAATCAATAAAAAATTTAGAAAAGTTAAATAAATAAATAATAAAAATGGCAACAAACAAGTACCTGTCAATGGCAACAAAAAAGTACATAAATGGATTAAATGCTCCAATCAAAAGATAGGGTGGTTGAATTGATAAGAAAACATAACATACATATATATATATATATATATATATATATATATATATATATATATACTACAAGAGACCCACCTCAGAACAAATTACTCCCACAGACCGAAAGTGAAGGGGTGGGAAAAAATTTTTCAGGCAAATGGAAATGAAAAAAAAAAAAAAAAAAAAAAAACAAAACCCTGGGGTAGCAATACTTATATCTGACAAAATAGACCTCAAAGTGAAGGCCATAACAAAAGATAAGGAAGGCCATTTCATAATACTAAAGGGATCAATACAACAAGAGGATATAACCCCAGTGCATATATGCACCCAATGCAGGAGCACCCAAATACATTTAAAAAACTTCAGGAAGATATCAAGGAGAGATCGACAACAATACAATCATAGTACGGAACTTTAATACACCATTGACATAACTGGATAAATGTTCTAGACAAAAAATCAACAAGGAAACAGCAATCCTAAACGACTCGCTAGATCAGGTGGAACTAATTGACATCTTCAGAACATTTCACCCCAAAGCTACAGAATATACATTCTTCTCATGTGCACATGTGACATTTTCAAAGGTAGACCACGTTAGGACACAGGCTAAGTCTCTACAAATTCAACAAGATTAAAATCATATCAAGTACCTTCTCAGATCACAGTGGCATAAAATTAGAAATCAACTACAATAAAAAACACTCAAAACCAATAAAACACATGGAGGCTAAATAGCATGCTATTAAACAATGAATGGGTTACCAAAGAGATCAATGAAGAAACAAAACAAAAAAACATCCTGGAAACAAATGACAACGAAAACACAACAATCCAAAACCTATGGGATACAGTGAAAGCAATCCTGAGAGGTAAGCTCATAGGACTTCAGGCCAACCTCATAAAAACAAGAAAAACTTGTAATAAGTTATCTAACCCTACAACTTAAAGAATTAGAAAGTGACCAACAAGAAAAGCCCATACTACACAGAAAGAAGGAAATAATAAAGACCAGAATGGAAATAATAGAGACAAAAACGAAAAGAATACAAAAAAATCAATGAAACCACGAGCTGGTTCCTTGAAAGGATAAAAAAGACTGATGAACCTCTAGCCAGGCTCACCAACAAAGAGAGAGGACCCAAATAAACAAAATCAGAAACGAAAGAATTGAAGTAACAACCGACCCCACAAAGGATTGTAAAAAAAATACTATGAACAACTCTATTAGAACAAACTGGGCAACCCCAATGAAAAGGACATATTCCTAGAAATACAACCTTCCAAAACTCAAACAGGAAGAATAAGAAAACCTGAATAGGCTGATAACTACTTATGAAATTGAAGCAGTAATCAAAAAACTTCCAGCAAACAAAAGCCCTGTTCTGATGGCTTCACAAATATTCAAAGGAGAACTAACACCTATCCTCCTCAGACTATTCCAAAAATTTCAAGAGGAAGGAACACTTCCAAGCTCTTTCTATGAAGCCAGCATTACCCTAATCCCAAAACCAGATAAAGACACTACAAAAAAAGAACTACAGACCAATATTCTTGATGAATATAGATGCTAAAATCCTCAACAAAATATTAGCAAATTGCATCCAGCAATACATTAAAAAGATCATACACCATGACCAAGTGGGGTTTATTATAAGGATGCAAGGCTGGTACAATATTCACAAATCAATAAATGTGATACAGCACATTAACTTACTGCAAGACAAAAATCACATGAAATCATATCAATTGATGCAGAAAAAGCATTTCACAAAAGCCAACACCTTTTTTTGATAAAAACTCTCAGCAAAGTGGAAATAGAGGGATCATACCTCAACATAATAAAAGCCTTATATGACAAACCTACAGCCAATATCATACTCAATGGGCAAAAACTACAACTATTTCTCCTAAGAATAGGAACAAGACAGGGATGCCCACTCTCACCACTCCTGTTCCACATAGTACTAGAAGTGCTAGCCTTAGTGATCCAACAAGAAGAAGAAATAAAAGGCATTCAAATTGGAAAGGAGAAAGTAAAACTGTCACTATTCACAGATGACATAATACTGTACATAGAAAACCCTAAGACTCCATCAAAAAACTACTAGGTTTAGCCCTAACCGGTTTGGTTCAGTGGATAGAGCATTGGCCTACGGACTGAAGGGTCCCAGAATGATTCCAGTCAAGGGCATGTACCTTGGTTGTAGGCACATCTCATCAATGTTTCTAACTCTCTATCCATCTCCCTTCCTCTCTGTAAAAAAATCAATAAAATATATATTTAAAAAAAACTATTAGGTTTAATAAATAAATTAGGCAACTTAGCAGGATACAAAATTCCTCAAAATCTAGGGCATTTTTATACACCAATAATGAACTCACAGAAAGAGGAACAAAAAAAAAAATCCCATTTACCATGGGATTAAAATACTTAGGAATAATATTAACACACTGTGGTAGTTTTATTGCTAGCTTTACCCAGTGGCCAGATACGTTTCTATTGAATGAGTACAAAAAAATGTTTTACATAAATGTTAAAGGAACGCCTTAAAATTAAATACCCATTGCATTTTGAAGTTATTTATTACATGTTCTTACAAGCTAATATCTTTTTAAAGTATGATACTTTGTAAAACACTGTGTAATATGAAAACATGAGAATTCTCATGATTCGTCTGCAATATGTTAACTAAGGAGGTAAAAGACCTGTACTCAGAAAACTACACGACGTTGAAAAAAGAGATGAAGGAAGATATAAACAAATAGGAAAATATACCATGTTCAGGGATTGGCAGAAGCAACATCATTAAAATGTCCATACCACCCAAAGCAATCTATAGATTCAGTGCAATCTCTATTAAAATGACAACAACATATTTCACAGACCTAGGACAAATTCTCTAAAAATTTATATGGAATACAAAAAGACCCCAAGAAAACCAAGATGGTGGCATAGGTAAACACCTGAACTTGCTGCCTCGCACAACCACTTCAAAACTACAACTAAAAGACAAAACGGGTATCATCCAGAATCACGGGAAGGCTGGCTGAGTGGAAATTATACAACTAGAAGGAAAGAGAAAAGCACACTAAGACTCAGAGGAGGTGCGGAGGTGCAGAAGTGAAGTGCAGAGGTACTGAGGCATGCAAGCGGAAAAGGCTGGCAACTGAGTACACTGTTGTCTTTTTCAATCAGGAGGGAGATACAAGCTCCTGACTGCACTGAACTCCAGTTCCGGGTGAGACTCTGGGGACCCAGACTCATACGAGGAGAAACTGGACTGTCTGGTATTGGGCAGAACTTGAGGGCAGCTTTCTCTCAGAGGTGTTTGCAGTGATCATTGTTCCTGCACAGTGCCATGGGACACAGAGACACGGGACATCTTCCAGGCAGGGCTGATGGTCAGCCATTGCTGTTTGCTCCACCCTGGTGATTCCCTGAGACCCCGCCCCACCCAATTTACAACCCCACCCAAGCTGTGCGCAGAGGCTTTTGCATATGCATGGCCTGCCCCTTTGCAATCTGAAACCTAACATACTGCAGCTGGGTAAAGAGCCCCAGAGCCTCCAAAAGAAGACCCAAGGCTTGGCAGCAGCTTGCATTGCTTCACAGCTGGGCCTCATCTGGGCACCTCCAAACCCCAAACAAAGAGAAAGAATCTGCAGATCTCTCTGTAGCTCCTGCTGGGTGACCTCTCTCCTTGGACAGCCAAGAGCCAGTGTACCCAGTGGTCAGAGTGGGACCATCCAGATTACAACTCTTCAGATCTATAAGGGACACACTCAGGGGCCAGACTCAGTGAGTGCCAAAGCCCCACTGAAGCAAGTCTTGCCCCATAAGGGTGTCTCCAGCACAGAAGTTCCCCTATCATAGACACAACTGATCCTCATAGCCAATTGGCCTGGAGGTCAAATCCTACCAGTGATACCAACAACAATCAAGGCTTAAATACAATAAGACTGTGCACACAGCCCGCAAAGGGGTGTACCAAGAGTGTCCACCTCAGGTAATGAGGGAGGCTGAGCCACTGGGCCCTATAGGACACCTAGCACACAAATCCACACTATCAACACAGGGAAGCAGCCAAAATGCGGAGACAAAGAAACAGGTCACAAATGACAGAAATGGAGAAAAGCAAACTACTGGATATAGAGTTCAAAACCACGGTTATAAGTTTACTCAAGAATCTTCTAGCCCTAACTGGTTTGGCTCAGTGGATAGAGCATCAGCCTGCGGACTGAAAGGTCTCAGGTTCGATTCCAGTCAAGGGCATGTACCCTGGTTGCGGGCACATCCCCAGTAGAGGGTGTGCAGGAGGAAGCTGATCAATGTTTCTCTCTCATCGATGTTTCTAACTTTCTATCCCTCTTCCTTCCTCTCTGTAAAAAAACCAATAAAATATATTTTTTTAAAAAGAATCCTCTAGAAACAGCCGATAAATTTAGTGAGACCCTCGAGGATATGAAAAAAAGACCAACTAGAAATTAAGCATACACTGACTGAAATAAAGAATAATATACAGAGATCCAACAATAGACTAAAGCAGGGGTGGGCAAACTTTTTGACTCGAGGGCCACAATGGGTTCTTAAACTGGACTGGAGGGCCAGAACAAAAGCATGGATGGAGTGTTTGTGTGAACTAATATAAATTCAAAGTAAAGGAGAGGAGGGGAGAGCAAGAGAACCGGATAGAACAGCCGGATCCGGCCTGCGGGCCATAGTTTGCCCAAGGCTGGACTAGAGGATCCCAAGAATCAAGTCAAAGATTTGAAATACAAAAAAGCAAAAAACACCCAACTGGAAAAGCTAAAAGAAAAAAAGAATCCAAAAATACGAAGATAGTGTAAGGAGCCTCTGGGACAACTTCAAGCGTACCAACATCAGAATTATGGGGGTGCCAGAAGAAGAGAGAGAGCAAGATATTGAAAACCTATTTGAAGAAATAATGACAGAAAACTTCCCCTACCTGGTGAAAGAGATAGACTTACAAGTCTAGGAAGCGTAGAGAACCCCGAACAAAAGGAATCCAAAGAGGACCACACCAAGACACATCATAATTAAAATGCCAAGGGCAAAAGACAAAGAGAGAATATTAAAAGCAGCAAGAGAAAAACCGTTAGTTTACCTACCTGGGAGTACCCATATGACTGTCAGCTGATTTCTCTACAGAAACTATGCAGGCCAGAAGGGAGTGGCAAGCAATATTCAAAGTGATGAATAGCAAGGACCTACAACCAAGATTACTCTACCCAGCAAAGCTATCATTTAGAATTGAAGGTCAGATAAAGAGCTTCACAGATAGGAAAAAGCTAAAGGAATTCATCACCGCCAAACCAGGATCAGGGGCGAGATCAACCAAAGGACTTGTATGTATGCATATAAGCACAACCAATGGACACAAGACACTGGGGGGGTGGGATGACGGCATGCAACAGGGGGTAGGAGAGGCTGGAGGAAGGTCAATGGGGGGGGGGGGAAAGGAGATATATGTACTACTATGTGTAATACTTTAAACAATAAAATAAAATTTAAAAAAATAATAATAGGATCAGGGCATAGAAAGGGAGTGGACTGACAATTCTTGGGGGAAAGGGGTGTGGGGGATGTGGGAAGAGACTGGACAAAAATCGTACACCTATGGATGAGGACAGTGGGAGGGGAAGGTAAGGGCAGAGGGTGGGGTGGGAACTGGGTGGAGGGGAGCTATCAGGGGAAAAAAGAGGAACAACTGTAATAATCTGAACAATAAAGATTTATTAGTAAAAAAAAAAAAAACAAGTAGCTGTAGCAATCCTGAGAAAGAACAAAGTTGGAGGAATCACAATACCAGATATCAAATTATATTACAAAGGACTATTCTCAAAACAGCCTGGTACTGGCACAAGAACAGGCATATAGACCAATGGAACAGAACAGAGAACCCAGAAATTGATCCAAGGCATTACGCTCAATTAATATTTGACAAAGGAGGCAAGAGCATACAATGGATTCAAGACAGTCTATTCAATAAACAGTGCTAGGAAAATAGGACAGATACATGCCAGGTATGTGCCCTTGACTGGGATTTGAACCCATGACCCTCCGGTTCTCAGACTAGCAAGAGCTTAACATCTATATATATAAAACCCTAATATGCAAGTAGACCGAAGGGCAGAAGAACCAAATAACCGGTCACTATGATGTGCACTGATCACCAGGGAGCATGCGCGGAACATGGCCGGCATCGGCAGCAGGCAGCAGAGTGCAGAACATGGCAGCATTGGCTGCAGCGGGATGGTGGAGCAGGTGAGCGGGGGCACCAGACCCAGGCAAGGTGCCAGTCGCTGTCATCAGGGCGAGCCTCTGGTGGTTATTGAAAATTCTTTGTTTCTGGACATCGCGGTCCAGCCTGGCACTCACAACTGCTGCCGGCGCCAGCCCCGCTCAGTGCCATCAGTGCCATCAACTGGTGCGAGCAGCGGCTGCTAGCCCTGATCACCTGTGAGGGCTTCTCCACCTCCCCCTGCTCTTGAGGGGTGATCCTGGCAGCAGCCGCCGCTTGCACCTGCTGATGGTGCTGGCCCCACTCACACCCGCTGCTGGCACTGGCCCCAATTGCTCTGCGCTGTCAGCACGTGGGAGCAGCAGCGGCAGGAGCGGGACTGCTGGTAGACAGGGGACCAGGGCCGTGGCGGGAGCAATACAGTAAATAAATTGGTCTTAATTTGGCTCCTTAATAAAAACAAGGGTGATTTGGGGGTGGGGGGGAGCGGGTTGTGTTTCAGTAGACTCTATAACACACAGTTGTGAATATTAGACTCAAAGCTTTATTTTTCACCTATGAATTGAACTGGATCCTGAATTTATATCTGGCTTTTACCCCAATATACAAAATTTCATAACACAAAAGTTTGCCTCCACAGGTTACAAGTCCTACTCGTACTCAGGGAATACCACCTCTTGACACCATTGCTCCCTCCTTCCATGCTCAATCCTCATCATGCTTCTGACAGAGAGCAAGGATGTCTTGCCTCTGAAGGAAAACTTCCTCCCTCCTCAGCATGAAGCAGTTACACAAGAGACCCTGTGCCCCTTTTCTCTGAAAGAATTCAGAGCCAACATCCTTGAGTGGGGGGGTGTGGTAGGCAGTTAGACATAAGCAGAGAAAGAATGATGGGCCAACTGGAGGAGAAATGAACAGGACCCTGAGATGTGTGTCTCACCACTCTAATTGCTCTGAAGCTAGCAATGGAGGAACCTCTGTAGAATGGACCTTTACATTTTGCCAAGTAGGAGTTGGAACACCTATTGATAATATATAGAATCATTCCATTCATTTTGGGAAGTCACATATAGGGACCTTTATATGTTGGGACCTACTGTCTGGGAAAAGGATGCAGGGATGTTTTCTCTAAAGGTTACTGCAGTAGTTCCCTGTGGCAAATGTCAGACTTTTACTGAGTGTTCTAGTTATTGTCTTTCAGTATGTAATCCTATCTAATAAAAGGGTAATATGCAAATTGACCATCACTTCAACACACAAGATGGCTGCCCCCATGTGGATACAAGATGGCTGCCACAAGACGATCCGGCCAGCAAGGGAGGATAGTTGGGAGAGACGAGGCCTGCAGGGGAGGGAAGTTGGGAGGGACCCAGGCCTGCAGGAGAGGGCAGTTGGGAGGGACCAGGCCTGAAGGGGAGGGCAGTTGGGGGGGACCAGGCCAGCAGGGGAGGGCAGTTGGGGGGGGGGACCAGACCTGCAGGAGAGGGCAATTGGGGGGGACCAGGCCTCAGGGGAGGGCAGTTGGGGGGGACCAGGCCTGCAGGGGAGGGCAATTAGGGGAGACCAGGCTGGCAAGGGAGGGTAGTTAGGGCTGACCAGGCCGGCAGGAGAGGGCAGTTAGGAGTGACCATGCCAATAGGGTAGGGCAAATAGGGGCTATTGGGCCAGCAGGGGAGCAGTTAGGCGTCGATCAGGCTGGCAGGCAGAAGTGGTTAGGGGCAATCATACAGGCAGGCAGGCGAGCGGTTCAGAGCCAGCAGTCCTG
This sequence comes from Plecotus auritus, assembly GCF_963455305.1. Lineage (NCBI taxonomy): Eukaryota > Metazoa > Chordata > Mammalia > Chiroptera > Vespertilionidae > Plecotus > Plecotus auritus. The sequence goes on along the minus strand of NC_137785.1, from coordinate 31,760,764 downwards.
GATTGTGAGAGGGACTGTTTAGGGCAGTCGGACATCCTTCAAGGGGTCCCAGATTGGAGAGGGTGCAGGCTGGGCTGAGGGACACATACACCCCCCCTCCCTCGTGCACGAATTTTGTGCACTGGGCCTCTAGTAACTATAATATGAATTGTTCTGATGATTTCACCCTCCATTATAGTAATGGACATACTAAGCTGCTGGTTGGGTGATTTCTGATATGTAGGTTCATATATTCCTGCTAACAGCCCCAGGGGGCCCTGTTCCTTCGGGTCTATTTTTTTTTAATATATTTTATTGATTTTTTACAGAGAAGAAGGGAGAGGGATAGAGTTAGAAACATTGATGGGAGAGAAACATCGATCAGCTGCCTCCTGCACACCTGCCACTGGGGATGTGCCCGCAACCAAGGTACATGCCCTTGACTGGAATCAAACCCGGGACCCTTCAGTCCACAGGTTGATGCTCTATCCACTGAGCCAAACCGGTCAGGGCCGGGTGACTGTCTTTATGCCTCAGAAACATCACAGGGTGTGAACCAAAAAGAGACCTTCTCAGGGCCATGACACCAAACTGCAATGACAATCCACTCCTGTGGAGCCCTGCTGACTATATTGCTTTAACCATTTTTGTTATGCTGGTAATGGGAGGCTCCCTTAATGTAGAAGTGACCTGGATGGCTTGTGGCATGGTAAAAGCCCTGAATGCCACTTCCAGGGCTACACAGGGGATAAATCAAGAGCTGAGCCAGGTCAGGGAGGCAGTTCTAGAGAATCAATCGGGCAGCAATAGATTATTTGTTGTTGTGGCATAACCACGGTTGTGAGGAATTTAAAGGAATGTGCTATTTTAATCTTTCTGACAATTCTCAATTGATAGAAAACAACATTCAACAAATTGGGGAAACCATCCTATCTAATAAAAGAGAAATATGCAAATTAACCATCACTCCACTACACCAACAAGCCACGCCCACCAGCCAATCAGGAGTGAATATGCAAATAAACCCAACCAAGATGGCTACGGCCACAGAGAGCAGGAGGGAGGCTTGGGTTTCCCTGGCAATGGAGGAAGCCAAGCTTTCCGCCTGCCCTTGCTGGCCTAGGCCTCCACTCAAGGCTACAAAGTTTCAATGATAGAAGATACATAAACCCAAACAGAAATGGCGGCAGCCAAGGAGCTGGAAAGAGCAGGAGGCTAGGGTTGCCCCCAGTGATGGAGGAAGCCAAGCTTTCCACACACCTTGGCAGGCCCAGGCCTCTGCTTAAGGCTACAAAGTTTCAATTATAAAAGATACATAAATCCCCCCAAAAATGGCTGCCACCACACAGCAAGAAGAAGGCTCGGCTCTGCTCCACGCTACAAAGTTTCAATTGTAGAAGATAAATAAACCCCAGATACTAGGGCCTCCACTTGGGTTGCCAGGGGGCGTGGCCGGCCTGCAAACCACCACAGGCCCCTTGCCCAGGTCACCTCACGCCCCAAGGGAATCCCCACCCTGATCTGGGACACCCTCCAGGGCAAACTAGCTGGCCCCCACCCATGCACCAGGCCTCTATCCTATCTAATCCTATCTAATAAAAGAGTAATATGCAGATTGACCATCACTCCAACATACAAGATGGCTGTGCCCATGTGGTCAAAGATCCTGCCCCTGTGTGGACACAAGATGGCTGCCACAAGATGGCCAGCAGGGGAGGGCAGTTGGGAGGGACCAGGCCTGCAAGGGAGGGCAGTTGGGGTCAATCAAGCCTGCAGGGGAGGGCAGTTAGGGGTGACCAAGTTGGCAGAGGAGGGAAGTTGGGGGCGACCCGGCCTGCAGGGAAAGGCAGTTGGGAGGGACCCAGGCCTGCAGGGGAGGGCAGTTGGGGGGGGGACCCAGGCCTGCAGGGGAGAGCAGTTGGGGAGGACCAGGCCTGCAGGGGAGGGCAGTTAGGGGTGACCAGGCCTGCAGGGGAGGGCAGTTAGGGGTGACCAGGCCTGCAGGGGAGGGCAGTTAGGGGTGACCAGGCTGGTAGGGTTGCAATCAGGCTGGCAGGGGAGTGGTTAGGGGATGATCAGGCTGGCAGGCAGAAGCAGTTAGGGGCAATCAGGAAGGCAGGCAGGCGAGCAGTTGGGAGCCAGCAGTCCTGGATTGTGAGAGGGATGTCCGACTGCCCGTTTAGGCCCGATCTCACTAGGATCGGGCTTAAATGGGCAGTCGGACATCCCTCGAGGGGTCCCAGATTGGAGAGGGTGCAGGCTGGGCTAAGGGACACCCCCTCCCCCGTGCACAAATTTTGTGCACCGGGCCTCTAGTCTCCAAGATAAAACAAGAAAGGGTTTTGTTTGTTTGTTTTATTTGACCTATCCACATTAACTTCCTGGCTACCCAACTTGTCTGGGTTGCAGGAATTCTTTTTAATTTTCTCCTGTTTATATTTTGTAGCCTAATTACTTGCTGCTGTATTCAATGTCTTCCTCTTTTTTAGATCCCGCATTCACTGTGTTCAATGTGTAAACTGCTTTCAAGGCAGAAGCAAATGCAGTCCAGCAGGATGAGACTTTTCATCTAAAACTAATCTCTCATAGCCTTCAGATGATAGAAATAGCAGTGGGGAAATGTTAGGGGCAAAAATAGAATATTGGGGACTAGCTATAATTATAAGAAATATTAATCATGCTCTGTTAACTGTGATTGCCTTGTTCTGATTAAAGAAAGGACATTCTAACCTGGCTGGGATACTGGAACCTGGGAGTCAACCTTGGACCTGGCAGTCAACCTTGGAATGTGGTCCATTCTCATTCAAGAATTGCCTAATATCATGGAAAGATTGACAACCTTGTTGCCCAAACAATGGAGTCCCACTCCAGCCTTCATTGCCTACTTCTCCAGGCCTATAATTCCTACTTCCCCATGTAATGTTTGCTCTACCCAATATAAGCTTATGTGGGTAGGGGGTGGAGAGAAGATTTTTGTGGATGACCTGCTGCTCTCCCATACTGCCAGCAGTATTGGAATAAATGCTCATATAATTCAACCCTGTCTCTGCTTAATTGGCTCAAGTAGTGACAGACAGCCCAGACCCACTGGTTGTCCAGTTCCAAGCCTACCATCTATATACTAATATATAAAAGCCTAAGCAACTGGCCGATGGGCCAAGAGGCAGGTAGCTATGATGCACACTGACCACCAGGGGGCAGACGCTCAATGCAGGAGTGGAAACCACAGGCATGGATGTAAGGTTTAATCAGAGATATAAGACTTAATCTGACTGAAGCCAATAAGTTGACCAAGACAAGCAGGGTAAAAGCGAAAAATCACGTTTATTGAAAGCTCTCGGGTGAGGTCCCGCGGTCCGAGAGCACAGGCCGAGGGAGTCACACTTATTCACCGGTGGGCTTCACCGGTGGGCTTAGAGAAAATGAATTCAAATTCTAAGCAAGGCTACAAGCAGAACTTCCCTTTTTATTAAAGAGCCAGCCCTATGTGCACTTAGTGGTTATCTCGCTGCTGGCCTTGAAAACAACACAGTTCTATCCAATTAAAAATGCACCTGGCATGGCATTGAAATTATGGGCATATCTAGTCTCTGGCCTACAAGGTCAGACAGCTTAAATTTATTTTCCTCATTATTCAAGCAGGCTAAAGCAGGCTAGAAAGCAAAGTTATTTTTTAGAAATTGGTGTAAAGTTCCTGCTTTCCCAGCCCCAGACCTTACAATGGAAACATGGAACAGACTGATGAATCTCAGAAGAAAGGGGTGAGAGGTGAGGGTGGGAAGAGATTAACCAAATATCTTATATGCATACTAGAGGCCCGGTGCACAGATTCGTGCACAGGTGGGATCCCTCAGCCTGGCCTGCAGGGATTGAGCCAAAACCGGCTCTCTGACATCCCCTGAGGTCCCAGATTGCGAGAGGGTGCAGGCCAGACCAAGGTACCCCCTTGGTGCACAAATCTGTGCACCAGGCGTCTAGTAGTTTATAAATGGAAAAAATCTAACATATTCAATTTACAAGCATAGTTTGAAAGTGTTAAGGGATTTCGTTTTCTTTAATTTTTATTGATTGATTGCTTTTAGAGGGAAAGCAAAGGAGAGAGGGAGAAAAAAACATCAATTTGTTGTTCCATTTATTTATGCCTTTGTTGTGGGAAAGCCCCAAAAGTCTAAATTCAGGATGGATTCCGAAGAACCATATAACCTTATTCAAATTCCTTAGAGCTTAATAGAAGAAACACATAAACAGGCAAAGCAGCTGCTTGCTTCCAGCAGTGGCCAATCAGTAATATATCCACACCATCCCAGGACAGGGTCTCTGTTTTATAGAGGGTTCATATGAAAAGCATGCGGTGGGTAGTCACATGGGGAACCAGAAAGTACAATGCAAGTCTAAATTAACAGATAACATCAGGCAGTTATCCACACCCTATACATTCATTAACCTTCTTCTTGGAGTGTGATGTTTACCTTCAGGCGGTATTCTAGCTTTCTGGGTAGTTGGCCAAACCTGCAGCTACAGAGAGTTAAACAGTCACAGAAAGTTAAATAGAGTCCAACATTTCCCCCACGCCTTTACTGCTGGAGACATACTGCATCTCTATCTCCCCTATAGCATTCATTGGTTGATTCTTGTATGTGCCCGGACCAGCAATGGAACCCACAACCTTGGTGTAACGGGACAATGCTCTAACCAACTGAGTTACCGGCCAGGGCAGAAAGTGTTAAGGGAATTTAATTGTTATAAAAGCCCTATTTAAAAGAGTTTGTTAAAACCTTTTAGACTAGGCCAGGATTATTACTGGTTGATAAAACTATGCTTAATCCTGGCTGCACATCAGAATCAGATAGAAGTAGAATCGAACAGAATATGAATATATATCTTGTTTCTTAATCATTTTACAGTAAGTTACAGATATGATACCCTTTTACTCCCCAATACTAAAAACATTATTACATAACCATTATGCAATCATCAAAATAGGGACATTAATGTGTTGATATAATGTTATTACCTAATCCACAAACTTTAAATTCATCCAGCCCTGGCCGGTGTGGCTCAGTTGGTTGGGTGTCATCCCAACCTCACTCGCTCTGCAGTACCAGTCAGGGTAGGAGATCGGAGAAGACCTGAAGAAAATGCACTTGCCCCAGGCGCATTATCTCAGCAGAAACAAACCAAAATATGTAATCCCTGCAACCGCTTTCCTTCCCCCTTGGACCAATGAAAATTCCGAGATGAGTAATAGATGGATGCCCCAACCATTCAGCACGGGGGTGGGGTTGGCGTGTCTCCTCCGCCGGCCTATTGGGCGAATCCGCATCTGGCCGCAGGCTCTTTCCGGCTCCACCCCACTTTGCAGAGGCGGAGACCAAGCTGTTTCGTAGTGTAGCCGGGGCGTGGCCTGGGATCCACCAAGAGGGGAGGCCACCGTGTGTCCTTGCCGGAGAAGGGAGGTGACTCCAGCCGAAAAGGAGGACGCAGAATGAGGGCCATGCGGGTGAGGGCCCCCCATCCCGGAAGCCTTCACCCCAATACGAGACTCTAAACGTCCCGGGATCTGGGGCGCTGGAACGTGAGCCCATTTAGGGTTCGAGTCTCCCGCCTAACAGCCTGGGACCCCCACCCCTCACCTCCCAATCCAAGAGCTTCTCAGATAGCCAGGGACACTAACATGGCCCAGAGTCCCGGTTTGACCTTCCCTTTGTCCAGGGCTCCTAACACCTCGGGACCCAGGCACTGGGAACTGAACACCCCCTTCCCTTCCCGGACCTCTTAGGCTGTCTGGAAACTCCATTGGGTATATTTCCGGGACCTGGGCTTCTACCATTAATTCAGGGGACTGAGCCTCCCTTTTGGGTCCGCTCCTCTTCCAGGACCGTCCAGCGGTAGCCAATCTTTTGGACCTCACGGACCACCAGTGGGGTTACCGTAACCTCCAAGTCAGACCCTCCAGGCGCGAGTCCCCTTCTGGGTCTTTCTTGACAGTCCACCCTCTCCCACTCGTGCTGTCAACTCTGATCTTGCCTTTGGGAAGCTTTCAAGTCATAGGGCCATCCCCATAACCCCCGCTGGACCCACTTCGAGACACCCCTCCAGGTGCCTCTAAGACCCATCCACCGCCTTCCCCCAGGCTTCCCAGGCGTTGATTCGCTCCTTCAGCTCAACAGCTCGGAACCGCTTGGAGAACCGAGTGGCGGAGAAACAGAAACTCTTCCAGGTAGGTGGGGCGGGGGCTGCAAGCTCGATCCAGAGGGAGGCGGGGGATACCGTCTTCACAATACCAGCACCCTTTTCTTATTGGACGTCCCCAACATCAGGCGGACAATGACCTTCCGGTGCATTTGAAGGGCGGGGGAACCGACAACATTCTTTACCGATTGACCATGGGACTGTGTCTGGGAGGTGAGTGCAGGGCCTGTTCGGCCTGAACTGCAGGAAGCGAACTCAAGCTGGAGTGAGGAAGGGGGCTGATTCTTGGGCTGGAATTTAGGGAGGGGATTCGGTTCTGGGCTGGCCAGGTTTGGGGATGGTACTGGAGTCCGGGCCAGCATATTGGGGAGAGCTCCCTAGGATTTGGGCTTGTCCCAGGAGGGGGTCTGGGGCCCTGGTAGGAGCTGGGTAGAAAGCTCAGGGCCTGGTCTGGATCAAGGACCAGGGATTCCCCACCTGAAGTACAGTTTGAGGAGGGAGTTTGAACCATGAACTGGGGCTGGGATCCAGACTGGTGATTGGAGAGTCTGCAGTTGGGCTTAAAAACCCAAGATGGGGTTCAGGGAAGCGATTAGGGTCTCATTCTGTATCCCCCACACTCCCTCCCCAGGTACCGTCTACAGTCTGTATTGCCTTGGCTGGGCTTCCTTCCCCCACCAGAAGTGAGACCAAGAAGCCTGCAGGACCTGAAGGACTTGAACAAGCAACAATAAATGTGCTGGCTTCTTAGGGAACCCAGCCCCGCTCTGGCCTCTGTGTGCACCCTCAGACCATCCTCCCATTAGCAAGTAATCTCTGTCCTATGGACAGCCCATTGCCCCAGCCTTGAGTCCCCTCATTCTAGACCGGGACTGTTCTAGGATGTCACTGCCTCTCAGCCTTCCCAGAGGGGTTGGGGACCCCAAACAGTACCCCTCGGCTACCCCTGCCCCTCAGGCTTTGGTGACCGAGGGTGGTGTCCTCGAGTGGGACAGGGATATGTATCCTGGGATAGCAGCCCTTTTCTCCCTTCAGAGGCTCTGGGGGGTGGGGAAGGAAGATGCTAAATGTGGGTCGTGGTGAAATAGTTAAGAGGCAAGGGACGAACAAACTCACTCATATACAGATGAGAGCGGGACAAACATGACCTTGGGAGACAGAACCGGGGTGACACTGATACTTCCCACCAGCCCTGCTCTTACAGCAGGAGCAGGACTGCCAAGGCCTCTGTGTCCCACTCTCAACTTGCACAGAATCTCTGAAGCATCAGCAAGAATGAGGCTACAACTCGACGGGGATCCCCCACACTCCCTCCCCAGGTACCGTGAGAAAGACATGCAGATCCAGCTTTTGGGATAGACACAAAGACCCACAAAACCACCCCCACTCCACCACCAGGACCAAGTCTCCCTCTGCCCCAGACAGAGCCTGAGCCACCCCTCAACTCTCAGAACAGGAGGCAGATCTCAGAGCAGCAACTGGGGTGCATTTATTTCCTCCAGGGTCTAGCAGGCTGGGGGCAGAATACAAAGGCACTGGTGACCTGGCTGGGTGGTTAACTGAACAGGTATGCCAGGGTACATAGGGTCTAGGGTGATTCTCCCAGAACTTAGAGAAGGGCCCTTAGGGTGTGGAAGTGACACAACTTGGCATAGATGCATGAGAAGGGTTGTGGAGTGGGTGTGCCGAGGGTGGAGTGAACCATGGGGCAGGGTGTGTTAGAGTGTCCTAGAGCCAGAGGTAACTTGGGGCATGGCATGTTGGGACATGTTGAGCCCTAGCTGTTGTCTGAGACGCTAGTTGCCAACAGCTGAGAAAATGGAAAAGCTGATGGGTCAGCAGGACCCACAAAGACATGACTGCAGACAGGATCAGCCCTGGGAGAGACCAAATGTCCAAGGTGACACCTAATGTGAGGTGATGAGGAGAGAGGTCTGGGGTTCCCACTCAGGAATACATAGTCAGCTGCAGCCACTGGGGAAAGAAAGGCACAGAGAGTGAGGAGGAGGAGAACTGGGACTAGAATACCAGGAGCCCTTCTCTGCCCTCACCCAGGGACTGTTGGGAAAACAGGAGGGAGGGAACCCAGTTCAGAGCTAAGGGGAGGGGTCCCCTCCTAGGAACCTACATCCCAGGATGGGAGTTCTTACCTCCTGGATGTTCACCTGAATTTGTCCAGTGCCATCTTTATCAAGAGATTTGAAAGCACCTAAAGGAGAAGAGAAGGGTTGGGGAAGGGGGGGTGGCTTTTAGGATAAAAATATACTAATATATGGGATGATGATAATAGTAGCTAGTACTTGATTTAGCACCTTGTGCCAAGCACTGTATAAAGTGCTTTCCATGTATTAACTCATTTAATCCAATTCCGAGAGATGTGTCATTTTAAAACTTGGCACAGAGAAGTGATGTGTTCCAGGTCACACAGTGAGAAAGTGAGGAAATTGGGATTGAAACCCATGTTGTTACCCACCTCAATAATGGCCTCCATATACCATCACCCTCTGCCCAAGTCCCAGCTTCCCACTGACCTCTGAACCCTCCAGCTCTAGCTTAAACAGACTATTGGAAAGAGACTCTGCAGGCTTCACTTCCTGCCTTTACCGTCTGGCATAGTTCCCACTCCTGCCCTGAAGCTCCCCTCCATGTTCCCCACCCACAGCTAAATCTGAGCAAACAGGTGCCCACACTGCCTTCGCTTCCTCTCATTCTACATTGTTACCACCCTTAGATGTCCACATACTACCTGGTGTCCTAGACGCTGCACTCACAGCAGTTACTATTGACCCTCTTGCTGGTAAATCCAGTGGACATTTCTTGGGCCTTCTCACATGTGACTTTTGGCATCATCTGCCCTATTGTTCACTCCTGCTTTCCCTTCATAGCCCTGACATACCTGTCCCTTTTCCTCTACCCATACTCTTAATGTATGGTCCTCCCTGATCTCTTGGGAGGCCAAGGGATCAAAGCCAAATTTGACTGTCCCTCCCCTGCCTAGACCCTACTATAGCTCTCCATTGCCCCCACTGTCTGAGCACCCCTAAAAAATTGGCATTCACAGCCCTACATGCCCATTGTTCTTGCTTCCTTTCACTCAACTCTCTCAAACAGGTCTGAGTTCAAATTCTGGCTTTGGAATTAATTTCCTTGCTGAGTGGCTGTGAACAAGCAATTTTGTCTCCTTGAACCCTAGGCTCCTCCTCCATAAAATGGGGGCAATAATTCCATTTCTCAGGGTGATCTTAAAGATTCAGTGCATTCATGTTCAAAAGAGCCTCATAATCCAGTCCCTGCTATCCCCTCCTCGCAGCCTTTTGTCTCACCATCCCACCCCTTCAGCATGCTGAACTGAGTTCAACAAAAAACACCAAAACTACCATCTTCTCTTTTTGGCCTTCACACAGGCTGTTTCCACTGCAACAATCATCCCCACTCTCTCATGGGATCACTCCTCCTCACCCCTCAGGTCTCAGCTCACATGTGCCTTCCTCCTGGAAGCCCTCCTTGACCTCTCAGGCTGCCTCTTAAGTTTGAAGCCCTCAGAGCTTCCACAATCACAAATCTAAATGCACTCTGCCCAAGCTTCCCCTCAGAGCCCCCATCACTCTACCCTGAACTTCCTCTAGCCCAGCAGCAACCATTGAGCTGTCACTGTCTGATGATTTGCCTTTCCTCCACTGGACTGTGAGGGATGTGAGGGAAGGATCTGGGGCTGTTTTGGTCACTGCAGGGTCCCTACCATTGCCCACCTCAGGGTTAGGCTCAAAGACCTTGGCTAATTTTTTGGAGGTTGAACAAATAAAATCTACCTCTCCTCCCCGCCCCCCAAAGAGAGCTGCAGTGTCACTCACGGAACATGGCATCCAGCCTGACCAGGCAGCTGATGAAGTTGTCAAAATCCATGTTCCCTTCCTCATCTGAGTAGCGTCGGATGATCATGTTGTAGAGATGCTCGTTTAGATGGAACCCTGACAATGATTTAGTCTCTCAGGTGTGGGGGTCATGTAGCCCAACCCACTCCCAGCCCCAGATTCAGACTCAGACCAGCTCAGTGGGGCTGTCTCATCAATCCTACCCCCAGCCCCACTATGTCCCCGCCAGCCATACCTGCTGCCTCAAAGGCCCCCGGAAGTTCACTGCTACCAATGGTTCCTGAACGGTCAACATCAAACTGTTTGTATATGGCCTGTGGGGACAGGGAGGTCAGGGACCAAATGAGCATCATGGGGCACAGCATCTCCGTGGCTTAGAAGTCTTCGTGCTAAGTTTCAGAGGTCACCACACACCTGCCATTTTTTGATGTTGTTCCACAAATACTTGAATTCCTCGAAACCCAGCTTGCCTGTTGTGTCACTCTGGCAGAAGGGTGTTAAGAATAGCTGTACCAAATGTGTGCACTGTACACCCTGTGTACATCATGATGTAACTGCCAAGCAGGGAAACATGGGCTAAAACCCCAGCTCCTATCATACCCTAGTCATGTAACCTTGGATGTGGTGCTATTTTTTGTTTTATCCATACAAATTTTACTTTGTTTCTTTTCATTTCATTTTATTTATTGATTTTAGAGAAAGAGGAAAGGAGGGAAGGAGAAAGAGAGAGAAACATCAATTTTGTTGTTCCACTTATTTATGCATTCCTTAGTTGCTTTATGTGCTCTAACCAGTGATCAAACGCACAACCTTGGCCTATAAGGATGATGCTCTAACCAACTGAGCTACCCGGCCAGGGCCACTTTATGTTTCTAAATGGTTAGGACTCTCTTTAAACATAACCATGTGGAATTATAATGAACTTTTCCAAACTATAAATTTCTCACCTGAATAGTTGCTAATTCCTCATTTATTAAATCCTTGATTTCATAAATGTTAGAACATGTAAAAAACAGGGGCACCTTAGAGCTCTAAGAAAATGAGGGGACAGCAGTGAATACCTGATGGGTTTGTGATCAGAGAAGAATGAGATATTGGCAGAAAACTCTAAGCTCCGGTGCTGGCACTTGGGAAATTCTCAATAACAACCTACCAAGACTTACCAGATTACCTAGTACACACACCAGTGTTAAGCTTCTCAGACCATAACTTTGCTCACTAAATCCTCAAGACACCAGCCCCAAAAGTAATATTCCCCAGTCACAGAGACGGAAACAGATTTAGAGCTGAAAAATCTACCTGCAGCCCTGGCTGACATTGCTCAGTGGTCAGAGCATCGGCCCTTGTACTGAAGGGTTGTGGGTTCAATTCCCAGTCAAGGGCACATACCTGAGTTGCAGATTCACTCCCCATCTCCCAGTAGTGCAGTAGGCAATCATCTGATATTTGTCTCTCATATTGACATGTCTCTCTCTCTCCCTTCTACTCTCTCTGAAAAGCAATGGAAAAAATATCCTCTGATGAGGATAACAACAAAAAAATCTACCTGCATAAGATCATAGTAACACCTAACATGTACAGACCACTCTCTATTATTATATACTATGCTAAACCTTTTGCATGTAACTCTTACATAATCACACGTGATTACACAACATGAATATACGTATATGTCTGCACTGACCTATGTGCTGAGTGTGCATGTATCCAAGATCAGCTAATGACTAGCCATGTGCAAACAGACAAGTGTCCCTGTGCATATGCCATCACATATCTTCGTGTATATGGGTGTGCCCTTGTGTGGGCATGTATACATGAGCATGTAGGCATACCTATGGCAATTATAAGCTTGGGTTCTCAAGCCCAAAAGACCTGGAGTCCAAATTCCTATCCTGTCACTTACTCTTTATTTATAACTTCAGACAAATGACTGCCTCTCTCTGAGTCTGTTTCTTTACCAATAGAATGGAATATAATAATTGTATGTGTCTAACAGAATGGTTCTGATGTACATGTAAGTGCCAGCTATGACAGCTGATATTGATTGCCACATGTCCATAGGTGGGTGTGTTCTAATGTATTCCTGTCCACATCTGTGGGTATGCAAGCTATACCCTGGTTCCCACCCATGCTCTCAGAAAATTCCTCTTCACTCAAGGCCTCTTCCAGAGTGCCCTCAAGGATACATCCATCACGGCCACCATGCTGCGACATGTGTCAATGCCAAAACCATCAGTCTTCAGATCAGGGTCTGTGGGGGACAGGTTGAAGGTCAGAGGCGAGAGGTCATTACTACCCCAACTGCCATACCTCTAAACCTGCCCAATGTGTGGACCCCAGTCACTCACGTCGGGTCACCACTTTGTTGAGAATGTTCATGAGTTCTGTTGCGCTGACTTCCATGTCCTATAGGGAAGTTTGGGGTGGATCAGGGGTGACTGAAAGGGATCTGGGCGTGTTATGAAGGAGGATAGGAAGTTTGGGATAGCCATGGTTGAGTGTGTGTACAAGTGCCACCCAAGGGAAATTATGGAAGAGTTAGAATGGGGTTACTTACATCTCCAGCCAGCTGGGCAAAGAGCCTCCGGAACTGTCGGACCTCCTCACTCTCATTGGCCTCGATGTTGGAGTAATGGGTGCGTGGGGGCTGCAGAGGGAGGAGATGTCATAGAAGGTAGAGTGAGAGGTGGGGAGGGGAGCCCTGGCCAGTACAGCCCTAGGTTGCCACCCAGAGTGGACTGAGTAGTTGAGTGATCAAAGGAATGAGAGGTGGTCAGTGAATAAGGAGGGGGTAATAGCTGTTTGTGGACATGACAAGGGAGAGACTATGAGAGGGATGTGGAAGGGGTGGGGTTTCTCCAAAGGGACAAGGAGTAGTGCTGGAAAAGGCCTCGGAGTGGAAGAAAGGTCTCAGGTTGTGGAGGGCAGCTTACCGGGGGCTCTGGGTTATACTGCGCAGCCGCCTCACTGGAGGGAAACAGGGGAGTTAGCGCTAGCTACCACACCCCAACCCCCCCAAACCCAGACTGCTACCCTCCCTACCTGCTCCCTCCACCTGCCTTATCTCTCCTTGTCCTCACCTGTCCCTATCCTTGCTGCCCTGGTTGCGCCCACAACTCAGAGGCCTGACCTTAAGGTAGGCTCCACTCCTACCAGAGCACACCCGCCCAATGGCAGCTCCCTCAATAAACTCAGCCCTTCCCAGGGCTCACTTCGTAAAATTTCTGCCCCAGCTTCTCGGGGCCCCAAACTCCTCCAATCCCATCTGTCTAGGAACTTAGTTCATCGCTAGGGCTTCCTGAACTCTTGTGTCTTCCCAGCACCCCGCCCCAGCTCCATTTGTCCCAGCTCCTTGGAGGGATCACTGCTCAATGGCCAAGGCTAATTAGGCCTCTAATTAGGCTAATTAGAAATTCTATCTGCCCTACCTCCACCAGGACATTTTTCTATTTTAATCCAGCTAGTTCCCAGCCAGGCTGAGCCCCTTCAAGGCCATTTCTCTTATCCCAGGAGGTCTGGCCACTTCTGGGGCCACCTTCTCATGGACCCATCTAGGACGGCCGCGCCGGGCGAATAAAACAAGCCTTGCCCCCATGAAGTGACACCCAGCCTCGCTGGCTCCGCCCCCTTAACGTTCATCTTCAGGTAAGCGGAAGCCGGCGGGGTCCGGCCCAGGTAAGCCCCACCTCCCAAAGCCCGGCCCGGATCCATCAATGGTCCAACAGAGGGCAACCCCCAGGGTGTAGCCCCGCCCCATGAACTGCAGTCGCCTCCTTAGGACCCGCCCCTCAAGGCCGGCTTCCCAGCCCAGGCCCGGCCCAGCCTAATGAAGGCTCCAGGTCAGTCTCCAGGTTACCCCATTCTATTCAGGCCGGACAAGTCTCCAACGTAAGGCCCCGCCCCCTCAAGCCCCGCCCTACCTGATGGCGCTAATGACCCCGCCCAGGATGCGCATGGCAGTTCCGCCACCACCGCCGCCGCCGCCTCCGCCTCCGCCTCCGCCGCCTCCGCTGATTAGACCTCCGAGCACATTCCCCAGGCCCCCGCCCAGGCCACCGCCTCCCCCGCCGCCGCCGCCACCGCCGCCCTTCAAGAACGAGTTAACCAGGAACATGGCTGCGACTCTAGATTCCTAAAGAGAAAAAAGTGGTTAGGTGGTCGCCGAGCCCCGAACCCACCCCCACCCGTAAAAATGAGAAATTAAGGCAGCTGGACGTGGGGGAGTGAGGCCTCTGGCTGGGCTTAAAGAGTCTGTTCAGAATGGTGGTCTGGGCTGCTGGGGGATGGCAGTGGTCGGATGGGTGCGGAAGGGATGATCACATTTGAAACCCCTTCCGGATTCAAAGGGTCCTCCTCGTCAGCCTTGAATGACCCTGCGTGAGTCTACACTTAGGCATCATTAAGCGTAGGGGGTCCAGGTCTGGTGGGGTTCCTGGGAGCGCCAAATTAGTGTTAGACACCCTGGATGTGTCTGGGAGCTCGAGTCAGAGCCCCAGAACTGGACTATAGGTCTTGGGCGGATCAGGTTCTCGGCCTGGAGGCCCCAGAGACAGGGTTTTGGAAATTCAGAATGTGGGATTGAAAATTCAGATACTCCCCGCAGCGGATCAGTGTCACCGCTGGGTCTGTGGGCTCGGGTCTGAAATCGTGGGGGTAAGAACTGGGCCAGGGATAACGGGGTTCCCATTAGAATGGGGGGCACTAGAGCATAATTTACGGGGTACCTCTCAAATCCAAGGACGGAGGATGAGTGTCCGGGGTGAGATAACGCGGGCAGGACAGGTCTGGAGGTTCGAATCTCAGATCATCGGCCGGGGACCTCTGAAGCCGGGACTTTAGGATCTGGTCGGGTCTGGGGCCGTAAGGGCCGGAATTACGAAGTACAAGGGTAGTGTGGATGGGCGCTCACCGCCTCTCGCGGGTCCGCTCGTCTGCGCTGCTCCCCGGCCTCTGGCGGAGGCCAGCTCGGTAGGGCGGGGCGCGTGACTCAGGCGGCGCCTCCGGGTTAGCCCCGCCGGGCGCCCCGCCCGCTTCCGCGCGGTCCTGCTGCCGTCTCTCCACTGCGCCTGCGCGCGCGCTCGGCCTAGTTAATCGGTTGTAGCCAGCCGGCTACGGATACGGTTTTCGCCAAAACGGGACTCTTGGCTCTCGGCCCCTATCCTGGTCTTGTCGCGACAGCATCTGGAAACCCCGAATTTTATTTAGCTCGCGATCGGGGCCCAAGCGCCCGCATCCTTACGGGGACTACCGCTAGTCTAGATTTCCCGGGACCTTGCAGCATCAGGATGGCGGTCAAACTGGGTAGGATTTTGCCGCCTACGAAAACTGCCTTGTGAGACGCCTCCTCCACCCGCATTCCTTTACCCTCAGTCAGGGTCACCAGAATCATTTTTCCAGGATGGGCCCAAAGTGTCATCTCAGACTTCCCATCTCTAAAGAGGGGGCCTGGGCACAGAAAAGTCCACTGGCCAAAGCCTGGTTGGGTGGTGGGCGGGGAATGCCAAAACTGGGAGAAAAGTGGCCACTCCAGCTGCCTTTGGAGGCCTTTCCCTTGCTCTGTTTCCAATCTCCAACTTGTGCACACGCAGCACTTTTTCGGGCTTTTTATAAGGAGCTGAATCTAGCTACCAGGCTGTTTGACTTGTTTGGCCCTTAGCCTCTCCCCTGGAGGCTGGCTTGGTTTGAGTTTGAATCTGGGCTCCGCCCCTTAATAACGGTGACATTCCAAAAACAGTGACTTGAAATCTCTGAGCAATTATCTACTTTGTAAAATGGGAACAAAGACTTCCGTGCCACCCTCACTAAGCCCCTATTATAATTAAACTAGTAGCCCTGCGCACGAATCCGTGGGCCAGTAGCTCTTTGTGGGGCCTGGCCGCTCCCCGCCTGCTGCCCAGAGGCTCTCCATGGCCCAGAGGCCCATCCTGGCCAGGGCAGAACGCTTGCCTCGTCACCATGGTGACGAGGCAAGCATTCTGCCAGGCAGCATGCCCAGCTCTCAGCGCCGCCCCCCCCCCCCCCCCCCCCCCCCCCCGCCAGACTTGGCGGGGCTGAGAGGACTGGGCTCAGCCATCTTTGTGACAGAGTAATGGTTAATTTGCATATTACCTTTTTATTTGATAGGAACATTAGCCAGGTCTGCATGGTGGAGTGGTTGAACATCGACCTATGAACCAGGAGGTGGTTCAATTCCCGGTGGGGGCACATGCCCAGGTTTCGGGCTCGGTCCCAGTGGGGGGCATGCAGGAGGCAGCCAATGATAATTCTCACTCATCATTGATGTTTCTGTCTCTCTCTCCCTCTCCCTTCCTCTCTGAAATTAATAAAAAATATATTTTTAAAAAAGAATACGTGATTAGAGCTTAGTAGCTATTATTCTGTGTCTGTACCCATGCTGTTCCCTCCTCCTGGAGCCCACCTGGATTCCTCATGTGGCTGACTCTTGCCCATTCTTAGGTAATACTGATAAAAATAACTCCTAAACACTTTATATATATCAGCTCATATGTCTTCATAACGGTCTTTCTCTCCATTTTAGAAATAAGTAAAGTGACTGTGAGATCAGACTCCCTAGCTTATACTCTTAACCATTAACCTGATCCACTGGTTCTTAAGTAATATAATTAATATGATAATACCTCACATAAAAAGATCTGCCTGACTGGTTTGGCTCAGTGGATAGAGTGTCGGCCTGCAGACTTAAGGGTCCCAGGTTCGATTCCGGTCAAGGGCCTGTGCCTTGGTTGCGGGCACATCCCCAGTAGGAGGTGTGTGGGAAGCAGCTGATTGATGTTTCTCTCTCATCGATATTTCTGGCTCTCTCTTCCTCTCCCTTCCTCTCTGTAAAAAATCAATAAAATATATATTTAAATAAAAAGATCAAAACAGATGAAACCCATAGTCAAGGCTAATGCTACCTGAAGGCTTGTTGGGGCCAGGGCAAGGAACTGCTACTCAAGCCTTGTCTATGGAACAGGAACTAACAGGAGAGAAAATGGAGGCTCTGAAGGCAGGGTCACTTACCTGAGGTCACGGACAGTGTCAGGACCAAGTCGGAGCCTGGGTTTGGCTATCCTAAAACTTTTGGTGATGACTAGTTCAGATTCCCTTCTCAACACACACCCCATGCCAGACTGAGCAGCTTGTTTTCTGCCCTCTCCAGGGCTCACTTGCTGCCAGGCCTTCTCATGGGCTGTGCCCTCTACCTAGAATACTTCATCTCTGCTTGTTCGTTTGCTTGCTTGCTTGTTTTTGCTTTCCCAGTTTTGTAGTTACTCAAGCTTTGGGTGTCAGGAGTCACCTCTTCAGGGAAGCCCTTCCTGTCTCCACCTCATCTGAGACTAGGTGCAGCTTCCAGTTAACATGCTTGTAACTTGCATTTTCTCCAGCACTCACTGCCAATTACAATCCAGGTCTGTCTGCCTGACCTTGACCTTGAGATTTCCTTCACATGCATTGCTTAAATTCAATTTCTAGGTTATCAATACCCAAATTTCTATCTTCAGTCCAGATATTTCCAGGATCCCCATAGGGGATCCCTTAAGCTCTCCTCCTGTTTTTTAATTGTTTTTTTTTGTTTGGGTTCCCTGATTGATTTTTCTACCCTTCTAATCTAACTGTGTATTCCTTCCAGTGTGTTCTCTTTATTTTTTATTTATTTTTTGTATTTCTTTATTGATTAAGGTATTACATATGTGTCCTTATTCCCCCATTACCCCCCCCACACACAGTGTGTTCTCTTTTAAAAAAAAGTTTTTATTGACTTTAGAGAGAAAGGGAGATGGAGAGAGAGATAGAAACATCAATGATGAGAGAGAATCATTGATAGGTTGCCCCCTGCATGCCCCCTACTGGGAATTGAGCCTGCAACCCCAGCATGTGCCCTTAACTGGAATCCAACCTAGGACCCCTCAGTCTGCAGGCTGACGCTCTATCCACTGAGCCAAACCAGCTAGGGCCAGTGTGTTTTTTTCTTTTTTCTTTTTTGTAATTATTTTTTAAAATATATTTTATTGATTTTTTACAGAGAGGAAGGGAGAGGGATAGAGAGTTAGAAACATCTATGAGAGAGAAACATCAATCAGCTGCCTCCTGCACACTCCCTACTGGGGATGTGCCCACAACCAAGGTACATGCCCTTGACTGGAATCAAACCTGGGACCATTCAGTCCACTGGCCAACGCTCTATCCACTGAGCCAAACTGGCTAGGGCTAGTGTGTTCTTTATTAGTGCTATGTCACTTTATTTCTGACTGTTCTTTTTTGTTTTTTTAGTTACTATATCTTTTCTCATACTGTTGAGCATTTTTACCATCATTATTCTGAACTCTATATCAGATAAATTTCTTATCTCCATTTTATTTATCTCTTCTGGAGAATTCTCTTGTTCTTTCATTTGGAGGTTGTTTGTCTCCCTATTTTGGCTGCTTATTTGAGTTTGTGTCTACGGATTAGGTAGATCTGCTACACCTCCCAATCTCTAGTGCAGGACCATGTCAGACCCTATTTCTGATTGGCCCTGAGTATGCTGTTTGTTTTTATTTTTATTTTTATTTTTATTTTTTTTTTCAAATTTTTATTAAGGTATTATATGTGTACTTATCTTACCATTGCCCCCCCCACCCCACTCCCATACCTGCCCTCACCCCCCAATGTTTTGCATCCGTTGGTCTGAGTATGCTGTTTGGGTCTATCAGCAATCCACAGCTTGTGGCTCCCTCTGCTGGGGCCAGATGCCTTTGGAGAGGACCAAGATATGCACCAGGGCCTGCTTTTCCTACCCCCAGGCCCAGAAGGACATCAGGCAGTCTCAAAGCCTCCAGAGATCCGTCTCTACTAGCAGTCAGATTGTTATCAGACTTGATTGGACCACAGAGTGGGGTGAGGATTCTTCCAACAGGGTGTGGTGACTGCCTTTCCCCCAGGTCAAAACCACCTGGATAGCTAAGGGCTGTAGGAGAAAAATGTCCTCTGCAGTGTGAGGGAATGACTCAGCACAGGAAACTGGGGTGGCTGCCTTCCAAGCTCCAACCCTAGAGCCCCCAACTATGGACTCTCCTCACACAGCTCCAGTACACTCTGCCCTCCCTCTGCTGGAGCCCAAGGTAGGTGGCTGCACAGGAAATTTTCTGTTGGCCCTTTAAGAGGGTGCCTGAATTTCTCTCCCTGGCAGACAGCAACCCTGCTGCTTTTCACAGCCAGGTATTATATGGGCACCTTTCTTAGTTCTAGTGCTCTGGGCTGGGGAGCCCAGCTTGGGGATTAGATCCCAGAGTTCTCAGTGGGAACCCTCCATAGCTGAGATATCCCTCCAGACTTCCAGCTGCTGTCTGTGGGAGCTTAGCCACCACTTTTGTGCCTCTGCACTTCCTACCAGTCTCTAGTGGTCTCCACTTTCCATCCTTGGTTATCAGGGTTCCAGGGTTCTCTCCAGCTAGTCTTCTGTCGATTTTTTAAGGTTAGTTTTTCTGTATTTTATGTTATTTTTCTTTTCATATTTTATGCCATATATATATATATATATATATATATATATATCCTATATAATAAAGAGGTAATATGCAAATTGACCATCACTCCAACACACAAGATGGCTGCCCCCATGTGGTCAAAGATGGCCAGCCCCATGTGGACACAAGATGGCCACCACAAGATGGTCAGCAGGGGAGGGCAGATGTGGGCAATCAGGCCAGCAGGAGAGGGCAGTTGGGAGGGACCAGGCCTGAAAGGGAGGGCAGTTGGGGGTGATCTGGCCTACAGGGGAGGGCAGTTAGGGGTGACCAGGCCTGCAGGGGAGGGCAGTTAGGGTCGACCAGGCCAGCAGGGGAGGGCAGTTAGGAGTGACCAGGCCGGCAGGGGAGGGCAGTTAGGGGCAATCGGGCCGGCAGGGGAGCAGTTAGGTGTTGATTAGGCTGGCAGGGGAATGGTTAGGGGGTGATCAGGCTGGCAGGCAGAAGCGGTTGGGGGCAATCAGGCAGGCAGGCAGGCGAGCTGTTGGGAGCCAGCAGTCCTGGATTGTGAGAAGGATGTCCGACTGCCCGTTTAGGCCCAATCCTGGGCAGTCAGACATCCCTCGAAGGGTCCCAGATTGGAGAGGGTGCAGACTGGGCTGAGGGACTCCTCTCCCCACCAACCCGCCCAGTGCACAAATATATATATATATACACACACACACACACACACACACACACACACACACACACACACACTAGAAGCCTGGTGCATGAAATTCGTGCACTGGGGGTGGGGGATCCCTCAGCCCAGCCTGTGCACTCTCACTGTCCGGGACCCCTCACTCCTTACCACCCGCCTGCTTGCTGCTCCCTACCGCTTGGCTCACTGCTCCTTAGTGCTGCTGCAGAGGTTCCTGCCACCTCTGCTGCACTCACCAGCCATGAGCCTGGCTTCTGGTTGAGAGGCACTCCCCCTGTGGGAGCGCACTGACCACCAGGGGGCAGCTTCTATGTTGACCATCTGCCCCCTGGTGGTCAATTCATAGCAACCAGTCATTCCACCATTAGGTCGATTTGCATATTAGGGTTTTATTATATAGGATAGGATATTGAATGTGAACTGTAAATGAAAAATAAAATTTAAAAAAGAACCAAATAAAATTTTAGATCTGAAAATTTTTTAATATGTATATATTTTTAATTCTCACCTGAGGATGTTTTTAAAATTGATTTTTAGAGAGAGAAACATCCATGTGACAGAGAAATACCAGTAGGCTGCCTCTACACCTGCTGACCCAGCAGGATCTAACCTAAACCCTAACCTAGAATCCAACAGGAAATTCTTTGGTGTACAGGTTGAGACACCAACCAATTGAGCCACCTGGCCAGGGAAGATCTGAAAAAAATTTTTTTTAATGTACCTCCAGGCCCTGGTCGGTGTGGATCAGTAGTTAGAGTGTCCGCCCACACACCAAAGGGTCATGGGTTTGATTCCAGGTGAGGGTACATACACAAGTTGTGGGTTCCATCCCTGTCAGATTGCTTGGGCAACTGATCAATGTTTCTCTTTCCCTCTCCCTTCCTCTCTCTCTAGAATGAATGAAAAAAACATATCCTTAGCCCTAACCGGTTTGGCTCAGTGGATAGAGCGTCAGCCTGGGGACTGAAGGGTCCCAGGTTCGATTCCAGTCAGGGGCATGTGCCTTGGTTGCAGGCACATCCCCAATAGGGGGTGTGCAGGAGGCAGCTGATCAATGTTTCTCTCTCATCGATGTTTCTAACTCTATCCCTCTCCCTTCCTCTCTGTAAAAAATCAATAAAATATATTAAAAAAAACACACACAAAAAAAAAACAAAAACAAACAAACATATCCTTAGAGGAGGACTTAAAAAGAAAAAAAATGCTGGTTTGGTTCAGTGGATAGTGCTTCTGCGGGCGGACTGAAGGGTACCAGGTTGGATTCTGATCAAGGGCACATACCTGGGTTGCAGGCTCAATCCGGGGCCCTGGTCGGGGATTCAGCAAGAGGCAACCAATTGATGTCTCTCACATTAGTTTCTGTCTTTCTCCCTCACTTCCACTCTGTAAAAAAAAAAAAAAAAAAAAAAAAAAAAAATCAATGCAAAGATGTTCTCAGGTGAGGATTAACCAAAACAACAAACAAACAAACACCCATCCCCAGTGTGATTATTGAAGGAGCATATGAAGTATTTGTTGAATGAACGGAGGGATGGAACTTCGCTTTCTAACTGTCTTAGCAACTCTGCAAGCGAGAGGGTTTATTTTTATTTAAAAAAAATATATTTTATTGATTTTTTTTTACAGAGAAGAAGGGAGAGGGATAGAGAATTAGAAACATCGATCAGCTCCCTCCTACACACCCCCTATTGGGAAAGTGCCCGCAACCAAGGTACATGCCCTTGCCTGGAATCGAACCCAGGACCCCTCAGTCCACAGGCCAATGCTCTATCCACTGAGCCAAACCGGTTAGGGCCAGAGGGTTTATTTTTTATTTTAATTTTTATTGATTGGTTATTTTAGAGAGAGGAAGGGAGTGAGAGAAACACCAGTGTGTTGTGCCACTTACGCTCTCTTTGTTGCTTCTTGTCTGTGCCCTGACCAGGGATCCAACCCGCAACCTTGCTGTATCAGGAGGAGGTTCTAACCCACTGCGCTGCGGGCTGCCCGTCAGGGCCCCTCAACAAAACCCCTCTGGCGTGCCCTGGCCCCTGCTGTGGGCCGGACCTCCTCTGCCACAGCAAAGGTTTGGGTTCCATTCTGTCAGGGCACCTACTTAGGTTTCGGGTTTGATCCCGGTCTGGGCTGACTGCTGCTCAGGAAGTGACCAAGGACTGTTGAGGTCTGTGTGCTCTAGTCATTCGGCAGGGAGCTGGGGTTCCATTGCTGACATGGCCGACTCCGATCCCTGCTACCCCCGCTCCTCCATCGAGGATGACTTCAACTAGAGCAGCTGCGTGGCCTCCGGGTAGGTCACCCTCTCTGTGGCTCGCCAGGCCTGCTGCTGCGCAGTCATCCCAGGAGGCGGATTTCTGGGTTCCCAGGGAAAGTGCCCTCTGCACCAGACTCCCAGGGAGAGCAGGGTCCTGGAGGGAAAACACTTCGCTCCACCTCCCTTCGGGGCTCCCAGGCTGGAGCGGAGCGCCCGTCCTGCTCAGGGCTCAGAGGGGAAAGCCGCCCCAAGGGAGTCCTCCTAGCTAGGTGTGAGAAACAAAACTGGAGCCTTTCCTCCTTGAACCCTGTCATCTTCAGGCATGTGAACGCATTTTATTTTATTTGACACAGCCTCATGTGCCGGGCCTCGTGCGGCACTCAGCCACGCCCACCTGCTCCTGCCAGACGTTACCCGTGAGGGCGTCCCAGCTAACTAGCATATTCCTCTCTTATTATAGGTCATATATATATGACCAGGCCTGCAGGGGAGGGCAGATGGGGGCAATCGGGCTAGCAGGGGAGCAGTTAGGTGTCAATCAGGCCGGCAGGGGAGCAGTTAGGGTGATCAGGCTGGCAGGCAGGATTGGGCCTAAACCAGCAGTTGGACATCCCTCTCACAATCCCGGACTGCTGGCTCCTAATTGCTCACCTGCCTGCCTACCTGGTTGCTCCTAACTATCCCCCCTCTGCTGGCCTGATCGCCCCCAACTGCCCTCCCCTGCTGGCCTGGTTGCCCCCAACTGCCCTCCCCTGCCGGCTTAGTTTAGTATAAATCACCCTGGAACTAAGACAGCAGGAAGGAAGAGGGAAGGAAAAAAGGGGGGACAGTTTTATTTCATCTTACTATTTAAACAGTGAAGCCAGCAGTCTTGGGTTTGTCAACATAAAGTTACCAGAATTTATGGTTCTCATAAATTCTGGGAGAGCCATAATAAAGAAAAGGAGAGAGTTCATCTTTACCAGGGTATCTAGCAGAGGAATTTTTTTTAAACTTACGGACAGGAGGATATATAACTCCTCAAATCCCCACCAAACTGGCTTTTCCAGGCTAATTAGGAAAGCCCATCTGAGCTCTGGCTCAGATGCAGATTTGTTTGCCTTGCTTCTTTAATAAATTTGTTTGCTTTAATATCCTATATAATAAAGAGGTAATATGCAAATTGACCCTCATGCCCTCACAAGATGGCTGCCTATGACCAGGCTGACAGGGGGGTTAGTGAAGGACGACCAAACAACTGAACAAGCAGGCTGTGTGGGGCGACCAGGCCGGCAGGGGGGTTAGTGAGGGATGACTAAACAACTGAACAAGCAGGCTGTGTGGGGCAACCAGGCCGGTGGGGGGAGAGGGGGGTCCATGAGGGGCAACCAAGTTGGTGGGGGGTGGCAGTTGGGGGCGACCAGGCCAGCAGGGGGGGGCAGTTGGGGGTGATCAGGCTGGCAGGGGGGGACAGTTGGGGGTGACCAGGCCAGCAGGGGGGCAGTAAGAGGCAACCAGGCTGGTGGGGGGGGCAGTTAGGGGTGACCAGGCCAGTGGGGTGTATAATTGGGAGGTGACCAGGCTGGTAGGGGGGCAGTTGGGGGCAATTAGGCTGGCAGGGGGGGCAGTGAGGGGTGACTAGGCCAGCAGGGGGGGCAGTTGGGGGCGACCAGGCAGGTGGGCAGGTGAGCAATTAGGTGTCAGCAGTCCAGGATTATAAGAGGGATGTCCGACTGCCGGTTTAGGCCCAATCACAGGATCGGGCCTAAACCAGCAGTCGGACATCCCCCAAGTGGTCCCAGATTGGAGAGTGTGCAGGCTGGGCTCAGGGGACTCCCCCCTCGCCCCCGTGCACAAATTTCATGCACCAGGCCTCTAGTCTTTAATAAATCGGCTTTATCACAACGCAATCAGCGTCACTCCTTTGAATTTGCTCCTACGAGAATGAGAATAGAGATGGGGACAGCCCTCTCCCACTGACTCGGGGCTGTCCAGTAACACCTGTCTGGTGTCTATAAGAGGTTCCTGTAACAATTCTAATTTTAAATTCTGTCAATATGTTAAAATTTTTTAATTGTGGCCCTGGCTGGGTACGTTCTTTGGTTAGAGTGTTGTCTCCATACTCCAAGATTGTGGGTTCCATCTCTAGTCAGGGCACATACAAGAAGCAACCAAGTGTCCTCATTGGTTTGGCTCAGTGGATAGAGTGTCAGCATGTGGACTGAAGGGTCCTGGGTTTGATTCTGGTCAGGAGCACATGCCCGGGTTGTATGATAGATCCCCAGTGGGAGGTGTGCAGGAGGAACCTGATCAATGATTCTCTCTTATCATTTTTTTTAAAGATATATTTTATTGATTTTTTACAGAGAGGAAGGGAGAGGGATAGAGAGTTAGAAACATTGATGAGAGAGAAACATCGATCAGCTGCCTCCTGCACACCTCCTACTGGGGATGTGCCCGCAACCAAGGTACATGCCCTTGACCGGAATCGAACCTGGGACCTTTCAGTCCGTAGGCCGACGCTCTATCCACTGAGCCAAACCAGTTAGGGCCTCTCTTATCACTGATGCTTCTGTCTCTCTTTCCCTCTCTCTTCCTCTCTGAAATCAATAAAAATACATTTAAAACAACAACAAAAACTCCCATGAATCAAAAATAAGAAGATGGCCTGATAAAAAAATGAAACAAAAACAATTTAAGAAGCAACCAAGTAATGCATAAATAAGTGGAACAACAAATCGATGCCCCCCATACCCCCCCCCAAAAAAATTATATATATATATATATATATATATATATATATATATATATATATATACACTTATCTTAATTGTTAAGAAGAGAGAAAAGAGAAAGGGACATTTTTTCCTCTAAGATGGGAGTGCTTCGCTCTCCTGGAAAGTGGCCAGAGGTCATGACCTCTGAGAATGGTTCACTGTTCACTTGACCCAAAAAATTCCACAAAATCATGCCAATCAAGAGGTTCAAATCTTAGTATTCACTTTAAAAACACCCATAAGGGGGAAAAAAACAACAACACTCATGAAACTGCCCAGGCCATCAAGGGTATGCATATTCAAACAGCCACTAAGTATCTGAAAGATGTCACTTTACAGAAGCAATGTGTGCCATTCTATCATTACAATGGTGGAGTTGGTAGGTGTGCCCAGGCCAAACAGTGATGCTGGACACAGGGGTCGATGGCCCAAAAAGAGTGTTCAATTTTTGCTGCACGTGCTTAAAAATGCAGAGAGCAATGCTGAACTCAAGGGTTTAGATGTACATTCTCTGGTCATTGACCACATCCAGGTGAACAAAGCTCCCAAGATACAGCGCAGACCACACAGAGCTCATGGGCAGGTTAACCCACCCATGAGCTCTCCCTGCCACACGGAGATGATCTTTACTGGAAAAGAGCAGATTGTTCCTAACCCAGAAGAGATGCTGCAGAGAAAGAAAAGTTATCCCAGGAGAAACTGAAGACACAAAAACTTATGGCCTGGAAGTAATTCAGAAAACAATAAATACTAACGAAAGTAACAGCTGCCCTGGCCAGGTAGCTCAGTTGGTTGCATCAAGGTTGTGGCCTGGATTCCTGGTCAGGGCCATACAAGAAGCAACCAGTGGGTGTTTAATTACGTGGAGTCTGTGGTGTGTGTGTGTGTGTGTGTGTGTGTGTGTTTGTGTGTGTGTGTATCTTTCTCTCTTTCTAAAATCAATCTTTTAAAATGTAAAAGCAAAAAAAAAGATGGGAGATTTTCAACCCTGCTTGAGAGCTGACCAGGACCCGGGCAGAGGGAACAGTTGAGATGCAGGAAAGCATGAGGGAGGACAGGGGGGCCAGCTTCTACTTTGGCCAGAAAAGTCAGCCCTGGCTCCCCAGCCAGGACATCAGTTCCCCCTCTCTAATTAATTCACTGACTGGCAGCATCTGCGCAGTACCAACTTTGCATAGACCCCTCCCCCCACTCCCTTTCTCACCTGAGGGAGCCAAATCCCTTCACCCCACAATTTCCAGAGCCTCAAGGAGGGAAGCAAGACCTCTGCTTCTAAACTTGAGCCAGGTGAGGCTGAGAGTATTCTATAGTTTCCTAGAAAATTCATTTCCCCTGCCAAGCTGGAGCCACAGCCCAATGCAAGACAATGCGTCCAAGTGGGGTGCTATTGCCGCCATGTGGCCACTGAGACTGTGCGGAGGCTAAGAATGCTGAGGTTGCAGGGATTTGGGAGGCTAGTGTCCTCCATGGAAAATACGGAAATCTTCTCTAGCCTCTTTGCTCAGTGGTTAGAGCATCAGCCCATGGATTGAAGGGTCTCGGGTTTGTTTATGGTCAAGGGCATCTACCTCAGTTGCAGGTTCTATCAATGACTCCCCTCAGGGCGCATGAGGGAGGCAAACACACTATGTGTCTCTTGTACATCGATGTTTCTCTCTGTCTCTCCCCCTCCATTCCACTCTCTCTAAAAATAAAAATAAAAAATCAATGGGAAAAGTGTTAGGGTTGCTGAAGGAGGAACACATGATGCCGAAAAGGGTAAAGAATTATAAATTTACATCTGCTAGCAGAAGGGCTGAGACCAAAATGGCACCAGCGGGCAGAGTAGGGGGAACAGGATATTTATATCTCTTGTACAGGTCAGACTCCAGCAGGGGTCCTCAAACTATGGCCCGCGGGCCACATGTGGCCCGCCGAGGACATTTATCCGGCCTGCCGGGTGCCGCTGCCTGTCCTGCTTAGCAGCTGACTCGTCCCGGGCCCACAGTGTGCATAGGATTTTGTTCATAGTTTTTTTTTTAAACTATAGTCCGGCCCTCCAACGGTCTGAGGGACAGTGAACTGGCCCCCTGTTTAAAAAGTTTGAGGACCCCTGGGTCAGAGTAACAGGTCGGACCAGGTGCAGGTGGGAGCCAGGTGTAGCTAGTCCACTGGAAACTGAAGGCTGTTAATCATGAAACCTATAATGAGAATAACAGAAAAATCACCAGGGGGGCAATAGCCCCACACAGGGCATAATGGAGCATAAGAATGGGCCTAACATTCCAACCTCTCTCTTTTTTCCCCCTGTAAGCTAGGGTTCCCATCAGCTGGGGTTCCTGCAAGCTGGGGTTGATGAGAGAGGACAATCTCATTCTTCTGTAGCTTCTTCATGCTTAGGTGTGGTGTAGAGATGTCCCTAATTGGTCAGTGACTGAGGGAGGGGATGATATCTAGTGTAGGTCTGGAATAGCGTCATTTCTCTTATGGAGCTATTAGTAATTGCCTAAATGTGGTCTTGGAGGAAGAAGAAAAGGGCTCTTAGGATGCATGGGCCAAAGATGAGGGCCAGGAAGAGCTGGCCTTGGGATCTGAAAGCACAGTGAGGGGACCCTTCACTGCATCATAGAGGGGCTTTGCCGGAAGACTAAAGTTGGGAACCCAGAGGCAAAAGAACCTAGCAAGCTCAAGGAGAATATTTCTTGTCTAGAGGAGGGGACAGTCATAGAGGAGATAAGGCACTTATGGTCCAAGGTAATGGCTCGGCTTGGTGGGGTGAGAGTGAAACTAAGGTAGGTGACTGTCATTCAGAACAACTGGGCTTTATGAAGGAATGTGCGGTAACCCTAGTCAGGCACTGAGATAGAATGAAAAAAGAGTGGGTAAAGGGCGTGTCTAGTAAAATACAGTATAGAAGTGAGGTGGCTAATGGCTGTTAGACTAGTCCATCAACCCCCATAATAGAGACTGAGGAGGCGACAAGGGTCCCAGCGAATTCGGGGAGGGCAGAATAAGTGGACCCAGTGTCAGTTAAAAGGGAGATGGCTTACCTGCCACAACAAATATTACCCGACAAATATTACCTGGTGATGTAAGTCTGTGGGGCCTTGTCAGGACCTGGGCAGCTTCCGTCTTCGGTGGCCAATTCCAGGAGGTCTGGGAGCTCCAAATTAGATCTGGAGGGTGGCCTTGCTGGACTGGCTGAGGTCCGACCTGGAGGGGCCTGACTACAGTCTGATTTCCAGTGGCCTTCCCTTCCGCACCTTGGGCAGGACTTGGCTCAGTGTCCGTCCTTGCTGCATTTGAAGCATGGGCCCAGAGGAGGCTTAGCCCCTGATTTACCCTTGGTTGGAAGACCGGCACTTCATTTGGGGTTCATGAGAACCATGGCTAGGAGTTGATAGGCCTCCTTTTGGGCCTCAGCCTTGGCCCTGATCTTGCTTTCGTTTTTGGATTTGGGTCTCCTTGTCTCTATTATTAAAGACCTTAAAGGCTAACCCTGGCCAGCTTGGCTCAGTGGATAGAGCCTCGACCTGCGGACTGAAGGGTCCCGGGTTCGATTCCGGTCAGGGGCATATTGCCTGGGTTGCGGGCTCGATCCCCAGGAGGGGGCTTGCAGGAGGCAGCAGATCAATGATTCTCTCTCATTATTTTTTTTAATATATATTTTATTGGGGTTTTTTTATATATATTTTATTGGTTTTTTACAGAGAGGAAGGGAGAGGGATAGAGAGTTAGAAACACTGATGAGAGAAACATCAATCAGCTGCCTCCTGCACACTCCCTACTGGGGATGTGCCCGCAACCAAGGTACATGCCCTTGACTGGAATCGAACCTGGGACCTTTCAGTCTGCAGGCCAACACTCTATCCACTGAGCCAAACCGGTTAGGGCTCTCTCTCATTATTGATGTTCCTATCTCTCTCTCCCTCTCCCTTCCTCTCTGAAATCAATACAAATATATTTGAAAAGAAAGAATATCCACCCCAGCCGGTTTGGCTCAGTGGATGGAGCATCGGCCTGCGGACTGAAGGGCCCTGGGTTTGATTCTGGTCAGGGACACATGCCCGAGTTGGGGGCTCAGTCCCCAGTAAGGGGAGTGCAGGAGGCGGCCAATCAGTGATTCTCTATCTCTCTCTCCCTCTCCCTTCCTCTCTGAACTTAATAAAAAATATATTAAAAAAAGAAAGAAAATTCTACTCCTAAGTAAAAAGCAACAAAACTTAACAAAAAAAGAATAAAGAAAAAATATATAAAACATCAAAACTTAAAAAAAAAAACACGAGCTTAAAGGACAGGTTAACGAGGTCTTTTTGAGGGGTTTGTGGACCTGTGTCTATTTTTCGAAGTTTGTGATGTATGTTGGGAGCTGATCCTATCTAATAAAGAGGGAATAAAGAGGTCACTCCATCACAAAGATGGCTGCACCTACAGCTGAGGCCAAGTTCCCATAAGGAGCCTTAACGAGCAATCAGCAGGGACCTGAGGCTACACCCTCTCCCACCCCCATGGGGCTTGACAGGGGATCTCAGGCCGTGTCCCCCACCTGGCAGGGCTTGATGGGGGACCTCAAGGCATGCCCCCCGCTTGGGTCTGGGCTGGGGGACCTCAGGCCATGCCCCCCGTCCTGGTGCCAAGCCAGGGGACCTGAGGCTACCCCCCCTGCCCAGCAGGGCTTGACAAGGGTGAGACTGGCCAGGTCTGGATCTAGCCCAATGGGGAGGATGTGGCCAGGTCTGGGTCTCACGCAATTTTGAGGTGCATGTGGGTGGGCGGGGACTTGACTCTGAGTCCCATGGTGAGCCCCAGACTCTGACAGGAGGAAGGTTTTCATATACATTTTACTAATTTTCTTACATCTCTGACACTTCTATTATAGAGAAAGGGCAAATAGCAATATTAAATTATTTCCTCTAATTAATCCCCATTTAATGTGCATGAATTTCGTGCACCGGTTCACTAGTTGGGATATAAAATGTGTGTTCAGACGAAGGGCTCCCTTCTGAGGAGATGTGGTCTAAGGCAGTAAATTTCTGTAAGACCTCCGTGAGACAGAAGAGGAAGAGAGCTGGGTTTTAATCAGGGCCCTATGCAATTTCATTGTCATAGTTCCTCCTTCTGTTACCAGGAACTCCCCGGGTGGGCTTGGGCTGCCTGTCGCTGTTGAATCATATAAGACGTTTATTGAGAAGGCCAGCCAACTAAGAAGACAGGGAGCTTACAGGCATCCAAAACCTGTCTTACAGCAAGGTGCAGGGGACAGGATTATATAGGAAAAATGGACTGGCCTGAGGTTGGGAACAGAATGCGATTATATGCGGTTCTGAACGTCAGCAGACGTCAACCATTGTTCTCGGTTGTCAGGCAATGAGATGATGTCTTGGCTCCTGGTAGGGTCAGCCTGATCATGCTTAACAGTTCTGCTTGCTTGCTGGTATAGTATACATTGTCTGCAGCTGAATCACCTCCCCAATCACTTTTTTCGAGATCAAAGGGAGTATGCAGGTGCATCGGCCTGAGAAATGAAAATTGGAAAAGAAAAAAAACATAACCTTCTGTTTCCATATAAGAAACTTAACCCTCTATTCCTATACGAATATGTATTTCAGAATTATAAAATAATATGATTATCTTTCAGATTAATTCAGGTACTCTATCAGATTATAAGTCCTATTACCGTGTTTCCCCGAAAATAAGACAGCGCCTTATATTAATTTTTGCCCCCAAAGACACGCTAAGTCTTATTTTCAGGGGATGTCTTATTTTTCCATGAAGAAGAATACGGTACACATTTATTGTTAAATGAAAATAAAGGAAATTTATTACCTGTATACGGTACGGTAGTACGGTAGTTGTCAACACAAACAAGACAAACTGTGAATCCTACAGTATCAAGAATTTACTCATTTATTCAATGACAATCATGTCATCATCTTCTGGAACATCATCATAACAATCCAATTCCTGAATTTCCTGGTGAATTTCTTGTGACTCCATTTCTTTCAGAATCAGTGGACCAAATCTCTCATGTTTAGCAATAGCACTGTCTTTAAATGAGTACTTTTTGTCAAGGTAGCCTGCTCGCAGTGCATTTGCAATGCAACTGTCGGTGATTTTCTCCCATGAATTCTTCACCCAAGTCACAACTTCTTGCAGTTTAGGTTTCACAAAGTTTCCACACTGATTTCTCTCCATTCTATTTTCAATGTAGTCATTAATTTCCATGCACAAATTGTCTTTGAATGGCTTGTTTATTGCAATATCAATAGTCTGGAGATAGGCCGTCATTCCTGCGGGAATCATTATCTGATCTATTTTTCTTTCGTGAAGAAATGTCTTCATGTCTTTAGCGCGGTGAGTGCTGGCTGCATCCCAGACTAGCAGACCTCTTTGGCTCACTCGCATAACAAGCGGCAGCATTAAATCGACCCACTTCCTTATAACTGCTTGTGTGGCCCAGGTTTTTTCAGTTTCAGGAATAAAAACGCCCAAAACATGTTCAATCTTTTCCTTCTTGCCCTTAGAAATGATTAAAGGTGGGATTTTAGTGCCATCCAGACGAATTGCCAAAATACAGGAAACACGTGCACTTTCGTAAGCAGTGGAGGGAATGTACGCTAAGGAGGCACCCCGCTGTTCAATTGTTGTTTGAGATGATTGGCCCATAAACACTGCAGTTTCATCCATAGCAATCATGTTGGAAAGATTGTATTTAGAGAAGTCAGCATCATCAATAAAGGACTTGAATGCAAGTGCTCGCTTAATAACTTGAGTATCTTCCAACCTAAACAATGTTGTAGATCTTCTTAAAGACAATTCACGTCGATGAAGGAAATTATCCAGCCAGTGTTGTGATGCTTTGAAGTCTTTGGGGGCTATGTCAAACTGTGGTGCCACTGCAAGGGCAAATTCTTGAATCTTAGCCCTATTCACAACCAAAGCCTTTGCTCTCCTGTCAACAACCCATTCACAGATCAGGTCTTCCAGCTCGGAAAATAATGGTTGCCGACCTGATCCACACTTGCGCTTTTTAACATTTCCCTTGTCCACTTGTTCAATGAGGTTACCATACCCTGCTCGCCATTTTCGGACCAATCAGATACTCAACATCTTCTCTTTGAAGAAAGCAGTAAGATTTTGGCCCCAAGAGTCTTCCACGATTCCTTTCTTGTACTCCACGGAGTAGCTTTTTCTTTTTGCGCTCATTTCTACCGTAGGGGTAAAAAAAAGGAATTGGGGTATCAAGGTGGGGGGAGTGGGATCACTCAAAATGACACAGGGGGGATTAGAGGGGGGAATCAAAATGGCACAGGAGAATCAGAGGGGGGATTACCATTTTAGTAACCTCTTTTGATCCTCCTGTGTCATTTTGATTGCCCCCTCTGATCCTCTTGTGTCATTTAAAGTGATCCCCCTCCCCCCACCCCTGTGCCACTGAACACCTTCACCAGACATCCCCCCTACCCCTTTATCAGACATTTACCCCCTGTGGCCTGCCTGGGGACTGTCACTGGGCTTGCTGGGGCCTGGATCTGGGCTGGAGCAGGGTCTGCCACTGACTGAGAACCTTCAGTCATCATGAAGGCTGCTGCGAGCATCAGGTAGTGTCACCAGAGACAGACCAGCACTCACCACCTTCGCCGCGTCCTGTCCGCTCTAATCCTCCTGTTCTTCTACACGCATCTGCGAAAGTCTCCTCCTCTCTCCCGCCCCGCGCTCACCGCTCACTCTGACCTCCGCTCCGCCTCCACACAGCAGTGACGTCAGGACTCCGCATAACGTCACTGGTTGCTAGACGCCAGTCGGGGCGGCCCTAGCGACCAGTTTACGGTAAATTAATTTTCATTCTGAGACAGAGCCTGGGGCCTTATTTTCGGGGGATGCCTTATATTTCACTCAGAAGGAAACCTGTCAGTAGGTCTTATTTTCGGAGGATGTCTTATTTTCGGGGAAACACAGTACTTTGGCGACCCTAACATTTGGTGCCAAAACCTAAGAGGGTTCCACAGGGAAGGGGAGCTATCACCCCGGCTTTGGTCACCTGGAGTTTGCTACTCGGAGAGCAATAGGCAACAGAAGCTCAACCTGGGTTTACCTCCCAATTCTACTCACGATTGCAGCCTTGATTAGGCCTCCCTCTCTGACGGGCTCTCCCGAACCAACCAAGGAGCACCTCTCCTTCCCATTGCTGACCCCACACTCAACACTGGCTCATTTCAAAAAACCAAGATGGCGGCATAGGTAAGCACCTAAACTGCTGCCTCGCACAACAATTTCAAAACTACAACTAAAAGACAGAACGGACACCATCCAGAACCACAGGAAAGCTGGCTGAGTGGAAATTCTACAACTAGAAGGAAAGAGAAAAGCTCACAGAGAATTGGAGGTATGGCAAAGGGTCCTTGTGCGCGCAGAGAGGAAGGGCGGCTGAGAGCCTGGCTGACTTTCTCTGGAGAGAGGGGGAAGAAAGCCCCCGACTGCAATGAACCCCAGTTCCGACTGCACTGAACCCCAGTTCTGGGCGAAACCCCATGGACCCAGGCTCATACAGGAGGAGTCTAGACTGTCAGGTAGAGAGAAAGGCACCCAGAGAATCAGAGACCCGGGGGAGCCCTGGCGGGCAGGGGTCTGGAGGTGTGCGCGCCAGTGTGCACAAAGACTACAGAGGTTGCCACAGGCTTTCCCTAGCAGAAGGGAGTCGGAAGCTCCTGACTGCACTGAACCCCAGTTCTGACTGCACTGAACCCCAGTTCCAGGCGAGCCCCTGGGGACCCATGCTCTTACGGGGGGAATCTGAACTCTCGGGCGGAGACTTGGGAGCTGGGGAAGGCAGAGGTATGGAGGTGCGTGCGCCAGTACGCACAAAGATTGAGGAGGTTGCCGAAACCAGTTTGGCTCAGTGGATAGAGCGTCGGCCTGCAGACTGAAAGGTCCCAGGTTCGATTCCGGTCAAGGGCATGTACCTTGGTTGTGGGCACATCCCCAGTAGGAGATGTGCAGGAGGCAGCTGATCGATGTTTCTCTCTCATTGATGTTTCTAACGCTCTATCCCTCTCCCTTCCTCTCTGTAAAAATATCAATAAAATATATTTTTTAAAAAAAAGGTTGCGGAGGTTGCCACAGGCTTTCCCTAGTGGAAGGGAGTTGGAAACTCCTGACTGCACTGAGCCCCAGTTCTGACTGCACTGAACCCCAGTTACAGGCGAGCCCCTGGGGACCCACGCTCTTGTGGGGGGAATCTGGACTCTTGGGTGGAGACTCGGGAGCCAGGGAAGGCAGAGGTCTGAAGGCGCGCACACGCGCAAGGGCAAGGCTGATGGGAAGCCAAGACTGTCTGCTCCGCCCCGAGACTCCACCCCATCCAAGCTGAGCACAGAGGCTTTTGCAATCTGGCAAGGCTAATCCTATAAGGCTGTCTCCAGCACCGAACTTCTCCCAGCGTAGACACAGCTGATCCTTACAGCCAACTGGCCTGGAGGTCAATTCCTCCCAGTGATACCAACAACAATCAAGACTTAACTACAACAAGGCTGTACACACAGTCCACAAAGGGGTGCACCAAGAGTATCCACCTCAGGTTAACTGGGGAGGCTGACCCACTGGGCCATATAGCAAACCTAGCACACAAAGCTACCCTACCAACTC
The DNA here is from genome assembly GCF_963455305.1 of Plecotus auritus. Taxonomy (NCBI): domain Eukaryota; kingdom Metazoa; phylum Chordata; class Mammalia; order Chiroptera; family Vespertilionidae; genus Plecotus; species Plecotus auritus. The sequence continues at coordinate 31,725,938 of NC_137785.1, read as the reverse complement.
AGGGAAGCAATGAAAATGCGACGACAAAGAAACAGATCACGAAAGAAATGGAGGAAAACAAACAACTGGATATAGAATTCAAAACCACGGTTATAAGGCTTTTCAAGAATATCCTAGAAAAGACCAATAAATATAACGAGACCCTCGAAGATATGAAAAAGGACCAACTAGAAATTAAACATACACTGACTGAAATAAAAAATATTATACAGAGACCCAACAACAGACTAGAGGAACACAAGAATCAAGTCAAAGAATTGAAATACAAAAAAGCAAAAAACACTCAACCGAAAAAGCAAAAAGAAAAAAGAATCCAAAAAGTTGAAGATAGTGTAAAAAGACACTGGGACAACTTCAAGCGTACCAACATCAGAATTATGGGGGTGCCAGAAGAAGAGAGAGAGCAAGATACTGAAAACCTATTTGAAGAAATAATGACAGAAAACTTTCCCCACCTGGTGAAAGAAATAGACTTACAAGTCCAGTAATATCACAGAACCCCAAACAAAAGGAATCCAAAGAGGACCACACCAAGACACATCATAATTAAAATGCCAAGGGCAAAGACAAAGAGAGAATATTAAAAGCAGCAAGAGAAAAACAGTTAATTACCTACAAGGGAGCACCCATACGATTATCAGCTGATTTCTCAACAGAAAAGATGCAGGCCAGACAGGAGTGGCAAGAAATTTTCAATGTGATGAATAGCAAGAACCTACAACCAAGATTACTCTACCCAGCAAAGCTATCATTCAGAATTGAAGGGCAGATAAAGAGCTTCACAGATAAGAAAAAGCTAAAGGAGTTCATCACCACCAAACCAGTATTATATGAAATGCTGAAAGGTATTCTTAAAGGAGAGGAAGAAAAAAGTAAAGATAAAAATTATGAACAACAAATACATATCTATCAACAAGTGAACCTAAAAATCAAGTGAATTAAAAACCTGAGGAACAGAATAAACTGGTGAATATAATAGAATCAGGGGCATAGAAAGGGAGTGGACTGATAATTCTCAGGGGAAAGGCGTATGGGGGGGTTTAGGAAGAGACTGGACAAAAATCGTACACCCATGGATGAGGACAGTGGGGGGGAGGTAAGGGCAGAAGGTGGGGTGGGAACCGGGTGGAGGGGAGCTATGGGGGGAAAAAGGAGAAACAATTGTAATAATCTGAATAAAGATTTATTAAAAAAAAACACAACCCCCCCCCCCAAAAAAAAACACTGCTTTATTTCATCTCCGGTAAGTGAGAAATGGATCATCCCTCCATTTTCTTGCTCTGTACATGATTTTAAAGTATTACTTTCCTTAGAGCTTTCTGATTTGCCATCTCAGACAAAGACCTAGTGCTAGGTCAGAAATCCTCTCCAGCCCTAACCGGTTTGGCTCAGTTGATAGGGCATCGGCCTGCGGACTGAAGGTTCCCAGGTTCGATTCTGGTCAAGGGCATGTACCTTGGTTGTGGGCACATCCCCAGTAGGGGGTGTGCAGCAGGCAGCTGATCGATGTTTCTCTCTCATCGATATTTCTAACTCTATCCCTCTCCCTTCCTCTCTGTAAAAAAATCAAATATATATATATATAATTTTTTTTTTTAAAGAAAATCCTCTCCAGTTCAGCCTCGGCCCTGGGACAGGTGCCACAGTCTTCCTCCTCCCAAGGGATGCCTGCCATGTGGATTAGACTGTGCTCCCTCCAGAGCCTGACACGACAGTGGGCAAGCCCTCCCTCTAATCTAGCTTCGAAGGTCTCCCTTTGTTGCTTACCTCCTCTTTCTAATTTACACCATGGGGAATTCTTTTTCTGTCCCCCCCGCAAAAAAAAAAAAAAAAAAAAAAAAAAAAACCTGCTTCTGGGATGTCTCCTCCATCCTTTCCACGGAGGTCTAGCCAAAGTGCCTTATCCACAATATAAATTAGACAATGATTCACACTGGCCAGAGCATGGAACTTAAGATTTTAATATTCTCTGGGACTTAATTTCTGTTACTGCAATGGGAAAGGGTCAGAGGTCCTCTACTGAAACCAGACAACCAATGGGTCCAGGCTCCTGTCACTACCTGAGCCAATTAAGCCGGTTAGGAGACAGGGTTGAATCATAAATGAGTGTTTATTCCAATAATGTTGGCAGTAAGAGAGAGCAGCAGGTCATCTGCAAAAATCTGCTCTGCCTCTCCCCATAAACCAGCCGCTTATATTGGGTAGAAGGACAGAGATTATGTGGGGAAGTAGGAATTACAGGCATGGAAAGTAGGCACGGGACAATCATTACATGTTACAAGTCATGTGGACTGGGGGGTGGCAGAGGGTGGGTGCCTCTGGGTACCCCCGGGCCAGATTACAGGCAACAGGGGCTGCAGGTTGTAAAGAGCTGGTGCCTCTGGGACTAGATAGTTTCAGCCATGAGGTTGTAAATCTTTCCATATGAGAGGCAGTTCTCAGGACAAGAGGATGGACTGCATTCCGATGTGAGCTCCTGTGTCCCAGAGCGTACAGCTCCCAGCCAGGTGAGAATGCTTCTTTCATCAGAACAAAACCATCATGGTTAACAGCATGATTAATATTTCTTATTTTATTTTTCATAATAGCTAGTCCCCAATATTATATTTCTGCCCCTAACACTACATCCAGGCCTTCCTTCTCCACAGTCGCCCTTCTCTCTGTCAGGACTGCATCACTTACCAAATTCTTCTTCATTCTAAACCTTCCTGCGTGTAGTCCCTTCCTGATGAACTCTTTGACTGAGCTGACATTTGGTCCCAAGAACCTACTGCTCCTCTCTTAACTATAGCACCATTCTCTCCTATAATCTCCTATATTCTCCTCTCTTCTCTTTCAAATAGAAAACCACAAAGTTTATCTCTTAAGTAATTAGAAAAATCTGACCCTCAAACTTTTTTTTTTCAATTTTACTTTTTATTTTATTATTTATTTATTTATTTATTTATTTATTTATTAAATAAATCTTTATTCAGATTATTACAATTGTTTCTCCTTTTTCCCCCCATAGCGCCCCTCCACCCGGTTCCCACCCCACCTTCTGCCCTTACCCCCCCCCCACTGTCCTCATCCATGGGTGTATGATTTTTGTCCAGTCTCTTCCTGAACCCCCCAATACCCCTTTCCCCCTGAGAATTATCAGTCCACTCCCTTTCTATGCCCCTGATTCTATTATATTCACCAGATTATTCTGTTCATCAGGTTTTTAATTCACTTGATTTTTAGGTTCACTTGTTGATAGATATGTATTTGTTGTTCATAATTTTTATCTTTACTTTTTTCTTCTTCCTCTTCTTTAAGAATACCTTTCAGCATTTCATATAATACTGGTTTGGTGGTGATGAACTCCTTTAGCTTTTTCTTATCTGTGAAGCTCTTTATCTGACCTCCAATTCTGAATGATAGCTTTGCTGGGTAGAGTAATCTTGGTTGTAGGTTCTTGCTATTCATCACATTGAAAATTTCTTGCCATTCCCGTCTGGCCTGCATAGTTTCTGTTGAGAAATCAGCTGACAATCGTATGGGTGCTCCCTTGTAGGTAATTAACTGTTTTTCTCTTGCTGCTTTTAATATTCTCTCTTTGTCTTTGCCCTTGGCATTTTAATTATGATGTGTCTTGGTGTGGTCCTCTTTGGATTCCTTTTGTTTGGGGTTCTGTGATATTACTGGACTTGTAAGTCTATTTCTTTCACCAGGTGGGGAAAGTTTTCTGTCATTATTTCTTCAAATAGGTTTTCAGTATCTTGCTCTCTCTCTTCTTCTGGCACCCCCATAATTCTGATGTTGGTACGCTTGAAGTTGTCCCAGTGTCTTTTTACACTATCTTCAACTTTTTGGATTCTTTTTTCTTTTTGCTTTTTCGGTTGAGTGTTTTTTGCTTTTTTGTATTTCAATTCTTTGACTTGATTCTTGTGTTCCTCTAGTCTGTTGTTGGGTCTCTGTATAATATTTTTTATTTCAGTCAGTGTATGTTTAATTTCTAGTTGGTCCTTTTTCATATCTTCGAGGGTCTCGTTATATTTATTGGCCTTTTCTAGGATATTCTTGAAAAGCCTTATAACCATGGTTTTGAATTCTATATCCAGTCGTTTGTTTTCCTCCATTTCTTTCATGATCTGTTTCTTTGTCGCCGCATTTTCACTGCTTCCCTGAGTTGGTAGGGTAGCTTTGTGTGCTAGGTTTGCTATATGGCCCAGTGGGTCAGCCTCCCCAGTTAACCTGAGGTGGACTCTCTTGGTGCACCCCTTTGTGGACTGTGTGTACAGCCTTGTTGTAGTTAAGTCTTGATTGTTGTTGGTATCACTGGGAGGAATTGACCTCCAGGCCAGTTGGCTGTAAGGATCAGCTGTGTCTACGCTGGGAGAAGTTCGGTGCTGGAGACAGCCTTATAGGATTAGACTTGCCAAATTGCAATAGCCTCTGTGCTCAGCTTGGATGGGGTGCAGTCTCAGGGCAGAGCAGACAGTCTTGGCTTCCCATCAGCCTTGCCCTTGCACGTGTGCGCGCCTGCAGACCTCTGCCTTCCCTGGCTCCCGAGTCTCCGCCCAAGAGTCCAGATTCCCCCCACAAGACCGTGGGTCCCCAGGGGCTCACCTGGTACTGGGGTTCAGAGCAGTCAGAATTGGGGCTCAGTGCAGTCAGGAGCTTCTGACTCCCTTCCACTAGGGAAAGCCTGTGGCAACCTCCGCGGCCTTTGTGCGCACTGGCATGCATGCACCTTCAGACCTCTGCCTTCCCCGGCTCCCGAGTCTCCGCCCGAGAGTCCAGATTCCCCCCCGTAAGAGCACGGGTCCCCAGGGGCTCGCCTGGAACTGGGGTTCAGTGCAGTCAGAATTGGGGTTCAGTGCAGTCAGGAGCTTCGGACTCCCTTCTGCTAGGGAAAGCCTGTGGCAACCTCCACAGCCTTTGTGCACACTGGCACGCGCGCCTCCAGAACCCTGCCTGCCGGGGCTCCCCCGGGTCTCCGAGTCTCCGGGTGCCTTTCTCTCTACCTGACAGTCCAGACTCCCCCTTGTATGAGCCTGGGTCCATGGGGTTTCGCCCGGGAATGGGGTTCAGTGCAGTCAGAACTGGGGTTCAGTGCGGTCGGGGGCTTCCTTCCCCCTTCCGCCAGAGAAAGTCAGCCAGGCTCTCAGCTGCCCTTCCTTCTGCGCGCACAAAGACCCTTTGCCGTACCTCCAATTCTCTGTGAGCTTTTCTCTTTCCTTCTAGTTGTAGAATTTCCACTCAGCCAGCTTTCCTGTGGTTCTGGATGGTGTCTGTTCTGTCTTTTAGTTGTAGTTTTGAAATTGTTGTGCGAGGCAGCAGTTTAGGTGCTTACCTATGCCGCCATCTTGGTTTCTCCTGACCCTCAAACTTTAAAAAGAGAGATTGATTTTCTTTCCCACTATCAGCTCAGGGAGAGGGAAGTCTGGTCTGGAAATGAATCTCTAAATTGTAGCACTGTTCTCCAATTAAATTTGTTTTACTAATGCTTATAGCCCTTTTACCAAGATAGGGATTTAAGGAAAACTTTCCTCACAGCCCCAGCAAACTGCCTGCCTCTCACTAAGGCAGAGAGCTGCTTTCCTCCATCCTCCACACCAGGGGTCCTCAAACTTTTTAAACAGGGGGCCAGTTCACTGTCCCTCAGACTGTTGGAGGGCTGGTCTATAGTTTAAAAAAACAAGTATGAACAAATCCCTATGCACACTGCTAAGCAGGATGCCTGCTCCACTCACCCTTTCCCGGGGAGCAGCAGGTGTTTAACCCTTTCTTTGCTATAAGACTGCAGGCACTTGCAGAACAGTCCTGCCACTACCAGGAGCGGAACTCATTATTACCCAAACTGTAGCATGTTACCTCTAAGGAAAGTCACACATAAAATACATGTTAAAGAAATCATTTGGGTCTGTTAAGGGCCAAGAATTTTGGGGATACTTTTTATCCAATAGACAGTCTCAGGCATTAGAAAAAATTACCAAAACTAGCCTTAGGAACCTAGACCCCCCACTGAGCAACTAGCAGAAGTAACTTTTTAACATCTTAGGGCAGAGGAAAAGCAAGAAAGCCATCCCATAAAAACAAATAACTCAGTTTTTAAAAATATATATATTTTATGGATTTTTTTTTACAGAGAGGAAGGGAGAGGGATAGAGAGTCAGAAACATCCATGAGAGAGAAACATCGATCAGCTGCCTCCGTTTTTAAAAAATATATATTTTATTGATTTTTTTTACAGAGAGGAAGGGAGAGGGACCAGGTGCAGGTGGGGGCCAGGTGTAGCTGGTCCACTGGAAACTGAAGGCCGTTAATCATGAAACCTATAATGAGGATAATAGGAAAATTGCCAGGAGGGGCAAGAGCCCCAAGTGGGGCATTATGGAGCACAAGAATGTGCCTAACAAAAAGTATCCTCGGGGGAGGATTTAAAAAGGTGAAAAAGAAAATATGGGGATCCCTTTCTGAGAGGGTGACCCAGACTTGGGCCAGGAAAGGTGTGATAGGAGGAAAAACAGTGAAGATATTGGGTGCAGGGCCCCCTGTGAGGATTAAATGAAAGCCAGCATGGTAACTGTTGACTGTAATATATATTGTTTTTATTTAAACATTTTTATTGATTTCAGAGAGGACGGGAGAGGGAGAGAGAGATAGAAACATCAATGATGAGAATTTTGTGCCACCTGCACACCCCCTACTGGGGATCAGACCTGCATCCCTGGCATGTACTCTTGACCAGAATGGAACCTGGGACCCTTCAGTCTGCAGGCCAATGCTCTATCCACTGAGCCAAACTGGCTAGGGCTATGTAGTCGTTTTTAAACAGCTAATCTGAGGAGGCATTTACCTATGTGCCTGAATTTAAGCGCTTTACATTTATTAGTTCATTTAATGCTCACAACAATCACTTGGGGTCGGTACTATTATCGGCCCCAATTTACAGGAATGAAGTGAAACCCAAAGAGAAGGAATAGTTACTATTCCGCCTGCCAGCTGGTGAGTGAGAGCTGGGGTTTGACCTAGGTAGGCTGTCCAGTTTCAGAGTCTGTGCTCTTCTTCACTAAGGTTACAGCACCTCTTAACCTAGTGAATTATCCCAAGTATGTAAATTGGTACAGGAATCAACTTAAGTGGACCATTAGCTTGTCTGAGTTGGTGATTTAGCCCTGCTACAGGGCAAAGGTTGCATTCAGCCTAAGTTTGTGTTTAGCTCGGGGATCAAGTTTCTGATCAGCAGGAATCAAAGAAGGGATTACTTCAGACCTACAAAGCCCTTTTGTTCCAGTGACTCCTACTCAAGTGTTTCTCATCCGTTCCTTAGTACCAGCACCACCCTGCAGATTTAGTGGTTTGTTCTCTCTCCCCCACTACCAGCAAACTTACTCATAATTAAATATAACAGCCAAAAATAGATAAAAAGGCAATGTTTGGTAATTATGTTTGTCTGCCTTCAACTCTCCAGCAAGGACTATGTCCAATTCATGAATGTGTTCCCAGCATCAGGCCTGCCATACAACAGGGGCTCAAAAAATGTAGGGAGAGTTGGACATTCACTGTCTTCCATCTGCACTGACCTGAGGATTAAAAGGAGGATGGTGGAGGGTGCAAATTAGGCAATGTCAGGGGCGGGGGGGCGGGGGGGGAGGATTTAATGGGTCTGGTGGAAGGAAATCCCACCTGTTCCTATTGCTTCCCCTGAAGTTACGGATCTGGTAATAGGCAGAGGGTGGTCAATACTTCAATGCTGGGCCCACCAAAATCCATGGTTCCTTTTTATTTTTTTTTAATATATTTTTTTATTTCAGAGAGGAAGAGAGGGGAGAGAAACATCAATGATGAAAGAATCATTGATCAGCTGCCTCCTGCATGCCCCCCACTGGGGATGGAGCCCACAACCCAGGCACGTGCCTTTGACTGGAATTGAACCCGGGACCCTTCAGTCCACAGGCTGATGCTCTATCCACTGAGCCAACCGGCGAGGCCCCATGGTTCTTTTTCATAGTAGTGGCTAGGAGGGAGCTGCTCAGCACAGGAGTATGTTCCAAAGCCCACTTTGCATCTAGGGTGGCTGTACCGGCTGGCGTGGCTCAGTGATTGAGCATCGACCTATGAACCAAGAGGTCACAGTTCAATTCCCAGTCAGGGCACATACCTGGTTGTGGGCTCGATCTTCAGTGTGGGGCATGCAGGAGGCAGCCAATCAATGATTCTCGCTCATCATTGATGTTCCTCTCTCTCTCCCCGTCTCTGAAATTGATAAAAATTTGTGTTTTGTTTTTTTAAATATGAGAAGTGAAATGTGTACAACAGGTTATTAAAGAATATGGTGAACTTCCTCCACACTGTGCTCTCCTATTTGCTAGCTGGCAGCATATAATTTTGAGCCCATGGAAATGATGGAGCCACAAGATGGAGACTGGGTATATGAATCACCACATGGAGGTTGCTGCCAATTACCCAGAATCCCTGTATCAGACTGTGGGAGACGGGTATTTGTTATAGCAGCCCAGAATAAAAATGAAATGTCTTCACTTGTGTAGACAAAATGCCAGCGCTACCCCCGCCCTGAAGCAGCATGATGTTGGGATGGTCTAGAAAGCTATGCGTTTTTGAAGTAAATTCATAATGTTTCATATTGTTAATATCCTGAAAATTTATTAAATGTTGTTGAAAGCCTTATTACTATTTTCAGATCCTTTCAATAAACAGACTTCTTTAAAAAGTAAAAAAAAAAAGAGAAAGAAATTTCTCAGCCCCCTTTGCAGTTACAAATGGCCACAAGACAGAATTCTAGCCAACGAAATAGGAACTATCAGGGTTGCCGAAAAAGGTACATATGAGGCTGAAAGTGGTAAAGAATTATGAATTTATTAGGTCATCTGGAAACCCAGATGAGCTGAGCCCCCAAATGGCACCAGCAGCCAGGGATGGGGAATAAGAGGTTTTAAAGGACTCTAGGTGGGCTTTTTCTGGGTGGAGAATTCTCTGGGTGGTCCAAATCCTGGGACAGTTGGGAGGGAAAGGTTAATGGTCTTAGCAAATGGAATGTGGTCTAAGCAAAAGGGTATGTCGGCTGTGAAGTGGTCTAAAGCAGCGTCCGCCAACCTTTCGGACCTCATGAACCACCAGTGGTCCAAGGACCACCGGTTGGCGACCGCTGCTCCAAAGGTTTCCTTAAACCAGCAGTCACCAACCTTTTGGACCTCACAGACCACCAGTGGTCCGCGAACCACCAGTTGGCAACTGCTGGTCAAAATTATTTGATCAGACCTAACAGGATCAAGTTTTGAGTTATACATATATATTCCTAAAGACAAGGGGTGTCCCCTCCTCCCTGCTCCGGGTTCCTGGAGCAGATAAGGTAGGAATCAGGAGGAGGAGATGGGAGAGCAACAAGATATATGGAGATGAAGACTGGCATCTGACATGGAGGGGTCACATTAATTAGTTCTTATGATTGCATAAGTCTTTAAATGGAGAAAAATGAACTTCAATCTTGCAAAAGCTACTATTATTGTGGGCCTATCTGTCATAGCAGCAGAATATTATATTAACCAATAAAGGACACAAAAGAGTCTCATGAGCCTCCAGCTACTGGCAAGGGGATAAAGCCTCACCTTGTCCTACCTCTGCTTTGCTCAGCCTCCTATTTCACTCTTACCTACCCAGCTGCCCCAGCCCTTCCTATAATCACCAAGTCTTCCAAAGGCTTCCCATGTCTGGCAATTAAAATTTTTTTTTTAATTTTAATTTATTGATTTTAGAGAGAGAGGGAAAGAGGGGGTGGGAGAGAGAGAGAGAGAGAGAGAGAGAGAGAGAGAGAGAGAGAGAGAGATATTGATTTGTTGTTCCACTTCCTTATGCATTCATTGGTTGACCCTTGTATGTGCCCTGATCAGGGATTGAACCCACAACCTTGGTGTATAGGAACGACACTCTAACCAACTGAGCTACTTGGCCAGGGCTAGGTCCAGCAAATTTAATACACAAGTCTCAAAAGTCAATGGCAAGAACAAAGTGAATAAAATAAAAACGGGGTCAGGGGAAGAGAGTCATGGGCACACATAGAGAAGGGCAATAAGTGGGCAAGGTAGCTGGAGCAAGAGGATGCCCTTCCTTGGGTGTTACATCTCATCCAACCCGTAGTCCTCCTCAGGGAAATCCCCCACGGTCACAACTGATGGCTTGAAGAAGGCACCGTACTTGGCCTGGCATTCAAAGTAGCGTTTCCCATTCACACTGTCGGGCATAATGGAAAAGTTGGTGGTCAGACAGCTCCCAGCATGGCTCCCTCCCCAGATGCTAGGATGGATAGGCTCACCCAGAAGTATATGCATGCACTTACACATATATACTCACATATGCAAGCACAGACACAGGTACAGACACACACACAGCGCCTGAGTGGGAATACTTATTACCTGCCATCGTTTTTCCCTAGTGGCTCATCAAAGCGTACGCCAATCCAGTAGCCAGGCTTGAAATCTGTGAGTCCTGCCCAGAGGAGAAATCCCAATAAACTCCAGACACAGCTCATCCCAGATCTGTGCCTGCCCACGGAGAAAAACTATCCTTACTGGGAACACCGCCATCTCCTGCCCAGACTAATGTGGTAGCCCCTTGCACTGGTTGCTCTGCTCCTACCCCTTTCTCCCTACTCATTCGACATTCCCAGCCAGAGGGGTCTTTGTAAAAATCAAAGGGAAAGAGCACCACTATCTTGACCCAAATTGCTCAAAGGCTACCAATCCCACTCAGCATCAAGTCCACACTGCTTATAGTCAAATAATTTCTGACAAGGTACCAAGACAATTCAATGAGAAAATAATAGTCTTTTCAACAAATAATGCTGGGACGCCCTAACTGGTTTGGCTCAGTGGATAGAGCGTCGGCCTATGGACTGAAGGGTCCTAGGTTCGATTCTGGTCAAGGGCACATGCCCAGGTTTCGGGCTCCATCCCCAGTGGGGGATGTGCAGGAGGCAGCCAATCAGTGATTCTATCTCTCCCTCTCCCTTCCTCTCTGAAATCAATAATAAAATAATAATAATAATAATAATATCTGGGACAACAAGATATCTGCATGCAAGAGAATAAAGTTGGACTCATACCTCATACTATACACAAAAATTAACACAAAATAAGGTTATCACAGCCATAATGTAAGATGTAACACTATAAAAGTCTTAGAAAGAGGAGAGGGGGGTGGGTGAAGGTAGACGAGGGTATGGGGTAATAAATGGTGATGGGGAAAAAAAGTCAGCTGAGATTTGAAATATATATATCTACTATAGTAAAAGTGTAGTATGCTAATTAGACCAGACAGCCGGACGACCTTCCAGACAAAGCTGGGGCTGCGAGGGCTAAGGCAAGTCACCACGGCTGTGAGGGCCAAGCCCCTTGCACGAATTTCATGCATCAGGCCTCTGGTATATATATATATAACTCTTAGAAAAAAATACAGACATAACTCTTTGTGACCTTGTATCAGGCATTGGTTTCTTAGTTATAATACCTAAAGCATAAGCAACAAAAGAAAAAAAAAATAAACTGAGCTTCATAAAAATAAAAAAACCTTTGTGCTTCAAAGGACAAAGGACACTATCAGAAAAGTAAAAGCAACCAACCCATGGGGGAAAAAAGAGGACATATGTAATACTTTCAACAATAAAGATTAAATAAATAATTAACAAACAAACAAAAACCAACCCACAGAATGGGAGAAAACATTAGCAAATCATATATTTAATAAGGGAATTGTATCTAGAATACATAAAGAACTTTTGATTAAGTTAATGTGTGATTAAAACTGACTGGTGTCCTTTATGGGAAGAAATTTGGAGACACCAGTAATGAGCCGATGCACACAGAGGGAAAGACCACGTTAAGATATAGAGAGGAGGTGGCCTTCTACAAACCAACGATAGGCAGAAGAAACCAAACATGCCAAGGCCTTGATCTTGGACTTCCAGCCTCCATAACTATGAGAAATAAATTTCTGTTGTTTAAGCCCGTGGTCGGCAAACTGCGGCTCGCGAGCCACATGCGGCTCTTTGGCCCCTTGAGTGTGGCTCTTCCACAAAATACTATGGCCTGCGCGAGTCTATTTTGAAGAAGTGGCATTAGAAGAAGTTTAAGTTTAAAAAATTTGGCTCTCAAAAGAAATTTCCATCGTTGTACTGTTGATATTTGGCTCTATTAACTAATGAGTTTGCCGACCACTGGTTTAAGCCATCCAGTGTGTGATACTTTGTTATGGCAGTCCTAGCAAACTAATACACAACTCAACAACAAAAAGACAAAAAATTCAATTTTAAAATGGGCAAACGGATCTGAATAGACATTTCTCTAAAGAAAATATATAGATTGCCATTAAGTACATGAAAAGATGCTCAATATCATTGGCCATCAAAGAACTGCAAATCAAACCCATATGCTTTTCCACTTCACACCCATTAGAATAACTATCATGTGGAGAAATTGCAGCCACTGTAGGAAATAATCTGGCAGTTCCTCAAAAGGTTAAATATGGAGTTACCATATGACCCAGCAATCCCACTCTTAGGTATAAAGGAAAATATATGCCCACACAAAAACTTATACAAGAATGTACATAGCAATGTTATTCTAATACATGCTGCATGAATGAAACTTGAAAACATGCTAGGTGAAAGAAGGCAGTCACAAAAGACCACATAATACAGCATGATTCTATTTATCTAAAACATCCAGAACAGATAAATCTATATGACTTCCTAGGACTGGGAGAGACAGGGTTTCAGAAATGAGGAGTGACAGCTAGTGATTATGAGATTTCTTTTTGGGGTGATAAAAATGTTCTAAAATTGATTGTGGTGTTGGTTGCACAATTCTGTAAACATACTAAAAACCAATGAATGAATAATATACACTTTAAATGGGTGAGTTTTATGATATATTATCCATCTATCTATCTATCTATCTATCTATCTATCTATCTATCTATCTATCTATCTATCTAAAAGACTAATATGCAAAGTGTCCCCTCGGGAGTTTGACCAGGAGTTCGATTGCTCGCTATGATGTGCGCTGACCACCAGGGGGTGGCATGGAACAAAGGAAGGCCCCGGCTGGCGGCTGGCAGCGGGCAGCCAGAAGGAAGGCCTGATTGGCCCTGATTGCCAGCCAGGCCTAGGGACCATACCCGTGCACAAATTTTATGCACCGGCCTCTAGTATCTCAATAAAGTTGTTATAAGAAATAAAACCCACACTCCTCTCTACTATCTCCAAAGTCATGCATGTTTCAGCCCTGCCCATGCTCCCCTCGCTCACTCCCCACTAGCCATGCTGACTTCCTTTCTCTGCCTCAAACTGGTCAAGTTTGTTCCTGCTCACAGCCCTTGCACTCATTACTCCCTCTGGCTGGAACACTCAGCCCCCTTTGCACCTGGCTCACTTCTCCCTTTCCTTCAAATAGTCCTTGCCCGAAGGAAGCACTCTGGATTACTCTCAAGGAGAGGTCTGCTACTGCCTCTCAGCTCACACAGCTTCCTACACTTTCCTCATCACCGCCCTATCACTTCAGCCTGTGCTTTCCCCATCACAGCTCTAAAAATTCTGCCTGTTTCCCCATCTTAGCTCTGACCACTTTTGCCTCAGAACTAACCACTCTGGCCTCCACTTCTATCACAACCCAGACATTCTGCCTCTGCTTCCCAGTTCCCTGCCATGAATATTCTGGGTTGTCCTTGTCAGCAGCTTTGTCTGTCTCTCCTACTAAATTGGGATCTCCTTGAGGGCTGGGTCCCCAGCACTACCCACATCAGGCAGGGCAGGGCATAAGGCCTCAGTGGCCACATACCTACATACATGACGGTCCCCCGGCGAGGGGGCTGCCCAGGTGCCCGCACCTCACAGCGACTACCCACAAGGATGGCACTGGCCTGGACCTTCTCCTCCGTGAGGCGCTGGGTGGTCTCAGCTTCTTGTTGTGCCCGCTCCTCTTCATTGTATCGCCCTAACTTGCTGCGCTTCAGGAAGGAGCGAACTGAGTCTGTGGGTGGGGTAGGGGATGGGGTTAGATGTGGTCTACCTAGTGGGGCTCTGGCCTAATGAGATAACCTTCCACTCACCCAGGGCTAACATTCATAGAGAAACTCTTCTGTTCTAGGTGTCAAAGGGCTATCATTCAAGTCCCCCAAGTCTCCCACCACAGCCCTGGTCTCTCCCCAGGCTTTCTGGGGCCTCCCCACAATCCAGAAACTAAAGGAAAGATTCCTGTCTCCAGTCTTTCACATCACCCCATTTTCCCACATCCCTTCAGCATCACATTCACCTCCATCTGTCCCCTGAACCCCTCATCTTCCCCAAAGTGTACTGATCACCACACTGCCCTGTCCACTCCACATTTTACCACGCTCTGCCCTCATGTGACCCTGACCACGCTCCCCACACCTGACCCCTCAACACCCAATCCCTCGAATGTCCCCTCTGCTTTCCCATGTACCTATCTGCCTCCCGCAGTCCCTCACACCTCCCAGCCATCTGCCCCCTCACTGCCCTCACCACCAGTTTCCCCTCAATGTCCCTGTCTATTGCCTGTCCCCCAACACCACCACTCACCTACACACACTCCTTCTGGCCCCCACACACCCCATTTATCCCTAAGTGCCCCATACCTTGCCTCTGGTCGTAGGCTTCCTGTGAGATCCTGTATTTCTCCACCTTGGACACATCCTCATATTCTCCAAGGCTGGCACCGCTGTGGTCAATGACCTGTAGTAACAGGAGGGGTCAGAGGGGATCAGGATCTGGTCAGGGAGGCTTGGGGTGTTGGGAGTAGCGGTACAGTTGCACAGTGGAGCATTTCATAGACTTAAGTCTCTCCTGTCTAGGAAAAACTATATTCTACCCTCACTTTATCCCAGCCTTCTCTCATCTCCTGAGCCGGGCAGAAGGGATGAGAGCAGGTGTCTGCGCTAGTCATCTCCCTTTCCTCACCCCTATATGAACCCTGAACACTGGCGTCAACATCACTGCTGGCCCCCAAGTCACAAGAACCAAAGGGTGGAGCTCAGGTCTTACGCATGAACCCTCCAGGCAGCACATCTGTCCTCTCTCCTCTCTGGGCTTCTGAGAGCCTCTTACAGGGGCCTCAACATCCTGACCCTGGGGCATCTCTTCTTGTACCACCCTCAAGGTTCATTAACTCACTGCTTGCTGAGTTCTTCCAAAGCACCCAGCTGGGCCCTGTGCTGGGTGCTAGGGATGCAGTACAAAACAGATAAACGCCTTCTGGGAGACCGACCATATACAAATATGCAGGTGTGTGTATTAAACACCAGAATATAACAAGGTTTGATGTAAAAAAAAAAAAAAAATACTACAAAGAAGCTTAAGGAGCCTGGGAATGTAGTCAAGGAAGGCTTCTAAAAGGAGGGAATGTCTGACCCAAAGCCTGAAGGATGAAAAGAAGCAGGCACAAAGTCCCAGATGTAGAACTGTCCTTAGCCCTTTTGAGGAACATCAGGGAGACCAGCATGGCTTGTGTGGAGTAAGTCAGGGACATGGGAGACACAACAGATCACTGTAGACCAGGGGTGGGCAAACTTTTTGACTCGAGGGCCACAATGGGTTCTTAAACTGGACCGG
Source organism: Plecotus auritus (assembly GCF_963455305.1). Taxonomy (NCBI): domain Eukaryota; kingdom Metazoa; phylum Chordata; class Mammalia; order Chiroptera; family Vespertilionidae; genus Plecotus; species Plecotus auritus. The sequence goes on along the minus strand of NC_137785.1, from coordinate 31,710,328 downwards.
AGGGCTGGAACAAAAGCATGGATGGAGTGTTTGTGTGAACTAATATAAATTCAAAGTAAAGGAGCGGAGGGGAGAGCAAGAGAACCCTCTGCTCTTTCGGCTCCGCAGGCCGGATAGAACAGCCGAACAGGCCGGATCCGGCCCGCGGGCCGTAGTTTGTCCACGGCTGCTGTAGACTTTGCTTTTACCTGGAATGAGATGCAGCCAGGGAGGCTATGAGCCAGGAGAGTTCATAGGTTCCCTCTGGCTGTGTGTGGAGAACGGACTGGGGGGGTAAGAGGGGTGATGGGAGCAGGAGATAGAGGTGGCTGTATGTCCAGGAGGGAAAGGATGGAGGCTGGGCCAGGGTGGAGCACTGGAGGGGGAGAAGAGTTTAGATTTTGGACAGATTTTGTAGGTGGAGCCCGCAGGGTTTGGGGACAGTCTGGATGTGGGTGTGAGGGAAATAGAGGGCTCAGGAAACACTCTGAGGTGTTTGTCCTGAACCACTGGGCTAACATACCAAAAGACAAATGGCTCTTATCTCGGGTCAAGGGTCACTAAGAATTTCTACTTCTACATTAGGGATTTTTGTAAGTTTGAGGTTGCTGTTATTTTAAATATTTTATAGGTAATATTTATAAACAGAAAAAGTTTTAGAAAAAATAAAAATTCCCCAGAGATTCCACCTCTGGGAAATCTTCCTTGAATGGCCTCAGAAGTCAGTCTGTCTCTATACCCAAATTCATGTGTGAAAACCTCCTGTTAGAGGATGCCACCGGCCATGCCTGGCCTACCAGCATCCCTAGGCTGAGGCTGCTCAGGGCAGCCCAGTCTGTGCTGTGGTCTTTCCATACAATGCTGACCCAGTCCTGGCCCCTCCCACCCTACCACATCATCTGGACTATGCAAGTTGCCTCCTCACTTGTCTTCCTACTCCTTCTACCCTCCAGTCTGCTCCCCACATAGAATCAGAGAGGGCCTGTCAACCCTCAGTCAGACCAGGCTTTCCTAACTCAGTCTTCCCTTGGTTTCCACTTCCCTCTGCCATAGGAATGGACACTCTTCAGTCTCTTGTACCCACTTGTACCTCCCATCTCAGAGTATTTGCACATGCTGAACCCTTCTCCTGGGGCACTCTTTTTCCTTCTTCAGTTAACTCTTCCTATTTAGGTCTCTGCTAAGGCAGCACCCCCTCTCGGAAGTTCTCATTAATGAGTCATGTTCCTTGGTATAGGATTTCCAGCTCTTTGACCTCCTTCTGCATGGTCTTCACCTCACTGACCCTTCACATTTGTTCTTGTGAATATTTAGCTAACATCTATCTCAGATTGGACAGAACTAAACAGAAACCTTCTAAGATTTGGTTCATAGCTATACTCCTGGTATAACACAGATGCTCAATGAACAGTTACTAAATAAAATGAAAGATATTAAAAAGTTGAAAAAAGGACCAGTTCTCTGGGCACACTGACTTCTACAGTCATGCAGACTGAGTAAAACATGTAGCTATAGTTCACCTTTAGGACTAAGTTCATCTTAAAACTAAGTTGTTCTTTGTTTTTATTTTTTAATATATTTCTATTGATTTTAGAAAGGAAGGGAGAAGGAGAAAGTGATAGAAACATCAATGATGAGAGAGAATCATTGATTGGCTGCTTCCTGCACACCCCCCAATGGGGATCAAACCCACAACCTGGGCATATGCCCTAACCCAGAATCGAACCGTGACCTCCTGGTTCATAGGTCAATGCTCAACCACTGAGCTACACTGGCTGGTCAAAGCTAAGTTTTCTCTTCTGCAAAATAAGGTTAATTATGCCATCTTCCAAGTCCTATTTTATAGACTCAACTCTCATCTGACAATGATTCACTGAGCATCCTCTCTGTGCCAGGCACTGTTCCAGGTGCTAAGGAAAAATGCACAGTATGTCACAGGAAGATAAGAGCCATGGACAAGAGAAACCAAGATGGCGGCATAGGTAAACACTTATACTGCTGCCTCGCACTAAAATTTCAAAACTACAACTAAAAGACAAAACGGAAATCATCCAGAGCCACAGGAAGGCTGGCTGAGTGGAAATTCTACAACTAGAAGGAAAGAGAAAAGGACACTGAGACTCACAGGAGCTGCAGGAGGCAGAGGTACTGAGACGCGAGTGCGCACGCACGCATGGAGAAGGGGGGCAACTGAGTGCACGGCTGGCTTTCTCAAGTGGGAGGGAGACAAAAGCTCCCGACTGCACTGAACTCTAGTTCCAGGTGAGACTCTGGGGACCCAGACTCATTTGGGGAGAAACTGGACTGTCTGGCAGTGGGCAGAACTCGAGGGCGGCTTTCTCTCAGAGGTGCTTACAGCAATTACCACAGGACACTGAGACACAGGGGCCTCTTAGGGCAGGGCTGATGGGAAACCAATGCTGTATGAACCACCCTGAGACTCCACCCCATCCAAGCTGAGCACAGAGGCTTTTACAAGTCTTGTCTCATAAGAGTGTCTCCAGCACAGAAGTTCTCCCAGCGTAGACAGAGCTGATCCTCACAGCCAATTGGCCTGGAGGTCAATTCCTCCCAGTGATACCAACAACAATCAAGGCTTAAATACAACAAACTGTGCACACAGCCCACAAAGGGGTGCACCAAAAATGTCCACCTCAGGTAACTGGGGAGGCTGAGCCACTGGGCCCTATAGGACACCTAGCACACAAAGCCACTCTATCAACTCAGGGAAGCAGCCAAAATGCGGAGACAAAGAAACAGATCACAAATGAAAGAAATGGAGGAAAGCAAACGGCTGGATAGAGTTCAAAACCACAGTTATAAGGGTTTTCAAGAATTTTCTAGAAAAGGCCGATAAATTTAGCAAGACCCTCAAGGATATGAAAAAGGACCAACTAGAAATTAAGCATACACTGACTGAAATAAAAAATATTATACAGAGATCTAACAGCAGACTAGAGGATCCCAAGAATCAAGTCAAAGATTTGAAATACAAAGAAGCAAAAAACACTCAACCGGAAAAGCAAAAAGAAAAAAGAATCCAAAAACATGAAGATAGTGTAAGGAGCCTCTGGGACAACTTCAAACGTACCAACATCAGAATTATGGGGGTGCCAGAAGAAGAGAGAGAGCAAGATACTGAAAACCTATTTGAAGAAATAATGACAGAAAACTTCCCCCACCTGGTGAAAGAAATAGACTTACAAGTCCTGGAAGGGCAGAGAACCCCAAACAAAAGGAATCCAAAGAGGACCACACCAAGACACATCATAATTAAAATGCCAAGGGCAAAAGACAAAGAGAGAATATTAAAAGCAGCAAGAGAAAAAGAGTTAGTTACCTACAAGGGAGTACCCATACAACTGTCAGCTGATTTCTCAACAGAAACTATGCAGGCCAGACGGGAGTGGCAAGAAATATTCAAAGTGATGAACAGCAAGAACCTACAACCAAGATTACTCTACCCAGCAAAGCTATCATTCAGAATTGAAGGTCAGATAAAGAGCTTCACAGATAAGGAAAAGCTAAAGGAGTTCATCACCACCAAACCAGGATTATATGAAATGCTGAAAGGTATTCTTTAAAAAGAGGAAGAAGAAGAAAAAGGTAAAGATAAATATTACGAACAACAAATACATATCTATCAACAAGTGAATCTAAAAATCAAGTGAATAAAAAAATCTGATGAACAGAATAAACTGGTGAATATAATAGAATCAGGGGCATAGAAAGGGAGTGGACTGACAATTCTCGGGGAGAAAGGGGTGTGGGGGTGCCGGAAGAGACTGGACAAAAAGCGTACACCTATGGATGAGAACAGGTGGGGAGGGATAAGGGCAGAGGGTGGGGTGGGAACAGGGTGGAGGGGAGAAAAATCAAATAAAGGGAAAAAGGAGGTTTAAGATTTACACTGAAGCCAATGAAGGCCTCACACTCAAAAGTTGACATTTAAATAAAGACTGGAAGGAAAGAGTAAGCCATGTGAGCATAGAAAAAGAGCCATTCAGGCACAGGTTACATTCAATGTGTAACACATTTGAAGGTAACCTCACCTGGGATGCTGAGATGCCTGAGGAATATGGCAGAGGGTCGGGGTGGGTGTGAGGACAGAGAAGGTGATATGAGCTGATGCATGCAGAGGTGCTTTGTGTTCCAGCTTCTCCCAACACATCTCATTTGCTCACCCTGACCCACCTCACACTATAGGCCTCTGTACACTCTGCTTCCTCCAGCTGGCATCCCTTCCCACCTCTTCTCCTAAATCGTCCTTTCCTCATCCTTCAAGTCACAGCTTAGGCATCTCTTTCTTCAGAAAGCCCCTTCTGATAATCCCAGATGGAGTCAAGCACCTCTTCTGGGTGTCCCCAGTCCCCTGGGCTTGCCCCAGCCCAAACCACTCTGGCTGTCACTGGTGATGGGTCTGTCTCTCTCCATACTGGACTACAGGCTTCATGGGGGCCTATCTTGGTTACACACAGGACAAAGTATGGCAAGCATTTGTTAAATAAATAAATGAATGGAGCCCAGCCAGGGTGGCTAAGTGGTTGGCCAACGACCCATAAACCAAGAGGTCTGGGTTTAATTCCCAGGGCACAGGCCTGCTTGCAGGCTGGGCTCCCAGTAGGAGGCAATCCATCGATGTTTCTTTCTCATTAATGTTTCTATCTTTCTATCCCTCTCCTTTCCCCTCTCTCTAAAATCAATACAAACATATTAAAAATAAATAAATGAATGGAGAGGAGGGATCCCAGGTAGGGAGGTCTCACATGGATGCGGCAGCCGTCATCTACGGGGTAGGAGCCCAGTAGCGCATCCTCCTGATCCAGCTTGCCGCAGAACTTCTCGTCAGCTCCGTAAAGTTCCAGTTCCATGCAAGACGCAGGGCTGCCCACCACCAGCTCTAGTTTACACTGCGAGGAGTAAGGGATGTGGAGAGGTTGGAGAGGAGGAAGGCTGTCAGTGGCCCCACCCTCTACCCTGACTCTCTGCCCCTTGTATCAATAACCATCACCCCATCCTTACTCCTCCAAGAGACCCATCATTTTAGGACTCAAGTGGTTATCCCTGGCCCTGCCCACTCTGCTCTTGTCCCCGCCCCTTGAAACCTCTGATTTTCCCAGGCCCAGCCCACTTCTCTGGCACCTCCGGTTCCTTCTGGCCTCGCCCCACTTAGGCCCGGTCCCCAATTCTAGCAACCTCAGTTTATTTCTGGCCCCTCCCTGCGATCGGGAAGCCCATCCATTTTTCCTTTGCCCATCCCCTCCGGACCCCGCCCCTCGGCCACACCTTGAATTCAGCTATCGTGAGGCTGCGACTGTACCGCTTCTCGGAGCGAAAGCTGTTAAGAGAGCTGCTGATGAAAACGGTCACAGTGGGCGCCGATAACCCCGTCACCTCCATCTTGCGCTCTGGTGGGGTGGGGGGGAGTCTGCAGCCCCGTCAGCCACCTCACGCCAGCTCCGCCGCGGCCACTACGGGGATATCAACCTCTCCCCCTGCTCCCGACCTGGCCAATCCGCGCGCTCCTTCAGGGGAGGTCCGCCAATCGCCGCTGTCTCCTCAGCTCCGGAAGCGCTCCCGTTTTCCTAGGTAGGTCCAGCCAATCCTGAGAGGCCGGCCTGGGTGCAGGTCTTCCAATAGCTGCACGGGAAACGGCCGGGCGGCGCAGGTGAAGCCGGGAGAAGGACTGGCAGGCGTTCCCCCTGACCGGAGAGTAACTCGCGCATGTGCACTGGCCCTCGGCTCCCCAAGAGCAATGGCTTCTGGAAGTATGCTAAGTGCTTTTCGCGTTACGTGACGCGTCATATTCCCGGCTCTCGTCCCATACTATTCTATAAACTGGGGAAGCGAGGCCCACATTCGGAAGCAATTACTTTAGGATATCAAAAGATTGAAGCAGGTAATTAATCAAATCTAAACGCAGAGAGCCGAGCACAAAGCCGCTAGCAGCCAGTGCTTCTGTGCAGCTCCGCCCCTCTCTAGGCGAAGCCAGTAAGTTTGACCCTTCCCGCGACCGGTCGTGAGGCGGAGCGAGCGCGGAAGGCTTGGCGGGTAGTGCTGCGCTATGGAACCGGACGGGACCTACGAGCCGGGTTTCGTGGGTATTCGATTCTGCCAGGAATGGTGAGACGGGGCAACAGGTGTGGAAGGGGAGCAAGTAATGGCCCCAGACTGACCTCTGGCCTCCCGTCCCCACAGTAACAACATGCTTTACCCCAAGGAGGACAAGGAGAACCGCATTTTGCTCTACGCGGTGAGCATGAGTCCGCGGGTGACCCAGTCTTACCCTGGGTCCACCTGTTCCCATCGTGGCCCCGCCCTACTCCCCATGACCGCTACTCTCTGTTCTGCCCGACTGTCCTGGTTTCTTCTATCCCAGAATGAACCCGACTTCCCGTCTTTCCCTATCTCGAGGTGATTCTCGATACACCCCATTATCCCAACCTTGAGACTCCATCCCCTAGTCATCCTCTCCCTGGAAGACCCTGCCCTCCCTTTCAATGGCCTCCTTCCGGCCACACTCGCCCTCCTGCAGTGCCGGAATTGTGATTACCAGCAGGAAGCCGACAACAGCTGCATCTACGTCAACAAAATCACGCACGAAGTGGAGTAAGTGCAGGACTGGACTTTAGGGACGGGGTTCTTAGAGCCCCTATCAGAGCATAATTATCCACCCTCTTCTCCCTCAGCGAACTGACCCAGATCATCGCTGACGTGTCCCAGGACCCCACATTGCCGCGAACCGAGGACCACCCGTGCCAGAAGTGAGCGTGCAACTGTCTATTCCGCAGGGATAGGGGCTCGGCCTCACCCGGCAGAAAGGGGAGGAGGGAGGAGGGAAGGGTTTGGTAACTGAGTGGCTAATTATCCCCTCAGGTGCGGCCACAAGGAGGCGGTATTTTTCCAGTCTCACAGTGCCCGTGCGGAGGTGAGTGGCATGAAGAAGGCTTTCTGGATATCCTGTGTCCTTGGACCTTCCTGGGAGCGGGGATACCAATACTGAGGGGAGCCTGCCCTTCCTGCTGTCTGAGCTGGGCCCTTACCAGTGGGAAAGGCCCCTGTCTGTTCTTTTGGGGTGAGGCTCTACTGAATGGACGTTCCATGTTGTGCCCTCCCCTGGGTCTAACAGGGGTGGGCAAACTTTTTGACTCGAGGGCCACAATGGGTTCTTAAACTGGACCGGAGGGCCGGAACAAAAGCATGGATGGAGTGTTTGTGTGAACTAATATAAATTCAAAGTAAAGGAGCGGAGGGGAGAGCAAGAGAACTGGATAGAACAGCCGGATCTGGCCCACGGGCCGTAGTTTGCCCACGGCTGGTCTAGAACCTTCCTAACCTTGCATCCCTTTTGCCAGGACGCTATGCGCTTGTACTACGTGTGCACCGCCCCTCACTGCGGCCACCGCTGGACCGAGTGAGCCACCCGCCCCCATGGTAATAAATGCTCTGTTCTGTGAATGCATATCCTGTGTTTATTTTATTTGCCTCTCCTGGGTTGGACACTGGGTGCACAGTCTCAAGCAGCGCGGTGCAGGGCCTGGTGCTGCGCGAAAGCTTTGGCCTCGAGCCAGTGAAGCCACAGTCCTCATACACATGTAACTTCTCACGGAGCTCACGGTAAGCGGTAAGTGTAGCTGGCTGGCTGACCGTGCACCTAGGTAAGATGTGTTTCAAGCAGGCAGCGCTGGGTAAATGCTTTCCGGCAAGCCCTGCAGTGGAATGGATGGATTCCTGGGCGGATAGGACAGACAGGGCAGTGACCTCCTGACCAAAGCCAACCCATCTTGCCCCCTGAATGTTTCCCCATTTCTATTCCAAGCGCAGCCTCTACCCCATCATCTGCAGCCTCAGTACAAACACGGGCCAGGCACCTGTGTCCTCCTCACCAGGATGTTCCCCTGCAGCTAGGAGGGCGGAAGGAGGCCTTCCCTTTGCACACTTCAATTTGAGACCTGAATCCTGTAACCAGTACCTGTCTTCACTCTACACCCCTCAGTAGGCCCCTACCCTGGTGCTATCTTACACCCATCTGATTAAGTATGTGGTGTTCCAAGCTGAGTCTCTCCTCCACAAACACAAACAAATAAAAACTCTACATCCAGGGCACCTCCCTCCATTTTGTTCCATCCCCACCCAGGATCCAGTAGCCCCTCTGTGTCCTTGTTGCTGCTTACTGGTGTGATTCCTCATGTGGCACGCGAGGTCAAAGGCTTTTGAAAGCCCTTACCATAACAAATCACTCTCCACTTGTTGCCTGGAATTCTGCCCCACAGGACAGAGAGATCCCTAAGGATTGCCCACCCTGGGGAAATTGTGCTTGAGATGAAGCCTAACAGCTCACTACTAAGAAAAGAAAGGCAAGAAACCAAGATGGCGGCATAGGCAAACACCTGAACTTGCTGCCTCGCACAACCACTTCAAAACTACAACTAAAAGACAAGACAGGTATCATCCAGAACCATGGGAAGGCTGGCTGAGTGGAAATTAAACAACTAGAAAGGAAGAGAAAAGCACACTGAGACTCAGAGGAGGTACAGAGGTGCAGAAGTGAAGTGCAGAGGTGCGGAGGCACGTGCAAAAAGGACTGGCAACTGAGTACGCTGTTGTCTTTTTCAATCGGGAGGGAGATACAGCTCTGACTGCTCTGAACTCCAGTTCCAGGCGAGACTCTGGGGACCCAGACTCATACGGGCAGAAACTGGACTGTCTGGCATCAGGCGGAACTCCAGGGCAGCTTTCTCTCAGAGGTGCTTGCAGTGATCATTGTTCCTGCACGGTGCCATGGGACACAGAGACATGGGACCTCTTCCAGGCAGGGCTGATGGTCAGCCATTGCTGTTTGCTCCACCCTGGTGATTCCCTGAGACCCCGCCCCACCCAATTTACAACCCCACCCAAGCTGTGCTCAGAGGCTTTTGCATATGCATGGCCTGCCCCTTTGCAATCTGAAACCTAACATACCGAAGCTGGGTCAAAGAGCCCCAGAGCCTCCAAAAGAAGACCCAAGGCTTGGCAGCAGCTTGCATTGCTTCACAGCTGGGCCTCATCTGGGCACCTCCAAACCCCAAACAAAGAGAAGGAATCTGCAGATCTCTCTGTAGCTCCTGCTGGGTGACCTCTCTCCTTGGACAGCCAAGAGCCAGTGTACCCAGTGGTCAGAGTGGGACCATCCAGATTACAACTCTTCAGATCTATAAGGGACACACTCAGGGGCCAGACTCAGTGAGTGCCAAAGCCCCACTGAAGCAAGTCTTGCCCCATAAGGGTGTCTCCAGCACAGAAGTTCCCCTATCATAGACACAACTGATCCTCATAGCCAATTGGCCTGGAGGTCAATTCCTACCAGTGATACCAACAACAATCAAGGCTTAAATACAACAGGACTGTGCACACAGCCTGCAAAGGGGTGCACCAAGAGTGTCCACCTCAGGTAATGAGGGAGGCTGAGCCACTGGGCCCTATAGGACACCTAGCACACAAATCCACACTATCAACTCAGGGAAGCAGCCAAAATGTGGAGACAAAGAAAGAGGTCACAAATGAAAGAAATGGAGGAAAGCAAACTACTGGATATGAGTTCAAAACCACGGTTATAAGGTTACTCAAGTATCTTCTAGAAACCGCCAATAAATTTAGTGAGACCCTCGAGGATATGAAAAAGGACCAACTAGAAATTAAGCATAATATAGAATAACATACAGAGATCCAACAGTAGACTAGAGGATCCCAGGAATCAAGTCAAAGATTTGAAATACAAAGAAGCAAAAAACACCCAACTGGAAAAGGAAAAAGAAAAAAGAATAAAAAAATATGAAGATAGTATAAGGAGCCTCTGGGACAACTGCAAGCATACCAACATCAGAATTATGGGGGTGCCAGGAGAAGAGAGCAAGATATTAAAAACCTACTTGAAGAAATAATGACAGAAAACTTCCCCTACCTGGTGAAAGAGATAGACTTATAAGTCCAGGAAGGGCAGAGAACCCCAAACAAAAGGAATCCAAAGAGGACCACACCAAGACACATCATAATTAAAATGCCAAGGGCAAAAGACAAAGAGAGAATATTAAAAGCAGCAAGAGAAAAACAGTTACCTACAAGGGAGTACCCATATGACTGTCAGCTGATTTCTCAATAGAAACTATGCAGGCCAGAAGGGAGTGGCAAGAAATATTCAAAGAGTTGAATAGCAAGAACCTACAACCAAGATTACTCTACCCAGCAAAGCTATCATTCAGAATTGAAGGTCAGATAAAGAGCTTCACAGGTAAGAAAAAGCTAAAGGAGTTCATCACTGCCAAATGAGTAATTATATGAAATGCTGAAGGGTATTCTTTAAGAAGAGGAAGAAGAAGAAAAAGGTAAAGATAAAAATTATGAACAACAAAGTGACAACAAATACGTATCTATCAACAAGTGAACCTAAAAATCAAGTGAATAAAAAGTCTGATCAACAGAATAAACTGGTGAATATAATAGGATCAGGGGCATAAAAAGGGAGTGGACTGACAATTCTTGGGGGGAAAGGGGTGTGGGGGGTGTGGGAAGAGACTGGACAAAAATCGTACACCTATGGATAAGGACAGTGCGGGGCGGGGGGTGGGCGGTAAGGGCAGAGGGTGGGGTGGGAACCAGGTGGAGGGGAGCTAGGGGGGAAAACAAGAGGAACAACTGTAATCTGAACAATAAAGATTTATTATTAGTAATAATAATAATAATAATAATAATAATAATAAAGGAAAGGCATTCCCAGCAGAGAGAACAATGGATGGAAAGGTCCTGAGGCTGGAAGGACATATGCAATGGGCTTGGGGAGTAAGGAGTAGTCAGGTTCTGTTGAGGCTGAGTGGGCAGGGGTGAAACAAACAGGAATTTTAGGGGAACATAGGCAGGTTTAGGGAATTTTTAGAATTGGGGTCCATGGAAAAAAACATAGGGCTACAGATGGGAAGAAGGTACATTTCCATAACACAAGGAAGCCAGGTGCAGTTACATTTCCATAAGACAAGGGAGCAGCAACAGTTGTATTTACATAAGACAAGGGAACTGGAAATAGCTAAAAAAGGTCTATATTTACAAAATAAAGAAGAAGGAAGAAAGCCCAGAAGGAATAGGAGAACAATGAGGGAGGAGGGCCTCAGAACTCACTATAGTAACCAATTTGAAAGGGAATATTGACCAATCAGAGGGGATATCAGGACACAGGAACTGCTGCCTTTATAAACCATGGAAACAGGAAGTTGGTGGGACCCTTTCTCCCACCCCACGTGGGAGTGCATTCTGTGGGACCCTCCCTGCAGATTCACTGCTGCCCAAGAATCCCCAAGGTTGGAAGCTAGGTGTGCTGGTGGCCCCTTCAGGCTGCTGCAGTCTGGGAAGAGAAGCCAGACGATGTTTTGTGTCTTCACTGCCCCTTACCTCCAGTTTACGTGAAGCATGGTGGTCCCTCCTTTGGAAAACTGCTGTTTGAACTACTCTTTTATTCTTAGTCTCTTATTCTGTAGGTCAACTCTGTTATTTTTAGATAGTCTCTTATTCTGTAAAATATAACTTTGTTTTTTAGCTTGAATAATAGAAAAGATAAACTTAACTGTCTGACCTTGCAATCTAGCCATCTAACATAAGGGGCTGATATGCTGATACTGATAATACTCCCATGCCAGGTGTCTGTACAGATATAACGAGAGGCCCGGTGCACGAAATTCGTGCACGGGGAGTGGGGGTGTGTCCCTCAGCCCAGCCTGCACCCTCTCCAATCTGGGACAACCTCAAGAGATGTCCGACTGCCCGTTTAAGCCTGAGCCCACTGGGATCGGGCCTAAACGGGCAGTCGGACATCCCTCTCACAATCCAGGACTGCTGGCTCCCAACCGCTCACCTGCCTGCCTGCCTGATTGCCCCTCACCGCTTCTGCCTGCCAGCCTGATCACCCCCTAACCACTCCCCTGCCAGCCTGATTGACACCTAACTGCTCCCCTGCTGGCCCAATTGCCCCTAACTGCCCTCCCCTACAGGCCTGGTTGCCCCCAACTGCCCTCCCCTGCTGGCCTAGGTAACCCCTAACTACCCTCCCTTGCCAGCCTGGTCACCCCTAACTGCCCTCCCCTGCAGGCCAGGTCGCCCCAACTGCCCTCCCCTGCAGGCCTGGTCCTTTCCAACTGCCCTCCCTTGCCGGCCCGGTCACCCCTAACTGCCCTCCCCTGCAGGCCTGGTCCCCCCCCCAACTGCCCTCCCCTGAAGGCCTGATCCCCACTAACTGTCCTCCCCTGCAGGCCTGGTCCCCCCAACTGCCCTCCCCAGCAACCCAGGATGCCAAGCCTTTCCGCCCATCTCCTGCTCTGCTCTGGAGCGATCCAGGACACCAAGCCTTCCCCCCACTCTACCAGTCGCTGGGATGACCCACGACGCCAAGCCTTCCCCGCCCCCCCTCCCCCCCCTGCTCTCCACAGGCTCCGTGGCTCCAGCTGGTGCCGCCATTTTGGTCCATAAATTTGCATATTCCCTCCTTAATGGCTGTGAACGCTGCCATTTTTATTGCGAAGTGATGGTTAATTTGCATGTTATTCTTTTATTAGATAGGACTAGTGGCCTGGTGCACGAAATTTGTGCACATTAAAAGGGGGACCCAGAGTCAAGTCCCCACCCACCCACATGCGCCTCAAAATCGCGTGAGACCCAGACCCGGCCACCCCCCCCCCCCATTGAGCTAGATCCAGACCCAGCCAGTTCCACCCTTGTCAAGCCCCGCCGGGCAGGGGGCGTAGCCCCAGGTCCCTTGGCCCGGTGCCAGGACGGGGGGTGTGCCTGGAGTTCCCCCAGATGGGGCGGGGGGTGTGCCCGGAGGTCCCCCAGATGGGGCGGGGAGCATGCCTTGAGGTCCCCCGTCAAGCCCCACCAGGTGGGGGACACGGCCTGAGATCCCCTGTCAAGCCCCACTGGGTGGGGGGCATGGCCTGAGGTCCCCAGTCAAGCCCCGCCAGGCAGGGGTGCACAGCCTCAGGTCTCCCGTCAAGCCCTGCTGGGTGGGGAGCATGGCCTAAGGTCCCCTGCCAAGCCCCACCAGGAGGGGGGGGCGCAGCCTCAGGTCCCCCGTCAAGCCCCACTGGCAGGGGGGCACAGCCTCAGGTCCCCTGTCAAGCACTGCTGGGCGGGGGGCGCGGCCTGAGTTCCCTGCAGCCTGAGTTCCCCCGACCCAGCACTGGGGGTGCATCTTGAGGTACCCCGTCAAGCCCTGCTGGGTGGGGAGCATGACCTGAGGTCCCCTGTCAAGCCCCGCCAGGCGGGGGGGGGGGGCACAGCCTCAGGTCCCCTGGCCTGGTGCTGGGGCAGGGGGTACGGCCTGAGGTTCCCTGGCCTGGTGCCGGGGTGGGGGGCACAGGCTGGAGTCCCCTGTCAATCCCCACCTGGTGGGGGGTGCAGCCTGAGGTCCCCTGGCCTGGCGCTGGGGCAGGAGGAGCAGCCTGAGGTCCCTAGCCCAGCACCAGGACAGGAAGCACACCTTGAGGCCCCCTGTCAAGCCCCACTTGGGTGGGAGTGTGGCCTCAGGTCCCCTGGCCTGGCACTGGGGCGGGGGTCGTGGCCTGAGGTCCCCCGGCCTGGTGCCAAGGCAGGAGATGCGGCCTGAGGTCCCCCAGCCTGATGCCAGGGCAGGGGGCATGGCCTGAGGTCCCCTGTCAAGCCCTGCCAGGTGGGGGGGGCATGGCCTGAGGTCCCCTGTTAAGCCCTGCTGGGTGGGGGGCTTGGCCTGAGGTCCCCTGTCAAGCCCCACAGGGGCGGGGGAGGGCATAGCCTCAGGTCCCTGCTGATTTCTTGTTAAGGCTCCTTAAGAGAACTTGGCCTCAGCTGTGGGTGCAGCCATTTTTGTGACAGAGTGATGGTCAATTAGCATATTCCCTCTTTATTAGATAGGAGGATATGTAATATGTACTCAAGGTTACAGGTGTTTGTTAGATATGATATGTACTCAAGGTTACAAGTTGTCTGTATAGATAACTTACACAAGGACCTGAAAAGATATAAAAAGAGAATGCTTCCTCCTTTTGGGGTTCAGAATTTGACAGGTATTCTGCTCTGAACCTGAATGCAATAAAGATGACTCCTAATTGGCTCATCAAGGTGTCTTGTCCAGCTCGCTGATTTGCAATACATCATTAGTAAGGGGCCCACCTGGGACACAGGCATCTCCCCAGAGTTGGTCAGGCAGGTGGTCCCAATTGGGTGTAGATGCCTACTCCTGACCAGGAAGGCATGGGGCATCACCTCCGGGAATGGTAAGATGGTTACACACATACACACACACTGGGGCTGCCTCTTTCACCTGCTGTCAGACCTCACCAGCATGATTATCCCAAGTGGAAAGGGCGGGGGCAGCCATGAAGGTGCTTCATTCTCTCAATGCAAATTTCTTAACAGGCCCAGGGAGCAGACTTCCAGTTACCTCTGTCTTGGGGCCTGCCATTCCTTCCCTTCTATGAGATTCCTAAAGGCACTCTCCAGCCTCCAGGGGCAGACAAGCTCTAGGACCCCCAAGGAAATCAAGCAAGGGCAAGACTGTAGCCTAGGAAGCTCTTGGGGATGGGAAAAGGAAACAGAGACCTCAGGGGTTTTGAGTGTCTTCCCACAGGACCAACAGGGCCACAAGGACAGATGTTTTGTTTCTCACTCTACCCCTAACATGTAGAACAATGACAGGCACCTGGGCACCAGCCAGCAGGATTTTTTTTTTTTAACAACTGCCTGATTGGTTCTGATGTATATCAATATTTATGAAGGCAGCAGTAGGTCATGTCCTCCTGTTGAAGGGTCTGGCTCTGCCACCAGGCAAGCCCAAATTAGAGTTTCAGTTCTATGGGACCCTGGGCAAGACACTGGATCTCTCTCAGCCTGTTTCTGATGGGTCATGACCATCAAACAGAACAGGGAGGAACTCAGGCAAGTGGGAGTTCAGACCATAGCAGTCTGCACGGTAGGATTGTGCTTTAGGAAGGCCCCACCCCTGCTGGCTTCCTTTTTATACACTTGGGACAGTGGGGGCTTTTGTGGCAAGAGTGGCCCTCTCAGCAGATATGCATATGGCTAGATGCCTGCTGCCTAGGGAAGTTGGTACTGGGAGCGCATGGGATGATGTAGTTGGGTACTGTCCTCTTGCTGGGGAAATAATTACTGTCCCAGCTGCTGGGTGGCCTGGGAATGCTGCCCGGATTGTCCAATGGATAAACCTGTTCATCGCTCCTCATTTTCCCTTGCTGCAGATAGGAACAAAAGCCTGGTTCTCAGAGGATCCAGCATGGGCCTGACCCAGGGGCCAATGCTATGGTAATATGTGCACTGGTAGTCAGGGTCTGGCACATGGTGATCGCAGCAGCTCCAGTGGGTTCTTGGGCATCAGTAGGGGGTAGGAAAGAAGGACTGGCCCCTCTCTGGGGTACAGGTGGGTCTCAGTGGGCAAGGACCACATATGATCCCTCAGCAGCTCAGTGGGCTGGGGATAAGCAACACGAAAACCAGGTGCTGGGATCATCATTACTGCAGTTCTAAAACTTCTTGGAATGGTGGTCCTGTGTTCCCAATGACAGATTCCGAGAACAGGGCCTAGTATCAGGGCTTATGAGAGTTCTCTGGGATGGTCCACCAGAGCACTGCCCTCCATCCTCCCTCCCTGCATCCACCTCAAGGGGCTTTGTGGATGTGCCAAGATAGGCACCAGTAACCATTCTTCCAAATTGTCCGTTTATTTGCTTAAAAATACCTATTTCATCAGAAAGTAGCAGGGCTGCTAACCCTCAGTCCCCCTGTGCCTTCCTTCGCACAGCCTGCACCAGCAGCTCCGAGTAGTGTTCCAGCAGGGCACGCAAATCTGGGCTGGCCAGGGGGCACAATGTAGGTGGGGAGGGAGGATCTGGGCTGGGAAGGGCCTGGGCTGGGGCCACATCACTCCCAACCAGCCAGTCGTTGGTCTCTAACTGGCTGTGGATCCAAAGGAAGGTGGAGGCCAGCTCAGTCCGTGCCTGCCGCTGCTTGGTACTCAACTGGTCACTGGAGACCATCTGCAAAGGGTGCCAACCTTGTTAGGAACCACCCAGGCCAGTCAGTCCCAAGGCACCCCCTCAGTCCTTTCCCCTGACTCTGGGATTGGCTCACCAGGTGGTAAAGGTCCAGGGCTTCTTGGAAGGCAGTCTGTAGTTTGTGCACAATGGTCCCCACACTGCTCACCTCAAGGGAAGCTGGGGACAGGTCTCTGGATGGCACTCCAGGCTCCCCCCAGTGTCCAGGGCTGTCCCTGAGTACACTGAGTGCATCTGGGGATATAGGGGAGGGAATGAAAAAGACACTCTAACTTTACAGCTGTTCTAAGAGAGGCCATGGTGACTGGACTGATCCCTATTATTGTCCCACTGCCTGCAATATGTACTTCCCTCAGTCCCCAAGGCTCCCTTCCCTCCCCTCCTGCAGGTCTCAAATGCCACCTTCTCTCTGAAGCCTTTTTTCATCATTTTGTTTAAAACTATAACAACAGCCTGGCTGATGTGGCTCAGTGGTAGAGCGTCGACCTATGAACCAGGAGTCCCGGTCAGGGCACATGCCTGGGTTGTGAGCTTGATCCCAGTGGGGGGCGTGCAGGAAGCAGCTGGTCAATGATTCTCCTCATCATTGATGTTTCTATCTCTCTCTCCCTCTCTCTTTGAAATCAATAAAAAATATATATATGTTTTTATTTTATTTTATTTTATTTTTTAAATATATTTTATTGATATTTTACAGAGAGGAAGGGAGAGGGATAGAGAGCTAGAAACATCGATGAGAGAGAAACATCGATCAGCTGCCTCCTGCACACCTCCCACTGGGGATGTGCCCGCAACCAAGGTACATGCCCTTGACCGGAATCGAACCCGGGACCCTTCAGTCCGCAGGCCGACGCTCTATCCACTGAGCCAAACCGGTTCCGGCAAAAAAAAAATATATATATATGTTTGTGTTTTTTTTTTAATATATTTTATTGATTTTTTACAGAGAGGAAGGAAGAGTGATAGATAGTCAGAAACATCGATGAGAGAGAAACATCGACCAGCTGCCTCCTGTACACCTCCTACTGGGGATGTGCCTGCAACCAAGGTACATGCCCTTGACCGGAATCGAACCTGGGACCTTTCAGTCCGCAGGCTGACGCTCTATCCACTGAGCCAAACCGGTTTTGGCTATATATATGTTTTTAAAACTGTAACAACTGCCCCCACTTCTCACTCCCTAAACTCTTTCTCTTTATTTCCCTCCTTAGCACATCACTTTGTGATACACTTAACACTTTTCTCATAGATTTAGTTTGGGCATCTTCCCCAATTAAGGTGTCAATTCTCTGTAGTCTTGTTTACCACCATGTCCTCAGGGCCTAGAACAAAAAGCCCAACACATACAAAGTGCTCACTAAATAGTTCAGTAAAGAATAAATGAATGGCATAGCCCCTGTGACCAGGTCAAGTGCCTACCTTTGGAGCTGTTAAATGAGATGAGCTTGGGAGACAACCCCTTATCCCAAGGGTGATACTCACCAGGGGTGAGCTCCAGGAGGGAGGTGATGTTGCCAGGAATGGCCTCTGGAAGTGGGGGGCTGTTGGGGTGGGCAGGGGTGTTGAGGGGTTCAGGGGCCAGAAGCCTTGGGATAAAGGTGGAGTTGTGGAGCCTCAAGGAGCTCATATCTACGGGGCTGGAAGCTGGGAAGCTAGCTGTTGTGACTGTGACATCGGACTGGGTGGCCACAGGTTCCTGGGACCAGACACAAGTAGTGGGTGGCTCCAGTGGGGGTGAGGGCAGTAAGAGCCTCTCACAGACGCTTGACAGGGTCTGCTTGAAGCTGGCCCGGGCTTCATGGCTGCCCTGGGAGGGCAGGACAGGCTCTTGGCCCTCACTGTCAGAACTGGTTGCTGCCGTGGTGGTGATGGCCTGAAGCTCCTGGTCCAGGGAGGCCAGCTTCCCCAGGGATGAGGGCCTGCAGAGGGGTCTCCCTCTCTCTTTGTCAACCAAGACAGGGTCCTCACTGTCCTCAAAAGAAATGCCGGGTGACATCTTGACACAGGAACTGGCAGTGGCTTCTATATAGGAACAGGTAGAGGGGGTGTGGAGGCCTGGAGTGGGTAGGGTTGTGGGTGCCAGAGGCTTCCTGTCTGTGGGCAGCGCTGAGGAGGGGACACAGGAAGCTGGGCCTGTGATGCAGAGGGCTGTAAAGGAAGCAGCCAGTTCACTCTTACATCTAAGCCAAAAAACTGATCGGCAGGGCCCACCCCAGGATAGCTGCAGGGTCTGAGTGGACTCTCCCCATCCCACCCTTGGTTCAGCTGGGCATCCAGGGCCATTTGCTGAGAAGCCCAGGGATGTCTACTAGGAATGGTGACACTCACTCAGTGGGCACCAGGCCTCCAGGTTGTCAAGGGACTCCTTAGCTTTCCTCCCAGAGAGGACCTGGAAGCATAGCCATGAGGTGAGGACAAGGCTTCCCAGCTCCCAGCCCTATGTCCTGAGGAGATGGCCCAAGTACTCACGTTGGTCCTCCCTGAGAAGGTGTAGCCAGTACCTGGTTCTGCTCTGGCCTGGTTCCCCTGGAGGTCTATGAGTTTGACCTCCGGGGACTTCACAAGGTGCAGGTGCAGTGGGGAAGGGAAGGTGTGGTTGAGCCTGTGGGGAGGAAACCAGGCAGTTGAGCCTGCCCTGGGATGCTCGAGAGGACACAGCCCCATCCTGGAATACAGAAAGCTGGAACGTTCAGCAGTTCACCAGCTCCTACCTGGATGTCTTCTGGAGACGTGAGAGGAACTGGGCTGAGATGCTCAGCCGGGGATTAAAAAAGTCCTCATCCACAGAGGCCGTCACATCTCTTAGGGACCTGTGAAAGAGCTCTAGGGGAAGATGCCAAGGGAGACCTCAGAACCCCTATAGCCAACCAGTCCTAGGTCCAGGCAGACCCACAAAGCAGCAGGCAAATCCTCCAAAACCCCCGTCAATAGACCACACAGAGCAACTGGAGCAGGAAGAAGAAACTGTGCAGCTCAGTCCTTAAGACAAAACATGTGCCCTCCCACCATTCTCATCTTCCCTGCTAGGGAAAGCCCTAACCCAGAGATGCCCACCCAGTGCCTAGGCAGGGCTGAGAGGAGCAGGGCCCTACCCTCAGGGTGGGTGTCAGTAAGCGTCTCAAAGTGGTGGCGGAGAAACCTCTCTTGCTCAGGTGTCTGGGGCAGGGAGCCATTGGATATGCCTGCCAGCTCAGGCCGAGACAACTCTTCTGCAGTTCCTGGGCATTCTGTGAGAGGCAAATGGGGCAAGCGGGAGAGAACCTTCAACACTTAGTCATGGCAGACACCCTGACAAAGACACTTAACAATGGAGAAAGCTGGACTTGCCCAGCACACACCCTGATGCCACCAGGCTGAGAGGGAAAGACTGATGGCTCTGTCTTCCAGGTGAGGCTCAGGGGACACCAAGTGTAGGGCTGATGTGGGGCCAGAGTTTATGTATCATGACCACCCCCTAAGCAAGACCCATGCACTGCCCTTCCTCATGTCGGGCCCATTTACCTGGTATAGGGGTCACTGTCACATCAAACCGAGGGTCTGAGTCCAGCTGTAGAGGGGAGGAATGGATGGTGGTGAAGGTACACTCCAAGTAGGCTTCTGAATCCCCTGAATCTAAAGAAGCAGGGAGGGGATATGGGAGAGTCAGGAGCCCAAAGCCAAGCCCTTTTTGGGTGAGTCAGGTAAGTGGTTCAGTTTCTCTGGATTTTAGTTTCCCCATCTGGAGAATGGGGATGATAATACTCGCCCCCTATTTTTATGGACCAACAAGGTTACACTTGGAGGAAGTGGCAGAGCTGGGCTGCCGTCAGTGGGCAGTTTGGCTCCAGAATCCTCTGGTAACATCAAGGACCATGTCTGTCTTCTACGATAGACTCTTGAATTTCAGGAAGACTGGGCTAAGGTCATCAACAGTGTCCAGAAAGAGGCCTAGCGGGATGAACAGACTACAGCAGGGTCCTTGCCAGGCCCCGACTCACCCTCAAGTTTGCTCTGATCCTTCGAGCCCATGGAGGAGACCCTGAGATAGGAGTCACCTTGCTGGTCTCCAGGCTCACTCTCCACTTCTTCTGAGCCGTACTTGCTGCAGTGCCAATAGGGGTGGAGCAAGGGAATGATAACATACTATTTAATAAACAACTGGTCCCTACCCAGAACGCCGAAACATCTGTACCTTGCTCCCCTTGGGAGCACTGCTTTGCCTCTCCTCCCTCCTCCAAAGGCTCCCTTCCCCCCCCCCCCCCCCCCCCCGGAGTGCCCTGCACCTCCACCTAGAACCATGGAAACACACTGCAGGGCTGGGCTTCTACTCCATCTGGGCCACACCCCTTCCTCTCCACTCCCACAGCCTACTGCAAGAGCAGTTCTTCCAGAATGTGCCTATCAGCTGAGGCTTCCTCTCTCCAACTAAGGTTCCCTTTGTGTGTGAAAGACACCCACCTGTCTGTCCCTGGGACGGTCACCTCTATCTCCAGGGAGCTGATGACATTTCTGGCTTCAGAGCACTCCTTCTGTGGAGGCAGGAAGGAAGGATTCCTACAGCCATCTTCCTGGGGACTCTCTGACTGTGGGGTGAAGAGGCACAGCCATCTGAGGCAGCTGTGGCAACCAGGGCCCTTCCAAGTTTCTAAGTGTTACAGTAAAGAAGTTGGGGATAATGGCAGCCCCCACTGTTGGATGCTCACTGTACACCAGGGCCTGGACCAAGCATTTTGTTCACTATGAGCTCACTATGTATCCAACTGCATTATTATAAGCCCCTTTACAAATAAGGAATAAATATAGCTCTGACTCTCTAAGTGTTTATTTATATGAAGTTCAAAAACAGGCAAACCAGCCCTAGCTGGTTTGGCTCAGTGGGTAGAGCATCAGCCTGAGGACTGAAGGGTCCTGTGTTCAATTCCGGTCAAGGGCACATGCCTGGGTTGCAGGCTCGACCCCCAGTAGGGGGCATGCAGGAGGCAGCCGACCGAAAATTCTCTTTCATCATTGATGTTTCTATCTCTCTCTCCCTCTCCCTTCCTCTCTGAAATCAATAAAAATATATTTAAAAAAAACAAAACAAACAAAAAACAGGCAAACCAGTCCATGGTGAGAGAAGTCAGAATGCTGGTTACCCTGGGTGGAAGTACTGACTGGGAGGGGCACAGAGGTCTTCCTGGTGGTAGAAATGCTCTATATTTACCTTGGTGGTGCATATACATAGATATATACACAGGTAATAATTCATCAAGCTATTTACCTAAGATTTGTGCATAACTGCCTGTATATATTATGCCACAATAAAAAAGAAAACATATAATAGGATAAAGAAGAATTTTACTTGGAAAATAATAAAACAAGAGCTAAAATTGCTTCAGCACCTCTAAGGGGACCCAGGCTCCGTTCTTAGCACTGGATTCCTGTAAAAGTCCTCTGAGGGCTATTTTTTTTTTTTTTTAATTCTCTCCCGAGGACATGCTTAGAAAGAGGAAGGGAGAGGGAGAGAAACAGAGAAAGATAGATAGGTAGATAGACATAGAGAGAAACATTGATGTGAGAGAATAACATCAATCAGATGCCTTCTGTATGCTCTGCGACTGGGGATCAAACCCACAATCCAGGTGTGTGTCCTGACCAGGAATCGAACATGCAACGTTTCAAGCACAGGATGATGCTCAACCAATTGAGCCAACCACCCCAGCCAGGCCTCTGAGGGCTATTTTTCAATAACCACTTAAGAAATATTTTTAGTCATCTTTTTTTTTAATGTCTATACTTTTGAAAACTGAAGCCCAGAGAGGCAAGCCTTGCTCTAATTCACACAGCAGGGAAGAGGTAGAGCCGAGCTCCACTTGTTCAAATGCCCCCCTACTCAGACACAGGCCTGCTCTTGGGCCCAAACTCTTAATCCACAAAGTGACCCACCTCCTAGATTCCTGGTCTGCCCTAAGAAGTCTCATTGTACACCAGGCCTGGGGCTCACCCTTCTGCCCTCTACCATCTCAGGCAATCCTCTCATGCCCCTGAAGTGGTACAGTTAGGCCTGTTTTCAAAATGAGAGCACTGAGGCCCCAAGTCCTGAGCAGACAGTTCTGGAGCAGGGGCAGTCCTTACCTCACTTAGCAGGCCTGCCAGGCACTGTGGCTTCACTATATCCAGAATGGAGTCCTCCAGACTGTCGGACTTCAAGGGGGTAAAGCAGCAATCCAGGTCACGGACATCCAGGATGGTCTTGAGGGGCTCCTGGTCAGCCCGCTCTGCCCAGCGGCCATGTGGCTGGTAGCTGTGCTTGGTGTAGAAGGCTGAGCCATCCACCATATCATCATCTCCAAGCTGAGGATGATGAGATGGTCAGGCAGCCAGCCAAATGATCACGAACTCCAATAAGGGCGAGGGACTGCACAAACCTCATCCAGTCTCTTGGCTTTAAACACTACTCAGAAATAACTTCCAGACATCTATCTCCAGCCTGAACCTTGCTCTTAAACTTCAGAAGTATCCATGCAACTGCCCTACAGCTCCAATGGATGTTTAGTGGGTATTTCAAAGCAAACATATTGAAAACTGATCTTCCCCCCCAAACCTGCTTTCCTAAAGCCTTCCCCATCTCAGCTATTGTTTCCAGTTGCTCAGGCCCCAAACATTGAAGGTCATCCTTCATTCCTCTCTCCTATTCTGCCCCTCATACTCCACATTGTATTTCTTCAGCAAAATCTGTCAGCTTTGTCATTCAAACACATCCAAGATACAGCCACTTCCCCTCCTACCCTGGTCCAGCCCACTGATGCCTGCTACCAAGACTGTGGCTTGAAACAGTGGAGGGTGGGTGTTTGAGAACTCAGGCCACCTAGGGTCGATTCCATGTCCTCTAATTCCTAGCTGTGTGACCCTGGACTTAACCTCTATGGGCCTCAATTTCCCTATTGTGAAATTGGATATGAAAAGCCCCTATCTCAATGAGAATTAAATGAGGTAACACATGTAAAAGACTTAGAACAAAGCTTGCACAAAGCAAATGTACGTGATTATTTGTTGAATGTAATTCCAATTGTAATCCTAAATAATAAAAGCCCAGCGACCGAAACCAGAGACCAGAACGACTGCGGCCCCTCGCCCCAGCCAGCCCCACCCCCCAGTGGGGACCCCCTGATGCCCACCAGGGCAGGCGGCTGGCTCCCACCCATGCACCGGGCCCTATCCTATATAATAAAAGGGTAATATGCAAATTGACCCTAATACCAGAACGACCATTTGACCAGTCACTATGAGGCGCACTGATCACCTCTTGGTCCCTTTCCTCGTCCGGCAGGCTCTGATTGCCAAATGGCGAACGGGGAACTGGGGGTGGATGGTGGGAGACGCGGGAGGTGCCAGGCCAAGGCCCCTGCCCCGCCGGTCACCCCACACACAGAGGGCAACCCGCGGTGGGGGCAGGTCCAGTGAGTGAGCAGGAATGGCTGACCTCTTGGTCCCTTCCCGTGGCCAGCAGGCTCTGATCACCTGATGGCAAATGGGGAACCGGGGGGTGGGTTGTGGCAGGGGGGAAAGGGCCGGCTGCGGGCAGCCGGGGACGATGGCCCTGATCACAGGCCAGGCCTAGGGACCATACCTGCACACGAATTTCGTGTGCTGGGCCTCTAGTAAACACTAATAAGGGGAAGCTTGGGGGCCTGAGAAAGCATGGCCAGATGCCCTGACCTGGTCTGCAGGGAAGGGGATTGCAGGAGGTATTTCCCTGCAAGGCTTTGATCTGAGGCCTGATATTGTCCCTAAAATAAACCCTCCAACCTAGGGTTTAGGATTCTGCTACCAGCTTCTATACCACCAGCTCCTAGCCTGCTCCTCCTCCAAGATAACAATCATCCATTCAATTCTAATATTATTTTCTTTCTCAAATTTTTTCCCTTCATAGCACTTACCAGCTCCAAAAATAGTTTGTTGTGGATATTGTCCATCTCCTATGTAAGAAAATGAGCTTGTGAAGGCAGAGATTTGTCTGCCTTGTTCACTGCTGTGTCTAATGGCCATTACAATGCCTAGCAGAGGGTAAGGTGCTCAGTAAATACATGTTGCATGAATGAAAGGCTATCTAAGCTGAGACTAGAAGGGTGTGGGATTCTCTAGGGAAGAGAGATATGGAGAGGAAAAATAAACAAGAACATGGAGGAGGGTACCCCTACTTGGCCAGTTCCCAGGTATCACAGTCTCCAGGCAGACTCACCAGCCGCTTTGCCCAGAGTGGCAGCTTGCCATTGGTCAGCAGGCACTGAGGTTCTGAAGAGACACACAGAATCCATGAAAAGAGAATAAATAACCCAACAACCAAATGGGCAACATACATAAACAGGCAATTCTCCAAGCAGACAATATAGAACCCACAGACATATCAAAAGATGCTCAACCTCACTAACTGTCAGGGAAATGCACATTTACACAATGGGATATAATGTTTTACCCATAAGATTTGACCAAAATTAAAATGCTTCATACTATCAAATGCTGGCAAAAACATGGGGGAAGGAAGAGGGAACATGGGTGAGGCAGTAAGTGGATTTGGAGGGCCCTGTTCTCTTTTAAGAGAAAAAATATACTAACCCCGGGCCTAGCATTGCCAGTCCTCAGCCTTTGTCCTGGGGAAACACTCTTACACATGCCTGAGGACTAGCAGTGGTCAGCATAGCCTCCTTCACAACAGTATCAAGTTAGAAAAAACCTAAATGCCTATCCAGAGGGAGTAACTTAAAATACCCTACTATGGTGCTAGTTAAAAGAGGGAAGTCTCTGCTTTGTATCCACCAACATACAGGTAGGTAAGATACTTTTGAGAGGAAAAAGATACAGAACGATATTGTAGTATAATACAATTTTTGGACATAAATATGTGTTTCCTTGGATATGTACATATGTATATTAATGTTCATGAAAAGGCCTATAAGGAGTCACACCTGGAGAGGACACTGGATCGGGAGTGAGGGTAGGTGATGAAGAAAATTAACTTATCCTGATTTTCCCCCAAAGCTGAATTCTCATGATGCTGTTGCCTGCCAATCAGCCATCAGTTGGCCTGTGCCTGTTGGCCCCTTGTTGCTGGAGCCCACCACCCACATTAAAAGCACCTAGTGCTAATCACTATTCCCAGCCTCTCTCATAGCTGGAGCAATCGTGCCAGAGGGACCTAAGAGAAGTCTGTCAGAGCTTCTGGGAAAAGGTTCCTTTCTAAAAGATTCTGGGAGGAAATGTCTTATTCAAATATGCTTCTGATGCCTGGAACTTAAGCAACCATCTTACAACCATGAGGCCTACGTCAAGGCAAATATGCAGAGGAGCAGAAATTTATAGAGGGCCTGGCCTTTTGTAAAGTCATTAAGCTACTGCTCTCCCTTTTGCCTGAACTACAAAATCTGTTCTTTCTTCTGGTTAACGTGCTCTATTTCTTCTGGGACATCCTCTTTACACCCCTCCCAGGAAAGGAAGAGTCCACCTGATAGCAAAGCCAATATGGAGAAAAGTAGATCCAAGAGACAGAGAAAAATACATTCCTTTAACATCACCTGACTACTTGGATCCAGCTATGCCGAAGCCAATCCTCTTACATTTTCAGGTACATGAACCAATAAATTCTTTTTCCAGCTTAAGCCAATGAGAGTCTGGTGCTATTACACTGAGAGAGTCCCGACTAAAATATGATTATTGAACTTCAATATGTGCCAGGCATGAAAGCAAAGCAGTGGGTGAAACCTAGCAATGACCCCTACACTGACAGAGGTCAAAAGAGGGCTCCTTTGGATGGTCCCCTTTCCCAACCTGGATCCAAGCTCTCTTTGGATGGTGTCTTCAGTAATTCTTCAGGTTCACACTCTTCCTCCAGCTCATCCTCTGTCTGCTCTCCAGATCTTAGAGAGCAAATCTCGTTGGGCATGGATGCATATGTCTCCTGCCTGAAACCGGGAATGAGGAAGTCAAGGAGAGAAATAGGTAAGTAGGGTGCTAGAGGGACCTGCCTAGGGCCAGGTCCCTGTGCTAGGTTCTAAATGAACATATTACTAACTTCAAGATGGTGCTGGGAGGTCTCACTTCTCTGCTAGAAACATATCACCATAATAAATGAGATATGAGAAAGTCTGGGTTCAAAAAATAAGACAAACGCTCCAAGGGCCACCCATAGCAATGGGACCTTTGAAAAGCAAAGCAGATAGTGGGGCTTAAGTATTGAGCTGCTGGGTTCTGTTTTGGGAAGTAGGGGGTAGCAATGAGATTTTTAGCTCCTTTGGAGTACAGGAGACTAAAACATGCTTGACACGAGGTGGGCTGTGGCGCCAGGACCTGCTCCAGCCCGAGCTGAGACTCAAAATCAGGAGCCAAAGGTAGCTGCTCTCTCCCTAGGTGCCTATATCTACAATACCTCCAAAACCACTGCAGGATAGGCAGCACATATCAAGAGCTGGTCCCCACAGGGAGGCAATGACAAAGCCTTAAGACAGAGAGATGGGGGCAGCTCCAGGAGCAGGAGAGAGAAAAAAAAAATCCCACAATCTCGCAATAAAACTGAGACCTCCAAACCAAAATCCTAAATAAAAAACTAGAGCATGAATTCACTCCAAATAAAAGTGGTCTTTCAGCATAAAAACTTTAAAGAGAAGAAATCTCAACACCTCTGGATCCCTTCCTGACCTTCCTCCCTACTCCTGGAGCCTCCTGGGGCTTCCCATATCACAGTGCTCTCAGGCTCTCCAGGTACTTTGCTTTTCCACTCCAAAACCCTTCTCATATGTGTTATCACAACTTTGTATTCAAAGTCCATCTTCCATCCTAGACTGCGAGTGCACAGAAGGCAGGGCCCAGGGCTGTCTTGGCTGTGGCTATGTCCCCAGCATCGTACATCTTGGGGCCTAGGGCAGGCACATATTCCTCTGAGGGAGGACAGATGGGGCATGTACAAGTGGCTACTAAGACCTTGGGTGGCTTCTCCATTTCCCATCCTTTGTATTCTGCTGCTGCTGCTGCTGCTCCAGATGGTCAATTTCCAGCAAGTGCTGCTTCATGCAGTTGGTAATCTCTGGGCCCAGGTGCCAGATGAACACACAGCTGTAGAGGTCAAAGAGAGATGTGGAGGGGGAGGAACAATAACTACGGATGCAATCTAACTCTGAAGCCACCTGAGTCATCACAGCCAAGACCGCATTTCCTGGCACCTCCCAGAAAACACAGCCCATCAGCTTAGTGCAGGGGCTGCAAACCATGTCAGGTCCACACCCTGGGTAGGCTCCAGGACAGCTAACCAGGGCCTGTTCTGAAGTCTTCCAGACCAACGAAGGGGGCTGTGAGAAAGCACTGTAGCAAATTGAAGGGAGTGACAAAAGGGACTTCCTTGAGTAACAACCATGTGGTAAGAAATTCATTTTTATTTATTATATTTATTATAAATTAGTATATATATCATTTATATAAGGAAATATATCAGAATGACATATATGATCATCGCATTTGATTTTCACCATATATTTTTCAAGGTAGATGGTATCAACTCTCTTACAAAGGAGCAAACTGAGGCTGAGAGAGGGAATGACCTGCTCAAGGTCACAAGTAAATAAGTAGCAGATACGGGATTTGAACTCAGGGCTGGGTGTGACACCAAGGTGCATGCTGATCAAGGAGAGAAAGTTGGAATTCTCAGAAGAGCTCTCTGCATAGGCAGGTTGTGAGCCTGGTGTTTCCAGTCTCTGAGCCCCTGTTCTCCCCACAGTGTAGGTCCCACCTGTTCCTAAAGGGAGGCCAGCCAGGGCAGCCTCAAGGCCTTTCCCACCTGTCTCCAGATACTGTAATCAAGTGACGACAGTCATAGGTGAACTTCATGCCGGTGACAATTTCTAGAAACAGAGCAGAGAAGCTGCATTGATCTTCTAAGTCAGAAGGCTATGTGGGGGCAGGTGGGGAGATGTCTCAAGTAGGGAGGCACACCCACCAGAATGGCCAAACATCTTGGCAATGCACTCGCCCGAGTAAAAGTCTATCACCGAGATGCTTTTGTCAGAGCAGCTTGTGGCCAGGAAGGTGCCTGAGGGGTCCACGTGGACCTGCCGAGAAGAGGATGCAAGTGATGCTTCATGCTGCCTGCTTCTTCCCTCCCCCAGCCTCCACTGATTGAGGACCACCCTCGTGCTGAACACTTGGCACATGGACTCATCCCAGATAGCCCTCACGACACACACCCTGGTTCGATAAGAACTCCTGTTCCCATTTCACAGGTAAAGAAATTAACAACCACAACAATGGTACTGATGGCAGCCAGGCCCTGTGCTTAGCACTATACCAGTGTGAATTATTTCCTCCACAGAACCACCCTGTGACAGAAGCTCTCCGTATCTGCATTTTACAGATGATGAGCCAGACTGGAAAGATAACATCTGCCCAAGGCTACAGTCAGCCTGAACTCTTACCTAGTCCAGAGGCTCTGAGAAGGTCCTTGCCTTGGCCTGGGTAACACAGGCAGGGGATAAGCCTGGCAAGAGAGCCCAGGCCTCTCTGAATCTTCCCACCACATTCTGTTGCCCTCAAAACAGAAACCACTTAAAATGGCTCCACTTGGGAAAGGGCTCAGTAAATAAAGGTGAAGCAGTGTGGGCTACCCCTTGGCTTTCAGCCAGACCAGAGTGGGTAGTTGGCCAGCAAGTGATCCTTTGACCAGGATAGCAGATACAAAGGGGAACCTTGTGTGTGAGGTCTGTTACAGTTTTCACCCTGGGGGCTGTGGCTCCTCACCTTCAGCAGAGACCCTTCATCACCCTGGGAGCCCTTGTAGCATTTCTTCTGCTTTCCATTCATGGTGTTGTAGACTCTGGGGAGGTGGTTGCAGAATATGGCCAACATGGACCTGCCCACCCGCCCCCTCCTTTCTTTGGAAGCCCACTGCCACTGCTTATCCCCCATTCGATGCCTGGACTGAAATTCCATTTTGGGCTGAAGTCATGGAAATTACTTATTAGGGTGTCTTTTGAGTTAATGCCTGTCTCCCCTGCCGTAGAGCAAGCTTGTGTGCCTAGCACCCAATTTGAATGAGCAAATGAAGGAGGTGAGAACCTCTTTGTGCACGCTATGCCCTCTGCACACTCTCTTCTCCCCTCCTTGGCTCAATCCTCTAGGTCCTTCACAGTCTCAGTTCAGACATTCCTTCCATCAGGCCCTGCTTGATTCCCAGGTGGGTTCAGGTATCTCTCCAGAGCCCAACCCTTTGGCTTCCCCTATCCCAGCCCTGACCACTCCATGCTGTCACTGCCTGGTGAAGTGTCCACTTCTCCTCCACAGGACTGTGAGCTTTGTAAAGGCAGGGCCTGGAGGTGCCCTGCTCACTGCTGCTACTGTCTATCCCAGACAAGTGCTCAGGGAATATAGGTGAAAGAATAAGTTTATGAGCCATATCAGCACCTCTCAGTCACCCCACATAGGCTTCTGGAGAGCCTGAAGGAACACTCTGCTAATCTGGAGGCTATGCCTAGGTGAACCCAGCTCCTAAGAAATACCTGCTGGGCCCCTCTACCCACTCAGCTTCTCAGGGACCAGATGAGCAGGGTAAAGGAGAGCAGATAGCTCATGAGAAAACAGACTTAACTAGGTCCCATACAGGGCCCACTTATCAAGCAGCCAAGGCCAGGCTGAGTAAGAGCCCAGAGCAGTTCCTTACCGCACATTGCGGTCCTGGCAGGCCACGGCCACATACTTCTGGGTGATGTCAATATCCATGTCATACAAGGTGGTCTTCTCTGCCACATGGTGGGTACGGACAAAGTGGAGCCCATTGGAGCCCTGGCAGGGCAGGCAGGGCCTTCAAGGGACAACTCTGACAAGCCCCCAAACCCCAGCCCCCAAGAAAGCCACCTCACTCTACCCGCTGGGCACTGCGAAAGTAGATGCTCTTGTCGGCCCCACAGCTGATCATTTGGATGTCTCTGTTGCCTGGAAGAGGAGAAGGTGGTGTATTAGGTCACCACTGGGCGTGACTGGGGCCAGGATCCTAGCTACAGAACTCCACTGCAAGGGAATTCTGCTAGGAATCAGGGAGGGCTTTCCAGCGGTGAGGTGGGTGCTAGGTGCAGGTAGGAGTCTATAAGATGTGAGCGGTGTGTGTGAGGGGGTACAGATGGAGCAGTTGCAAGGGAGGCCTCTGTTGAACAAGGACAGCTAGGGAAACAAAAGCCATGGACACAGAAGGGGCACCATGTCTAAGATAGGTAGACTACTGGGAGGCCCATGCCATTAAGAACTATCAGAACATCCCCACATATTTCAGGCCAGGCCCCATGCCACGTTGGCTTCCCTCTTCCTGACTGCTCACTAGCCACTCATATACAAATGGGACCCAGGGCCTGAGCCACATAGTCCTTGTCCCAGGGTGCACAGAGAGTCAGGACAGGACCAGGACTGAAGCCTGGCATTCTCTGGTTAAATGCTGTGCTCTGAACCCTGCTTCCTCTCCAAACCTCAGCTTCCTGTCTGTATAATGGGCCTATAATGGCCCCTGCCCTAAGAAATCGTGTGAAACCTTTGGAACAGTGGCTGCCACCTGGTAAGCACTTTTATTATTGTTCTTCCTTTATTAAAAAATATATTTTTTTATTTTTATTGATTTCAGAGAAGGGAGAAATAGAAACATGATGAGAGAGAATCACTGATCAGCTGCTCCTGCACGCCTTCTACTGGGGATCAAGCAACCCGGGCATGTAACCCATCTGGGAATTGAACCATGACCTCCTGGTTCATAGGCTGACGCTCAACCACTGTGCCATACCGCCTGGGCTATTATTCTTTCTTTATAGAATAAGAATAACAGCATAAATACCTCACAGAGTTGTGGTGAAAATGAAAAGACAAAATAAATACTTAGAAGCTTGGTACAACAGATGCTGCTCCTTCAGGACAAGACATTTGAGAGAGCCCAGGACTGACATACAAGTTAAGATGTTACTCAAGCAGGAGTCACTGGCTCACAGAAGGGAGTGAGCCATTTGTAGGAGTGTGACATGGGAAGGACCCAGAGAGGGCCTGCACATTACTGTTAATGTTCTGCTTTTTAACCTGGGATGGTAGATCCAAACATTTAGTAATGTTAGGACCAAGAACAATCACTGGCTATAAAAAACTGATATATGTGTTCTAGTTCATACCTACTGACTATGAACCTTGATGTGGATGTTCACTGTATTACAGTCATGTGCCACTTAATGATAGGGATACATTCTGAGAAATGTGTTGTCAGGTGACTTTGTCATTGAGATAACATCACAGAGTGCACTTAGATGATATAGCCTATTACATGGCTAGACTGTATGGGATAGCTCATTGCTCCCAGACTATAAGCCTGTACAGCATGTTACTGCACAAAACAACACAAAATTAAATCAAGCATTAGAGAAAATGATAAGATCAAGAGACTCAGTTAGACAAGATGTATAAGGCTGCTGCCAGTGTAACATGGCATACTGTTTTATAGCAAACTTTGGTTTGGAAGTATAAAGAGTACATGCTAAAATAACTTAAAGTATAGTAAATACACAAACCAGTAACTTAGGTGTTTATTATTATTATTATGTACTACATGTAATTGTATGTGCTATACTTTTATATGACTGGCAGCTAAGATTTGTTTACATCAGCATCACCACAAACACATGAGTACTATGATCTGTGTTGAATTGTGATATTACAATGGCTACGATGTCACTAGGCTATAGGAATTTTTCAGTTCATTATGTTATGGAACTGCCTTCATATAGGCAGCCTGATATTGATTGAAATGTTGTCATGTGGCACATTTTATATTCTGTAAACTATATGTACTATCTTCTACTTGTATGGACACGCTTCACAGGAAAGAGAAGACTGAGTCCTTCTTCAGCAGAGTAGTTTCAGACAGGTTCGGACTGACTGGTGCCCAGTTTATATTGACTGTCGTCAATGTTTTGAGCATAACCAAGTGAGCCAGCCTGGCAGAGTGGGGCACTTAGGAGCTGGATTTAGGAGCTTCATCCTCTCAGACTGGCTGGGGCTCTAATGAAGGCCCACCTTTCAGAAGGTGGCCTAAAGGACCAACTCCTGGCCCAATTATCATCTTTCTTGGATCTAGACCATTCATTAAAGGTGAGGTCAGTGCCCTGGCTGGGTAGCTCAGTTGTTAGAGAGTCATCCCCATACACCAAGGTTGTGGGTTTGATCCCCGTCAGGGCACATACAGGAATGAACCAATGAATGTATAGGTAAGTGGGACAGCAGATCTCTCTCTATATAAATTTCTCTCTTTCTCTTCCTCCCTCTTTTTTTCCCTCCCTCCCTCTCCTCTCTCTCAAATCAATCAATAAATTAATTTTAAAAAAAGGCGAGGGGCCAGACTGCCAGGTTTGCTGATTTATTCTAACTACCTCTAGTCAATGGAAAGAGCAGGGTGTCTGAGAAGGATGTCTGAGAAGTTTTAGTGAGGTCTTCATCAAGACACATAAAACATAGTTAACTTGTTTTTGTTCAGCATCCTATCGCATTTGCTAGAGAGAGGCAGAGCAAGAAGTGGGGAGGACCAAGGGACATTAATACATTCTCAGTAACAAAATTATATTGTAAATAACATTTCATAGTCAAGAACTTAGACTAGATGAATGCATTCAACCATGAATATATACTTCTTAAATAGAGCTTTGAACATGTTCTTAGGTTCTGATCACTTACACCCCACAGGGCCTGCCTCCCCTCCCCTTGGAATTCCTGAGGGACAGGGATCTCTATAATGAATCTTTTCAGTCTTGGAAGAATCCCTTTGATTTCCTGGTTGAGCATGGGCTTTGGAGGATAGCCATAGGCAAGATCCTAGGCCTGCCCCTACTAGCTGTGTGACTCTGGCTGTAAATGGCACAGGATAATCCCCAGCAAAGAATTAGCCTCCAGCAATTGTCACTGTTACTTATTTTCCAGTCAATGTCACCAGTGCTCATCCTGTCCTCTCAGAGGACTGGCACCCTGATTTCTTTTTGGGGACCAGCACTCATCTAATACCAGTCCTCCAGGATCAGGAGCGGAGGTAGGCGGTGGCTGGGCACATGAGCGCGACCTGGCCAAAGAGAAACCTCTAAAGCCCTGGCACCAATAGCTGTTCTATAAAGGGCAGGTGCCTCAAACCAGCAAAAGGGAAGTCAGTTCCAATTTCTGCCAAAATGGATAGGAAGGTGGGAGATCTCTCTCCAGTGGCCCAGTGACAACCAAGATCCTGCCCTCCAGAGAAAGGCATAGCTAACAGAGGGAGAGAGTCCTAATAATTTAATTTTAAAAAATTCAACCTTTGGCCCTCACCAGTTTGGCTCAGTGGATAGAGCGTCGGCCTGCGGACTGAAGGGTCCCGGGTTCAATTCCGGTCAAGGGCATGTACCCTGGTTACGGGCACATCTCCAGTAGGGGGTGTGCAGGAGGCAGCTGATCGATGTTTCTCTCTCATTGATGTTTCTAACTATTCCTCTCCCTTCCTCTCTGTAAAAAATCAATAAAATATTTAAAAAAAAAATTCAACCTTTGGATCCAGCTGTGCCTGAATCTAGAGCTTGTTTCTCCCTTTTTTGGGTCTAAGCTGAAGAGAGTTTTTGCTGTTACTTGCAGCCAAAGGAACCCATTAAATGAGGTGGTGGAAGTGGGAGGGAAGGGACTCACCTGCAAATTTGATGGCTGTGATGGAGGAGGAGTGGTCATCCAGGGTCTGCTCCAGGTTGTAGTTCTTCTCCACGTTCAGCACGTGGATCAGTCGGTCCCGACTGGCCGAGGCAAGCAAGGTCAGCCCTGTGAGAGGAGAGGGTGACCCTGGGTTCCCCGGAGACTACTTGATGCCTTGGCCTCCTAGAGAGCAGCAAGGCCGAACTTTTCAGGTCTTTGGTTCCATAATTGCTGCTAACTTGCTCCAAACCCAGAAAGGGAACACTCCCTCAGCTCCGTGCAATCTTCCCCCGGTCCCCCCAAATCCTGGCATTTCACATCCCATTAATCCAGGCATTAATCCAGGGAGGATTAATCTTCATGTAAACATGGATGCTCCTTCACTTGTGCCACAGCAGACATTCTAGTACAGCCCAGCACTCCCTCCAACTCCTTGGCATGCCAGGTGAAGCCCTATTAACTTCTCAGTTTCCCAAAAACACTTCCCCTTCACTCTCTGAGCTCTGACTACATGGGCTTTGTCCAGGCCCTATTGACTACCTACCCACTGCCACACTTCCTTCTATCATTAGGCCTTCCCTGCTGGCCCCTTTATTTATTTATGTATGTATGTATGTATGTATGTATGTATTTATTCATTTATAAGTATAGTTTTATTGATTTCAGAAAGGAAGGGAGACAGAGAGAGAAATAGAAAATCAATGATGAGAGAGTCATTGATCAGCTGCCTCCTGCATGCCCCACACTGGGGATTTAGCCTGCAACTAGGGCATGTGCCCTGACTGGAAATCGAACCATGACCTCCTGGTTTATAGGTCAACGCTCAACCACTGAGCCACGCCAGCCAGGCCCTCCTGGCCCCTTTAGACAGTGCCTACACTGGTCACCTGGTACATCTGAGGTGTAACATATGACTAGAGGTGGAAGGGAACTCAGGAAAGGTAAAGTGAATAAAGAGAGATTCAGAGAAAGTTTAGTGGGATAGAGGGTGCCAGGGAAGGAAGAAGGAAAAAAGAGCATGGGAAAAATCATTAACATATGAGGATATACCTCTGCCTAAGTTACATTCCTACCAAGAATGTATCATCAAAATCAAATTATGAGGAAAACAGACAAACCCAAATTGAAGGAAACTCTCTAAAATGACTGGTCTAGCCCTGGCTGTGTTTCTCAGTGGCTAGAGTGCTGGCCCACACACCGAAGGGTTGCGGGATCAATTCCCAGTCAAGGGCACACACCTGGATTGCAGGTTCGATCCCGGCAACCAACTGATGTGTGTCTCTTATATCAACGTTTCTCTCTCCTCTCTCTCTTTTCTCTCTCTCTCTTCCTCCCACCTTCCCTCCCTCTTTCTCTCATGTGAACCGGGACTGGAAAAACAAAGGTGCTAAAAGGACAATATTGGGACACCTGGCAAAATGTGAATAAGGACCATAAGACAGATGACAATATAGCATCAAAATGAAACTCCCACATTTGATAGGCCCTGTGGTCATATAAATGGATGTCCTCATTCCCACGAAATGCCCACAGAAGCATTTAAAGGTGAATGGGCATCATACCTACAATTTACTCAAATACTTTAGTAAAAGAAAAAAAGAGAATGTATATGCTATTATTTTATTACATGTGTGTATATATACACACAAACACAGAGAGAAATGGAGAAAGGGGAAGCAGATAAAGTCATTATACAGTCACAGGGTCAACAGAATTTAAAAGAAAAAAACATGGAGAATCTGAGTAAAGAGCATGTGGGTATTCATTATAATATTCTTATAATTTTTCTGTAGGCATTAAACTTTTTCAAAATAGCATGTTTAACTATCAATCTATCTTTACTAGCAGAGGATGAACTTATTCATACATTCGGCATTCACCTCTTCAGCCTGAGTACTGTTTGGGGCACTGGGCACCAGGGTAAGCTAGTCAAGTCCAATCCTGCCTGCCAGTGTCTTGCTTTCTGAAGTCCTAGTCACCTTGGTCCCAAGGCCTAGGACAGGGGCCCTTATTAAACACAGGACTTCCAGCTGTCATTCAGAGTCCTACCAGATATCAACTACCCCTCTATGTGGCTCTGCCAGGGGGGCCACTCCCCTGCCTTCCCCCTACCACCCTGCCATGGGCTCACCAGTCTCAGGCTTGGAGTATTCCAGGCATAGCACCTCAGCATCATGGGCTTCCATCTTGACCAGCTCATCCATGAAATGCAGCTCATGGATCCTGGGAGACATGCACTGACTGCTATACCCTTCTCGGAGGGCCCTCCCACCCCTGCTCCCACCCCAGGCACTCTGCCATTGCCAGGCAGGTGACATGGAGAACTAGTTTAGAGATACCCAACCACTGTTATCATCTAGAAACATGCCATCTTAAAGGAAGCAGTGCCAAATGTGGGAGTATCACAGTGAGCACCCAGCCCTTTGTGGTTCCATGGGGCAGATCTAGGGCAGTCCTCTGGGGAAAACAAGGGTTAGGGCAGAGGTTAGGGCAGAGCTGTATCAGAGGTGATCCCAGGGGAAAGGGGGAGCAGGGATCAGAGGTCATATTCAAGGACAGAACCTATAGGGGGAATATTTGATTCCAATCTGTCATCCTTAAAGAGTCTTAAATCTAGACTTTCCTCATTCTCTCCAAATGAAATAAAACAATCAAGAGGTCATCCAGAGTTGAAATAAGAGACAATCATCCCAATTTCTCTCTCTCTACCTATGTAATCTTAGCCTAGCCACTTGGCCTCTCTTAACTTAGTAAACCTATCTGAAAACGGTGTTGATAGCAGCACTTAGATCGAGGGTCAATGAGAATACTAAATTGGTCGTTACGCACAGTATCAGGCCAGTGGCCAGCCCGGGGGAAGAGTGCTATGCCCATGTAGCTCTTGTTACTATTTTTGTCATTCAGGGCAGACAGCAGCCCACTGATATATTCCGTTTGCCTCATGTGGTGATTGATATCAAAACAGTTGCCAGCATTTAAAGAATAGAATTTTCACAGAAAAAATCCTGCACTTTCTGTTCTTCTTGGACAATGAGAACACGACAGCTTAGAGGACATGTCTCCAGTTCCCCTGGTCCCTTCCATCCCTCGACAGTCCCAGTACCCATATGGTCACAGCTGTCATTCATCAACTTAAACCTGGTCCCTTTAACAGGGCTCATATGCCATCAGCACCTGTTGAGCCAGTAACATCTTGAAAAACCTCTGCAGTGAGGTCCCAGTAGCTACTTTAATCTCAGCCCTTTTGGAAGACACTTCTTTGCATAAGGTAAAGGGGTGGCTGGTAACAGAATGGCTACTCAAAGCCCCTCATTCCCAATGAGTAGCTGGAGGTGCAAAGGTCAGGGTTCCTCCCCACCACCCTGAGTACCTGAGCCTGAACTGGGAAGTGTACACTGGACACCCACAAGGGCCCACTTGCCTCAGATTTCCACTTCGGTCACCTGAAGCCAAGTGTTGGCCATCAGGACTGACTTGCATGACTCGTACCCCGGCTTTCACGTCCATAGGTGTCCCATTCTCACTACCCCGGTCTGGGAAGTGTGACATGTCCTGAAGGTGCTGAATGTCATTCTCTACATACACTACCTTCAGTAGGGTCTGCAGGAAGGAGAGGGCTGAAGTCAGTACTGTGAGATGGTCTGAAGCACCTCTGAAATTTTGCATCCCAAGAGCCAGTCTCTCATTCTTCATTAGTAAACGGAACTCCAATTTTGACATGGGAGTTTCACTACTCAGAACAATAACTATGTTTCCCAGCCTCCCTTGCAGCTAGATGAGGCTCTGTGAATAAATTCTAGTCAATGAGATGTAAAGCAAGCGAGAACCCTTCTGTTTCCTTCTTGCTGCCTGAAACTCACTGATATAATGACTGGAACTCTAGCAGCCATTTTGGATGATGAAAAGCAGAATGAGAACTAGAAGGCTCTTGGATCGCTGAGGGCTTCCTGCAGCTGCCATAACAGCTTAAACTGATTACCTCTAGACTATTTTTATGAATAAGAAAACAAAAAATTTACCTCTTGTTTTGGGATTTCCTATTGTATACAGCCAAATATAATATCTATATCACAGGTGCAGAAGAGAAGACGGTATAGCATTGGAGTGGAGGGTGAAGGGAGTAGTAAAGGAATACCTGCTATACACTCCCTACATTAATGGCCTTTTTTTTAAAAATATATTTTATTGATTTTTTTACAGAGAAGAAGGGAGAGGGATAGAGAGTTAGAAACATCAATGAGAGAGAAACATCGATCAGCTGCCTCCTGCACGCACCCTACCGGGGATGTGCCCGCAACCAAGGTACATGCCCTGACCAGAATCGAACGTGGGCCCTTTCAGTCCACAGGCTGACGCTCTAGCCACTGAGCCAAACTGGTTAGGGCATTAATGGCCTTTTTTGTCCCAGCCCCACTAACTTCTCACTAATCTCTTTCCCACCTCAGGGCCTTTGCACAAGCTGTTCCTTTGGCATGGGACACTTTCCCCTCCCCTCTTCACTCCTCCCAATCCTCCATATCTCAGTGTAGTTGTCTTTTCCTCCAGGAAACTGCCCCTGATGCCACAAATAAGATCAGATGACTCTGTTATATATCCTACTAGCACTATGCAATTTTCTTTCATGGTGCTTACCACGCTTATGATTATATCACAATTTGTACAGTTATTAGTTCACTCTCTGCCTCCCCCCACTAGACTGTGGGTGCCATGAGTACAGAAGGGTCTATCTTAGTGACTGATATGTCTCCAGCATGTAGCATAGCACAGACATTAATAAGTATCTGCAGAATAAACAAATGCATGGTTCAGGTCTCAGTTCCTCAGAGAAGCTCCCTTAGTGACCTAGCAATACCAAACATTTCTTCAGCGAAGTGTTTTCTCCCCAGCCTCACCTCATGGCTCTCTATGGTGTCCTGCCAGCACCCCTACCCATGGCCTTCCTGCATGGCAGCTAGTTGACAGGGGAAGCCCCTGCCTGGCTTGGTTGATGAACCTAAGAGCTTTCCTAAGGAGCTCAACTGAAGACTTAGGGAGCAATTTCTCTTCTGTTGAGTACGTTAGGTTGCCTGGAATGGCTGTGTAGACACACCTGGACAGCAGCCACTCACTGGCAGAGAGAGAGCTATGCTACTCAGAAAGAAAGAGAGGGAGAGAGAAACAAAAAAAGTAACCTGCCTTGGTTTCTGGTTCCTGCCCAAAGTGCAGTCTAATAGCAAGATCCTATAAAACGTCCTCCTTGCCTCAATGCCCTAGCTTAAAGCAGATCTTTGTTCTTCCTAAAAGATGGTTCACCTTGAAGTCACTCACATTACTGAAGATGTTTTTCTGCCAGGGAGAATCAGGGCTGCTATTTACGTTCCAGAAGCGAATGGTGTTGTCTGAGGAACAAGTCAGAAAAGATCCAGTTGGCAGACAAGCTCTCTGATCTTCAAACTCAGGATACACCTACAGTTCCCAGATAACAAGGCAAAGGGCAATTCATTACAACCACTTCAATGACAGCACTATGATATACTGTTGCATTTTGGTGGGAAAAAGGTAAGTTGCAGAGCCCTAGCCAGCGTGGCTCCGTGGCTGGGGCGTTGGCCCGCACACCAAAGGGTCACGAGTTTGATTCCAGGTCAAGGGCACGTCGTATCTGGGTTGCGGGCTCACTTCCCACTCCTGTTCGGGGTAACTTTGGGAGGCAACCAGTCGATGTGTCTTTCTCACATTGATGTTTTTCTCTCTTTCTCTTTCCCTCCCTCCCTCCCTCCCTCCCTCCCTCCCTCCCTCCCTCCCTCCCTTCCTTCCTTCCTTCCTTTCTCTCCTTCCCTCCCTCCTTCTCTGAAAAGCAATGGGAAAAATATCCTCACACCCTAACCAGTTTGGCTCAGTGAATAGAGTGTTGGCCTGTGGACTCAAGGGTCCCGGGTTCGATTCTGGTCAAGGTCATGCGCCTTGGTTGTGGGCACATACCCAGTGGGGAGTGTGCGGGAGGCGGCTGATCGATGTTTCTCTCTCATCGATGTTTCTGACTCTCTGTCCCTCTCCCTTCCTCTCTGTAAAAAATCAATAAAATATATTTTTTAAAAAATAAATTAAAAAAAGAAAAAATATCCCCAGGTGAGGATTAACAACAACAAAAAAGTAAGTTGCAGATAAATAAGCATAATTTATGCTTATGTTAAAAATAAGCAAGAGAAAAGGGACACAAAGTGCTACCATATATTGTCCATGCCCCATCTTCAGCCCAGACCATAAAACATCCCCACAAATAAATTTCCAAGAAAAATGGGCAGCTCACAAAACACAAAAGGAAACAAGGTACCATGAGCAAGCAGCAGCATAAACATCAGACAGAATAAAAAA
The DNA here is from genome assembly GCF_963455305.1 of Plecotus auritus. Taxonomy (NCBI): domain Eukaryota; kingdom Metazoa; phylum Chordata; class Mammalia; order Chiroptera; family Vespertilionidae; genus Plecotus; species Plecotus auritus. The sequence continues at coordinate 31,670,276 of NC_137785.1, read as the reverse complement.
TAACTATGCTTAATATTTTTAAAGAAACAGAACTTTGACAAGATTAAAAGTATGAGTAGCCAACCAGAAACTATAAAGAATAACTAAGCAGGGCCGAAAAACAACAAAATAAAATTGTTTCTAGAAGTGAAAAATAGGCAAGGGAAACAAAAGAATGAACACCCCAAAATCGATGACTTTTTTATACACCAATAATGAATTCTTAGAAAAATAAACTAAATAAACAATCCAATTTACCACTGCAACAAAAAAATTAAGATACTTAGGAATAAACTTAACCAAGGAGGTAAAAGACCTGTACATGGAAAACTATAGGACATTAAAAAAAGAGATAAAGATATAAACAAGTGGAAGAATATACCATGTTCATGGATTGGTAGAGTTAACATCATTAAAATGTCCATACTACTCAAGGCAATCTACAGATTCAATGCCATCCCTATTAAAATACCAACTGCATATTTCACAGATCTAGAACAAGTACTCCAAAAATTTATATGGAACCAAAAAAGACCTCTAATAGCCACAACAATCTTGAGAAAGAAGAACAAAGTTGGAGGGATCACAATACCAGATATCAAATTATACTATACTACAAAGCCACAGTAATCAAAACAGCCTGGCACTGGCACAAGAACAGGTGTATAGATCAATGGAACAGAATAGACCTCAGAAATTGACCCAAGTCATTAGGCTCAATTAATATTTGACGAAGGAGGCAACAATAGAGTCAAGACAGTCTCATCAATAAATGGTGGTGGGAAAATTGGACCAATATACCAATATATGCAAAAAAAAAAAAAAAAAAGAAAAAAAAATAAACTAGACCACCATCTTACACCATACATAAGAATATACTCAAAATAGATAAAAAGTTTAGATGTAAATTGTGAAACCATAAACATCCTAGAAGGAACCATAGGCAACAAAAATCTCAGACATCTCTCATAGCAATATGTTTACGGATACATCTCCTAGGGCAGTGGTCGGCAAACTCATTAGTCAACAGAGCCAAATATCAACAGTACAACGATTGAAATTTCTTTGGAGAGCCAAATTTTTTAAACTTAAACTTCTTCTAATGCCACTTCTTCAAAATAGACTCACCCAGGCTGTGGTATTTTGTGGAAGAGCCACACTCAAGGGGCCAAAGAGCCACATGTGGCTCGCGAGCCGCAGTTTGCCGACCACGGTCCTAAGGAAAAGGAAGCTAAGGAGAAAATAAACAAATGGGACTACATCAAAATTAAAAGCTTCTGCACAGCAAAAGAACCATTAACAAAACGAAAAGGAATCTCTGTATGGGAGAACATATTTGGCAATGATACATCTGATAAAGGGTTAATCCAAAATATATAAGGAACTCATACACCTAACAAAAGGAGGACAAACACCTAATTAAAAAATGGGCAAAAGACCTAAGTAGAAACTTCTCCAAAGAGGACATATAGATGGCCAAGAGATATATGAAAAAATGCTCAAAGTCAGTGATCATCAGAGAGATGCAAATCAAAAGGAAAATTAGGTATCACTTCATACCTGTCAGAATGGCTATCATCAACAAATCAATAAACAAGTGCTGGCGAGGATGTGGAGAAAAGGGAACCCTAGTACACTGCTGGTGGAAATGCAGACTGGTACAGCCATTATGGAAAACAGTATGGAGTTTCCTCAAAAAATTAACTATGGAACTCCCATTTGACCCAGTGCTCCCACTTCTAGGAATATATTCTAAGAAACCGGAATACTAATCAGAAAGAATGTATGCACCCCTATGTTCATAGCAGCACATTTTACAATAGCTAAGATCTGGAAACAGCCCAAGTGCTCAGCAGTAGATGAGTGGATAAAAAAACTGTAGTACATTTACACCATGGAATTCCATGCAGCAGTAAAAAAGAAGGATCTCTTACCCTTTGAGACAGCATGGAGGGACCTGGAGAGTATGATGCTAAGTGAAATAAGCCAGTCAGAGAAAGACAAGTATCACATGATCTCACTCATATGTGGAATCTAATAAACAAAATAAACTGCTGAACAAAATAGATCCAGAGACACAGAAGCATAGAACAGACTGCGGAATCTCAGAGGGAAGGTGGGTAGGTGGGAAGTGATCAACCAAAGATCTTGTATGCATATATATGCATAACTCATGGACACAGACAATAGGGAGGTGCAGGCCTGGGGTGGATGGCGGGGGCAGGCTAGAGGGGTCAATGGATGAAAAAAGGAGACATATGTAATACTTTCAACAATAAAGATATCTTTTAAAAAAATTGGGCAAAGGACCTAAATAGATACTTCTCCAAAATGGACATACAGATGGCCAAGAGACATATGAAAAAATGCTCAAAGTCACTGATCATCAGAGAGAGGCAAATTAATATCACATTGAGGTATCACCTTTGACCTATCAGAATGGCTACCAACAGCAAATCAGCAAATGACAAGTGCTGGTGAGGATGTGGAGAAAAGGGAACCCTAGTACATTGCTGGTGGGAATGCAATCTGGTGCAGTAATTATGGAAAAACAGTATGAAATTTCCTCAAAAAATTAAATATGGAACTCCCATTTAACTCAGTGACCCCACTTCTAGGAATATATCCTAAGAAACCCGAAATACCAATCAGAAAGAATATATGCACCCCTATGTTCAAAGCAGGACAATTTACAATAGCTAAGATCTGGAAACAGCCCAAGTGCCCCCATCAGTAGATGAGTGGATAAAAAAACTGTGGTACCATGGAATACTATGCCGCAGTAAAAATGAAGGATCTCTTACCCTTTGAGACAGCATGGAGGGACCTGGAGAGCATTATGCTAAGCAAAATAAGCCAGTCAGAGAAAGACAAGTATCACATGATCTCACTCATATGTGGAATCTAATGAATAAACTGCTGAACAAAATAGATCCAGAGATATAGAAACATAGAACAGACTATTGACTCTCAGATGGAAGGCGGGGGGGGGGGGGGGGGGGGGGATGTCAAGGGCTGGAGGGAAAGAAATCCACCAAAGAACTTGTATGCGTATATGCATAACCCATGGACACTGATAATAGGGAGGTGCAGGCTTGGGGGAGCAGGTGGGAGTGGGGGGCTATAAGAGGTCAAAGGGCGAGGGGGAAGGGGACATATGTACATATGTAATAATTTCAACAATAAAGATTTTTTTTTTAAAAAAGAAAACATTATGCTTAGGTGAAAGAAATCAGACACAAAGTCCACATATTCTATGATTCCATTTATATGAAATATTCAGAAAAGGCAAATCCATAGTGACAGAAAGCAGATTAGTTGTTACTGGGGTAATAGGGAGTGATTGTTTAATGAATACAGTTTCCTTTTGGGGTGATGAAAATGTTTCAGAACTGACAGTAGTGGCTGATGCAGAACACTGTGAATATACTAAATGCCACTGAATTGTACATGTTATGATTTAAATGATCAATTTTATGTTACGTGTATTTTACAATATATATATGTACCCTTGTAACACCCCAAATAAATAAGGTCAAAAGGGAGAGACTATCCTATATAATAAAGAGGTAATATGCAAATTGACCCTCAAGCTGTAACGCTATCACAAGATGGCGGCACAGTGGGGGCAGGGCAGCAGGGAGGGGGCCAGCGGCCCCTCCGCACAGCTTCTTCCAGGGTTCCTGCAGCGCCACGGGGGTCCGGTGTCTGCTTCCCACGGCTTCTGCCAGGGTTTCCGCAGCCCCCACCTCCACCCCGCGCACGTGCTCCGTGGGGGTCCCAGTGTCCGCTTAGTGGGGCTTCTGCTGGGCTTTCCGTGGTCTCGCATGTATGCCGTGGGGGTGGGGCCCGGTGGCCTCTCAGCGCGGCCCGGAGGCAGGGCATCAGGGCAGCACTCCAGGACTCAGACCGTCCCCCAGTACACCGGCCACCCCGGGCGGGGCGGGGCGGGGTGGGGCGGGGTGAGGGGTCCCAGGTCTTTCCTGACTTTGCTTGACAGTTCACTGATAGTATATAATAGCTACATGATCAGATCACATAGATACAGTATGATTATGATTATTTACTTTTTATGATTTGAATCCTCATCTGAGGATATCTCTTGCAGATTTTCAAAGTGGAAGGGAGGTGGAGGGGAGGAAGACACATTGATTGGTTGCCTCCCACGTGCTCTGACCGGCGGGAATCAAACCCATGACCATGAACCTTCCCTCTGAGGGCCAATACTCTAAGCACTGAGCCAACCCAGCCAGGGCCAGTATGATTATTTTAAAAATTGGGGAGAATAGAGAGAATGAATGCAAAAAATAAAATAAAATGTTTTAACTGTTTTCAAAATGGAATAATTGTCATTTCTTAGACTGTTTTATATATAATGCGGGAATAAGTAAATGATTAACTGGGGATATTATAATTCCATCATCACCTATGTCTTTGATAACAAGAATTCTAGAAGGATCAATCCAATAGCTATGAGCATAGCCAGCACCCTGTGATTCTAAAATACCACTTTGAACTGAAAACACACACACAAACAAAAGCTAAGGGCTTCTTCAAAAAATGGCTGGCCCTGGCCGGTGCAGCTCAGTGCACTGGCCTGTGCATCAAAGAGTCTCAGGTTCAATTCCCAGGCAAGGGCACATATCTGGGTTGTAGTTTTGATCCCTAGCCCCAGTTGGGGCACGTGTGGAAGGCAACCAATCAATCTGTCCCTCTCACATCGATATGTTTCTCTCTCTCTCTCTCTCTTTCCTCCCTGCCTCCCTTCCACTCTCTCTAAAAAAAATCAGTGGAAAAATATCCTCGGGTGAGGATTAACAACAACAAAAATAAATGGCTGATTGCAGGATTGGGACAGGAAATGTACAAGATGAGGCTGGAACATCTGGTCATAGCAAGGTATTTATCAAAGACTATTAGGGTCATGTCCAGAGGACCCAGGAGCTAAGATGAAAAGGCTCCCCACTGGCATAGGACAATTTGAGCTTCAATAATGTTAATAACTGCAATGGATTAAAATGTATTTAATATATTTAAACATATGCATTTATAATGATATTAAAAAACAACAACTAGTTACCTTTAGAGGACAGGGAACCCATTCATTATCTCAAAAACTGGTAAATAAAGGGAAAAAATCAAGCATTTATCCCGTTTTTCCTATATGAAGTGTACCACTGGGTGACCAAATGGTAGATGAGGGGAAGTGTCTCTTCACATAAGTAATTCAACTAATAAAAAGAAATGATATGCCCTAGCCGGTTTGGCTCAGTGGACAGAGCGTCAGCCTGCAGATTGAAGGGTCCCAGGTTCGATTCCAGTCAAGGGCATGTACCGGTTGCAGCTTGATCCCCAGCCCCAGCCCTGGTCAAGAGCACATGCGAGAGGCAACTAATCGATGTGCCTCTCACATCCATGTTTTTCTCTCTTCTCTCCCCCTCCTTTCCACTCTTTTTAAAAATCAATGGGAAAATATTGTCAGGTGAGGATAAATAAATAAGTAAATGATAGCCTGGCTGGTGTGGCTCAGTGGTTGAGCATTCACCTCTGAACCAGGTCACAGTTAGATTCCCAATCAGGGCACATGCCTGGGTTACGGGCTTGATTTCCAGTAGGCGGCCTGTAGGAATCAGCCAATCAATGATTCTCTCTCATCATTTTTTAAAAATATATATTTTTATTGATTTCAGAGAGGAAGAGAGAGGGAGTGCGAGATAGAAACATCAAGGCTGCCTGCTGCATGCCCCCACACTGGGGATTGAGGAACCATGACCTCCTGGTTCGTAGGTCGACGCTCTACCACTAAGCCACACTGGCGGGGCCTCTCTCATCATTAATGTTTCTATCTCTCGCTCCCGCTCCTTTCCTCTCGCTGAAATCAATAAAAACATATCTACACTAATAAAAGAGAAAGATGCAAATTGACCATACCTTCGTGACGCCTACCAGCCAATCAGGAGTATGCAAATTAACCCAACGAAGATGGCAGGTTAATTTGCATATGCAGGCACCAAGCGGCCAGGGGCAGGGTGGGACACCCAGCCGCTCCCGGCCTCTGGGCAGTGTGGGAAGGCGGAAAGGCAGCTCTGGGCCAGAGCGAAGGTGGTGCCGGCAGCCAGGGGAAAGAAGGCCCATTCTTGCACGAATCTTCATGCATTGGGCCTCTAGTCTATATATATAAAAGCCTAAGCGACCATTTGACCGATAGCAATGATGCGCAATGACCACCAGGGGGAAGACGTTCCAACCGGTAGCTATGATGTGCACTGACCACCAGGGGGCAGACGCTCAATGCAGGAGCTGCTGAGCTGTAGTGACTTGGTAGCTGTGGTTCTTGGGTGACGCACCTGGAACCAGAGAGGGAGCCCAATTCCAGGGTGTGTGCCCGAGAACCTCCCTCTTGCAATCCAGGACCCCTCAGGGGATGTCAGAGAGATGGTTTTGGCCCGATCCTCACAGGCCAGGCTGAGGGACCCCACCTGCTGGAAGGACCCCATTCACTCCGCAGATGACCTTCAAGCCACTGCACTGCCCCAGGTACGGCTGGCTAAGGAGGGACTATGGGAGGTTGGTCAGGGTGTGTCCAGCCTTTCTCACCCAGTCCCGCCCTGCCGGCTACCTTCTAATTAATTTCCTTTCAATGTGCACGAATCTGTGCACCAGGGCACTAGTGTGTATGTGTATATATATATACTAGAGGCCCATTGCACGATATTCATGCAAGAATAGGCCCCTGGCTTCACTCCTAGCCGTCCGGGACCCAGCAAGTCCCCGCTTCCCCACCCAGCTGCCTGAGAGCCGGCAAGTCCCCACTCCCCGGCCGCCCGGGAGCCGGCATATCCCCGCTCCCCAGCCGCCCGGAGCCGGCATGTCCCTGCTCCTACCAGGAATTGGCAAGTCCCTGCTCCCTGGCCACCCGGGAGCCAGCATGTCCCCGCTCCCGGGCCGCCCGGAGCCGGCAAATCCTCGCTTCTGTCTGGAGCACCACTCCAGTAGCTCCCTCCGCCGCCCCGCTTCCCCTCATAGCAGGCTTCACACCGCTCTGCGCCTGCATATGCAGATTAACCTCCATTTTTGTTGGGTTAATTTGCATACTCACTCTGATGGGCTGTGGGCATAGCGGAGTGATGGTTAATTTGCATGTTTCTGTTTTATTAGATAAGATATATATATAAAGAAATGATAGAATTGGAGTATTACCATATTGCAATTCCCAATGAATAAATGGATCTGACATTGAACATCAACAGCTGCTAACGACAGTCAATGAATTGTACTTTTATTTATGTATGCGTGTGTGTGGGTTCATTCTCACAAAAATCAATATTTTAATTGATTTTTAGAGAGAGGAAAGGGGAGAGACAGAGAAAGAGAGAGACATCTATTGGTTGCCTCCCATATATGCCCCAACTGAGAACAGAACCTGCAACCTAGGTATGTGCCCTGACTGGAAATCAAATCCACAACCTTCTGGTGTATAGTATGATGTTCTGACCAACTGAGCCATCCACCCTGGGCTATGTGGTTTTTTTTGTGTTTTTTTTAATATATTTTATTGATTTTTTACAGAGAGGAAGGAAGAGGGATAGAGAGTTAGAAACATCGATGAGAGAGAAACATCGATCAGCTGCCTCCTGCACACCTCCTACTGGGGATGTGCCCGCAACCAAGGTACATGCCCTTGACCGGAATCGAACCTGGGACCTTTCAGTCCGCAGGCCGACACTCTACCCACTGAGCCAAACCAGTTAGGGCCTATGTGTTTTTTTAAGATCTCTGTTTTATCTTTAAAAATAAAGGATGCCCTAGATGGTTTTGCTCAGTGGATAGAGCATCGGCCTATGGACCAAAGGGTCCTGGGTTCAATTCCAGTCAAGGGCACATACCTTGGTTGCAGGCTCCTCTCCGGTCAAGGCCCTGGTCAGGGCTTGTGCAAGAGGCAACTAATCAATGTGTTTCTCTCACACTGATGTTTCTCTGTGTCTTTCCCTCTCTCCTCTACTCTCCCTAAAAATCAATGGAAAAATATCCTCGGGGGAGGGGAGAGGGGAGGGATGAACTTCGTGCACTGGGCCACTAGTTTATATATAAAATTTTAAAGTTATTTAAAAACATTCTTGTTAAGTAAGAAAAGTGCTAGTAATAGAAGCATCAGATCCAGGAAAGCAGATGGATTCAAACAGTCAATAGGCTAAATCAACACTTATTCCAAAGGATTAAGTTATTTTTTTCCAATTCTGAATTGGGCCACTGAAAACACAAGTTCTCTAGGACAGACATTCCTAGTAGTAAGATATTTTCAGGGGGGACAAAAAAGTTGAGTACAATTCTTTCTCCACCAGTTGTCTAATTTGCAAGGAGTACTTAGAACAGCTTTAGAGAATGAAAAACTCCCCACAGATTCATTCTTAGAAAATAAAAACATCTTCAACACAAATAAAAAACACACTAAGTGACACAAACAGCTTCCACAGAAGGCTCTCTGAGGTACACAGGCTACTGCTACAGGACCTTTGCTCTTGTTGTTCTCCCAAGTGGTCCCATGCCTCTCATCCCCTCACTTCCTGCAGTTCTCTGCTTGAAAGTCAAGTCCTCAAAGAGGCCTTCCTTGACCACTCTCCTCTCTAGAATAGCAAGCAGCCCTGATCTCCTTTTCACCTACTCTGCTTCATTTTTCTTCTGAGAGGTACTGCTATTTGGCATGTCTTATACTGATGTTTATGGGTTTACTTTCCCACCCAAATGTAAGCTCCAGAAGGGCATGACTTTTGTCAGTTTCCTTCCTAGTTGTGTCCCCAGCACCTAGAACAGTACCTGGCACATAGCTGGAGTCCATTTGAAGGAATAGGGTATCCTTTGAAGGAATGGCTAAATGGGATCACCAAACTCTGCAGAAATTTTCTTCAAATGGGGGCTGAGCAAAGGCTGGGGAGGGGAAAGGGGCTCACCTCCACATTCCAGACGTACGAGCTGTGGAAGAGCTCCGACCACACCTTGCCTACTTTGTTGATATCTTTGACATCCCAGATATAGATGCTGTGATCCTTATACACGCAGGATAGCCACTGGTGGATGGGGTCAAAGGTCAGTGCCACTGTATCCGGATAGACTGCTTCTGCTTTCCTGCAGAAGAGGAAGCTAACAAGGCAACATGGGTCATCAATCACCATCAGTGTCACTGTGGGTAGTGACAGCTGCCTGTGGTGACACGGTGACACTTGAGTTATCTCATGTCAATGCCATGGTGGTCCATCTCTCCCACTCCAAATCCACTTCTCCCTCCTCTCTCTTCCTTTGCTCTGTTTCTAACACAGAGGTTGTAAAGTGAAAGCTTCCACTTGGCCCTTGAGAACATTTGAATTTCAACTCCTGTTAACATTTTTCTCCCCTCATTTCACCCAACCCAAGCTTTGTCCTGTCTCATGGGCACATACCTCAGGCCTTCTCTCTCGTGGGCTCCACCAACACATGACCAAACATCTCTGTGCAAGGGAGCAGAGTTGTTGTCCCCTGACCTGGGGCCTCCCTACAGTTTATTGAGCATCTACTGTGTGCCAAAAGCTTTAGCTGCACTGAATCCCCACAACCTCCATGATAGGTAGGTACTATATTTTATAGATAAAGAAACTGAAGCACAAGTTGATACAGTTACCCGCCTGAGGCCACACAGCACAAAGCAGAAGCTGGCAGAGCTGGGCAGCCTGGCTACTACAACATACCACTGTCTGTGTGTTGCTGACCCACCCTCTTTCCTTTGAGATACCCAATAGCCCTCTCGAAGCTATTAGAAAAGGCACTCCAGAGGCAGTGTCCAGCAATCTACAGAGAGGTCACCCCAGGCACCCAGCACTCCTGGTTAGGTAGCTCCTCTGCCCCCCCGCCCCCCAAATGACTTACAACAAAGGGAAAATATGTCATAGCTCAGCTCTTACACCCATTCTCCACATGGCAGCCAGAGCGATCTAATGCTCAAGGCCTGATCACATAATGCTAATGCCTGAAATCCCCAGTGGCTGCCCATGGACTTCAGAATAGACATAAGCTCCTACCAGCCTCCATCCATTCTCAGACCTATCTCCTATTATTCTCCTCCCCTGGGCACACTGGGCTCCAGCCACACAGCCACTCGGTATTCCTGCAACACACCAGGCTCAGTGTGCTATCCCTTTAAGGCCTTTCCACTTGCTGTCAGGACCCAGTTCTCCACACAGCTGGCTCCTTCTCCCTAGAAGCTTACTCTGGCCACCCAAATATGAGTCCCTATTTTATTTCACCAAAGCATTTATGACTATCTGAAATGATCTTATTTGTGTAATTGTTTACCATCAAGCTCTCTCACTAGACTGAAGACTTCACAGTGGCAGAGATTTTGCTGCCTCATTATAGCTGTATCCTGCTTCCTGTCTAGGGCTGGCCAGTATGGAGATGGATCTAAAAGCATGGATGTATACCAATAGACAGACTCTGGGTGGGCCCCTTTCCCTTCCCTCAGGTAGTACCTGGGCTCCAGGCCCTGGGCCACATCCACCCCAAGATAGTGTGGCTTGGGCAGGTTGGCGAGGTAATGTAGATTGTGGGCCTGGAAGATGCGAACTATCCCATCTGTGCAACCGCAGAAGATGAGCTCCTGGCTGACACAAAGGCAGGAAGACAGGGAGACCTGTGGGGCAAAGGGGACCCAAGTGAACTTTGTGCTTTATGTGGCCCAGTTCACGGACATGGGGACTGACAGAACATGGACCTCCAGAGAAGCCTTAGAGTTTCCTGGTTCTACGAAGCCCATCTTAGTACATTTTAAGGTTTTTGAAATCAGGATATAGCATAAGATCACTATTGAAGGAAATGTGCCAGAAGGTAGGCTGGGATACAGTTATCATTGCTACCTACAGAAGAACTCAGCTGTGGGTGGGAAACATCTGTTCAGCAGACTGTGACTAAAGATAGGTCACTTGCAGTAACAGAGTTGAGTTTTAGGCTTAAAACTATTTAAAAACAACTTCATAGAGATTATACTCCAAAGCAGCATAGAAAAAAGTTACTGTATACAGGAAGGACTATCTATCCTGCCAGGACATATAGATAGAGTCAGGAAATGCCAGAACTCTGGACACACATTAGAGGAGTTTCTACAAATTCACAGGGACTTAATTTATGAGTCACTTATGACAACTGCTCAGGGGCTACACATCTATCTGTCAAAAGCTTCTGACTTGCTTAAAAGCTGCATGAGTTCTAACATGAGGATTCAAACGAAAAGAAAAGTGGTTCTGCAATTTATTGATATATCATCATTTAGTTTAAAATGTTTTTGGTATAGTCTTTTTTGACTGAAAATGATTAAGTCAATGATACTTTGTATATATTTTTAAAAATTCAGGCCCGGCCAATGTGGCTCTGTAGTTGAGTATCATCCATGAACCAGGAGGTCAAAGTTGATTCCCAGTCAGGGCTCATGTCCGAGTTGTGGGCTTGATCCCCGGTATGGGATATGCAGGTGGCAGCCGATCAATAATTCTCTCTTATCATTGATCTTTCTATCTCTCTCTCCCTCTTCCTTCCTCTCTCTGAAATCAATAAAAATCTACTTTAAAGATTAAAACATGCAGTTGTCCTACTAGCCAAGAGTGCTCAATGAAGAAGGGAAATATGAACTGAATCAAACGGTGAGGAAAGCAATTGAAATCTGACCTTGTTTCAGGGGACTAGCACTGTGCTGAATGCGTTACCTATATTATCTCATCAACTCTGTGAGGTATGCAGCAGTATTTCCATTTTACAGATGAGGAAACTGAGGCTCAGGTAGGGAAAGTCATTTACCAGAATAATACAAGCAGATCTTAAGGTCAAACCCAGAGCTGGACCCTGGCTGGTGTGCTCCATAGTTAGAGCATTGGTCCACAGATTGAAGGGTCAGGGGTTCAATTCCTGGTCAAGGGCACATACCTCGGTTGAAAGTTCCATCTCTGCCCTGGGGAGGCAACCAACCAATGTGTCTCTTTTATATTGATGTTCTCTCTCCCCCCTACCTTCCCCCACATCCCCCTCCACTCTCTTTAAAAAATCAATGGGAAAAATATCCTCGGGTGAGGATTAACAAACGCAGAGCTGGTGTGATCAACCATCAGGGAGAAACACTGAGTGTCCCAGGAGATCATGTCATGGAAAGAATGTTTGCCCCATTGATAGCAAAGAGGTGGGGTACCTTCAGATTGATCCACTTCTCCAGCACCCTCTTCTCATTGAACTGGCAGAGAAGGCCCGAGTAGGACACACAGAAGGTGTTGCCTGCCATCTGGCCCCGGCCACAAGCCACACCACAGAAGACATTGTTGTGCAGCTCACCCAGAATGCCTGAGCGCCCTATGAGGGGCACTGTCCCGGTCACCTGGAGGCACAGCAGGACACAGTGAGACATTGTTCACATAACCTGTACCCCAACAACAGCATGATGGGTCTCTCATGACCAGAGGAATAACACAACTACACAGGAGAACCCTAAGAAACTCCTCCAAGAGGAAGAGAAGGAAAGAAAAAAACAGAACACACTTGCAGGCAGAGTGGCTGGAAGGCAGCAGTCCCAGAACAAGGCCTGGCCCAGGACTAGTGAGGAAGGGAGTGCAGTGGAGAGATTCCTAGCAGGGCTTGCCAGTCAGCACTGGAGAGGAGGCCAAAGGCAGAGACAGGCTTGAGAGGCCAGACAGCCTGAGATCACTACCCGCTGTCTCAGGGAGAAACAGGAGTCCATTCTGCCCCTGAAAGTTACTCCCCAGGTCTGGCTGAGGTGGCAGGGACAAAACTCACCTTTGCTTCAGTGGAGACTTCTAAGAACCAGAACCTAACATGCCGGTTACCAACAGTAACAAAATAGCTGCTGTCCTCTGAGAAAGAGAGGGCGATGACCCTGCACGATACCTTGTTGGAGGCCACCACAATATCTTTCTGGAAGAATCAGTAGAGAAAAGTTCATGCTAGCACCCACCCCATTAGACTTCAGCCTTTGCCCTCAGCCCTGCGTCTCCTTATTCTCCCCTGCTCCAAGTCTGTTTTCCTTGGACCCTCCAGTAAGCTAATCTATGGGAGAACCTGTGTGACACTCTTATTACCACTACAGAGGAGACTGAGGCTTGGGAAGGTACCCACGTGAGAGTAAGTTCCAGAGCTCTCCCTGAGCCCAAGCTCTACAGCCCACATGGTATAGAGCAGCAGTCGCCAACCTTTTGGACCTCACGGACCACCAGTGGTCTGCAAACCACCAGTTAGCGATTGCTGCTCCAAAGGTTTCCTTAAACCAGCGGCTGCCAACCTTTTGGACCTCACGGACCACCAGTGGTCCGCTGACCACCAGATGGCGACCGCTGGTGTAGAGGACAGCGATAGCTGGGATGTAAGGATAACAACCATGGCTGCCATCAATAGAGCGCCCATTCTGGGCCCTGCTGAGCACTTCACTGGATAACTCATGGGATCCTCTCAATAGCTCTATAAGGGAGGTACTTCTCCCACTCTGCCATGCTAAGAGGGAAGATATCATGTGTTCAAGGTCACATAGCAGGTTATGAACAGAACCAGGACTTGGTACCCACTTCTGCAGATTCCAAGTCCTCCCTCAGCTATTCCAGAGTCCAGTGATTTCTATCAACTCATTGAAGTCTCACAATTCAACCAGGTGTATACTATAATACCAATTTAAGAAAACAGACCTACAGAAAAGTCACTTGATTAATATCCACAAGGAAACAGACCCACAGAGAAGTTAAGTCACTTGATCAAGGTCACAGCTGGTCAATATAAAAATAATTATTTTCTCACTAATTGAGAACTTGTCATATGCCCTTCAATAAGTGCCTAAAACAGGGATCAGGTGCTCAATAAATATTTGCTGGATGAATGAGCACTTTACCAAGTTCTCTCATTTAGTTCTTCCAAAGCCTGATACACAGGATGCTCCAGCAGCTGGCTGCCTGCCCACACACCCACCAGTTGGCTCACCTTCCAGTCCCAGACGTTGAGTACCATGTCGTGCTGGTAGCCCATGGACACAATGTGCTTCATATTTGGGGAGAAGGCCACACAGGCCACGCCGTACTTGTGGCCCAACATCTCTGCCACCTGACTCTTCTCATCCACATCCCAGATTCGCACAGTAGGCCTGTGCCCGTTCTAGGGAAGGTGGGGCTGTTACTGCTGCTGGCTTCTATAACAAGCAGGGCTAGAGGGGCTGGCAGGGCTGAAGATGGCATTGTCCTAGGGTATGCCCAAAAGCCACCTCCCCCATCTGCCACCAGGCTTTTGTGGCCCAGGAAGGAGCTATTCCAGGGACTCCTCAGTTCCCGTGGAGACAGAAGGAACAGCCCCAAGACACCTCCCCAACCTACTCAATCATGATCACAACTCACCTCCCCCGTCACTATGTACTTCCCATCAGGGGAGAAGGCCAGAGAGCTCAGAGACTTCCTGAGGGCAAGGAAAAGGATTGATATCACTGGTTCCACTAAGGGTGGGAAGCCAGACCCCAGCCTGGCTATGCTCACAGCACACTTCCCACTCCTCACTCCCAAGCCTGGAGAGGCCAGGAGAGGTGAGCACCAGCAGCTCCCACAGAGCCAGTGCTGCCTATGTGCCCAGCACAGCACATGATGCATTCCTGCATTCCCTGCTGCTAGGAGCATAGGGAAATGGGGCTCTATAAAAGCAAAGGTCCCTTCTTCCCTTAAACTCCAAACCCAGATGGGGTGGACACTGAATGGGGACCTTTCTTCCTCTCCCTCTACAACAGTGGGCTTCCTAAGACCCCACCAGCCCTATAATCCTGAGAAATTCAGATGCGGGAAATGGTACAGATCTGGCCTAACTATGGAGGTGGTGCTGAAGGGAGGATGCTGGCAGACAATCACACTGAAACAGCCACAGCATGTGCTCCACTGCTAATCGAGCAAGTGTTCTGGAAAACCTGTTGCCAATCAACATGTTTCTCTCTGATACTCCCAGATAGCCAGCACAATGACTGAATAACCAGACTAGTTTGCACATTTTTGGTAGCAAGTTTCACTGCTCCAAGACTGCATTGTTTTTTTCTCTCTCCTCTTTTTTTTTTTAATGCTGTTTTTACATCTCTTCCTCAACAGTCTATTACCGTGGTCGGCAAACTGTGGCTCGAGAGCCACATGTGGCTCTTTGGCCCCTTGAGTGTGGCTCTTCCACAAAATACCACTGCCTGGGCGAGTCTATTTTGAAGAAGTGGCGTTAGAAAAAGTTTAAGTTTAAAAAATTTGGCTCTCAAAAGAAATTTCAATCGTTGTACTGTTGATATTTGGCTCTGTTGACAAATGAGTTTGCCAACCACTGCTCTAGTAGCTGTCTCCCTCACATGAGTAAACTGGTGTGCAGTTAACTAAGTAAGTCTTTCAATAAGTCTTTGACAATCTTATAGAACATTTATCATCCACTCAACCCTCTGATGGCTTCCAATTGCTCCTACAGCAGCAAAAGTAAGCTGCCTACCTAATATCAAATCACCCCTCCTTCCCCACTCACAGAATATCAGTTTTAATTGAGATGCCAATGTCTCCAGCTAGAGTACATTTCCTCACCTCTCTTGTAGCTAAACAGGTACAGCTACATACTTAGTCTGGCCAAGGAGAGGTGCTGTTGCAATTTCCAGAAAAGCTTCTCGAAGGGAATTCTGCCCTGCTCCCTACTTGTTCCCCTTCTGAAGAAAGTACATGACAGCCAGAACTCCATCTTGGGTCAAGTGGTGACTTCAAGAACAGAAGCCTCACAATAAGCATGGTGGAACACAAAGACAGAAGTGGGGTCCCTAATGCTCACAGAGACACCAGCCCCCTGGGTGTCCACCTCCAGACTTATGTGCAGGAAGAACATGCCCTTGTGTCCTGACTGTCATGTGCCCTGACCTTGTGCCCAGCCCTCTGTCAAATGCTATATGGGCATCAGTACGCTGATTCCTCACACACATTCCATGAAGTCAGGACAGCCAGTTTTGAGATGAGGAAACTTCAACACAAAGAAGCCCCCTGCCCAAGGATACCTAACCATACAGGGCAGAGCCCTGGACTGTAGGCCAGAGGTTCTCAGTCTTGGCTGCATGTCAGAATTCCCTAGGGAGCTTTTTAAAAATGTCAAAGCCATGCTAAGACTAGTGAGTAAAAGTTTGGTGAGAAACAGGGTAATATCTGCAAAGCTTCAGAGAAGCTCCACTAAAGGGAAAGAGAGGCTTCATAATGGAGAAGTCTGGCAGACACCAGCTTAATCAAGGGCTCAAAGTGAACACCACCAGTCATGAGAGAGATCAACATCATGAACTTCCTGATAGAATGTACTGAGAAGAACACAGCATTCCTTCTGAGGTGTTCCTGCCAAAGATGTAGACGTGAATCTATGTATGAGGAAACATCAGACAGACCCAAAGGTTAGCATATTCTACAAATTACCTGGCTTGTAATCCTCAAAAGTGTCAAGGTCATAAAAGTCAAGAAAAAATGGAGGAACTGCTTTAGACTGAAAGAGACAATTATAAGCAATGCATGGTTCTGGACAGAATCCTTTTGCTATAAAGGACATTCTTGGGACAAATGGTGAAACCTGAATGAGGAGTAGATGGTAGTGAAGTATCAATTTTAATTTCCTGATATTGTTGAATGTGTTGCAGTTTTAAAGGACCACATCATCTCCCCTCCCCCCCAGGAATACAAGCCGAAGTATTTAGAGATACAGAAACTTCATGCTTGCAGTTTACTCTCAAATGATTCAGAGAAAAATTAATATGTATATAGATAGATAATGATAAAGCAAATGTGGTAAAATGTTAACATTTGGGGAATATGGGTAAAAGGTATATACACACTCTTTGTACTATTCTTGTTAAGTCCAAAATTATTTTAGCCCTGGCCGGTGTTGATTAGTGGTTAGAGAATCAATCTGTGCACCAAAGGGTGGAGGGTTCGATTCCCAGTATAGGGTGCATACCTGGGTTTCTGTTCAAGCCCTGGCCCTGGTGGAAGCAAGTGCGGAGACAATCAATCGATGTGTCTCTCTCACACCGACATTTCTACACCCCCCCATCCTCCCTCCCTTCCTCCCTTCCAATCTTTCTAAAAATCAATGGAAACAATATCCTCAGGTGAGGATTAATCAAAAAAATCATGACATAAAATAATTTTAAGATAAAGAGCTTTAAAGTTCCCAATACCCATGTCTCACTCCAGACCAATGGTTAGGCCTTCTCTGGGAGTGAGGCCTAGGGATCAGGTGACTCTGAAATGCAGCTGGGTGAAAACCGCTACTCTGGCCACACCACCTCCTAAGACAGACCCATCAGTGGTTGAGAGTGGACCCTTTCCATGCCATTTGTTGGATGGCACAGTGATCAATCAATCTGAAGGCAGACCCCTGGACACCAACTTGGGCTACTCAGGGCCAAGGGCCTTCCCCAATAAACTGGCAGTTAGAGGGAGCTTTCTAAATCACATTCATTCATTCCTGAAATATTAAGTGCCATCCATGTGCTAGCTACCGCTCTAGGTGAAAGGGACATAGAAATTCACTAAGAGAAAGTCTCTGCCCTCAGAGAGCTCACACTATGGAAGGGAGACAGACAGTAAATATCATTAGTGAGGAAATTTTGTTGCATTATGAGAAAGAAGTACCTTTTGTGGAGAAAAGTAAAACAGGGAAGGGAGACTGAGGGTGCTGGAAGGTTAGGGTGTAAAAAGCATATCCTTAACCTATAAATGCCCTCCAGTGGCTTCTCTTTGCAGTCAGTATCCAACCCCTTCCCTAAGGCCCAGGTGATGTGGCTTCTGCCTGTTCCTGCCTCATCTCCCCCCACCCACACCTCTATTCCAAGCATGTGGATCATTGGCTGCTCCTCAAACAGCCCAAGGTTCTTAGCCTTTGCCCTCTGCCTGCAATGCTTTTCCCTCACCTTCACATGGGTTACCCCTCACTTCCTCCAGGTCTCAGCCTCAGGAATGCCTTTCCAGAGTGCTCTGTTATGGCTTATCCTCTACTCTCTGCCTATAAGCCTGCCCTAACACATCCCTTGTCATTTTCCCATAGCAAAGGTCACAGCGGGCTTGCTAGCCAATTGGCCTTAGTCTGTCTCCCTCTCTGAGCTGTCAGCTCTACTGAGAGCAAAGATTCTCATCTCTTTTGTTCACTGTTGTGACCTCAGCACCTGGGATAATACCTAACAGAGCAGAGACTTGGTTAATGTTGCTGAACTGATGGGTGAGTGAATGAGTGAGTCACCTAACCATGAGCACTTCCAGGGTTCCACCCCTGCCCATGGCCAGGCCCCAGCCTACCTGGCGGTGTTAAAAATGTGCTGCTGCTTGTTCTCCTTGGGGTCCAAAATCACCACCACACAGCTGGGGAGAAAAAAGAAAATGTGCCCAAACTGAGGGGAGTATTGGGATCCAGGGATATTCTGTCCCCAACAGAAGAGAGCTCACACATAAAAAAGGCTCCCTCTGAACAGAAGATTCTCTGTGTAAGACATCGCTCTTCCAGATGTCTATACTGAGAATTCTAGGGCACTTCATATTTATCATTAAAACATTCTTAAACAGAAACCAACACTTCCTCTGTGGTAATTATTCTTCCAGGCCCTGAGCTAATAAAGACTTGTGTGCACGATCTCTTTAAATCCTTACAACTGCCAGAAAGGGTCAGGAATCTTCGTCCCATTATATAGAGGAAACTGAAGCCCAGAGAGGGGAAGTCCTTTGTCCAGGGCTACCCAGTAGGTCTGGGACAGAGTGGGGATGTGAATCTATACCTGTCAAGATTCAAAAGCCCACCCTTGTCCTTTATCTTGGGTTGCTTACTTCCCCAAGACTAACAGATTCATGTTTATCAGTAATGACCATGGGTCTGCCCTGCCCTACGAGGGTTGGAGGAGGGGACCCTTTGGTGCCCAGAACAGTGTCAGACTTGATCAGTATTTGTGCAATATACAGTTGTAGAATGTCCTTCAGTACTCTCAACAATCCAAGAGGAGGGTATCACTATTTCTGTTTTATAACCATAGAAGCAGAGGCTCAGAGAGGGGCACATGGTGGACCTGGGACACAAATCCAGGTTGTCTGATATGGCTTAAGTTTTAACCACTTGTCTTTCCCATAATCACTACCATCTCCCACCTGCAGTCACAATAAGGCTTTCATAGTGCTCACATGCCAGGTACTGTTGTAGATACAGATGGAATCTTCTCCACAGCCCTCAGAGGTAGGCAGCATTATCTGCATTCTACAGATGGAAAAACCAAGGCCCATCCACTCACCCTGCTAGGTAGGCCACGTGGCCTGTGCTGGGGTCACAGGTTAGGCCACTGCTGTTCCGGGCTGTGATGCCAAGCACCTTCTCCAGTGACACCTACAGGGGAAAAGTCCAAGTCAAAAGCACCTACCCTCAGCAGGTCCCATGTGACACAGCCTCCTCAGCCACCCATTTTGTTCTTGTTATATTCAACACACTCACTGAGCTTCTATCATCATCTACCAGCAGTTAACACTTGTTTTCCTCAACATTCCTTTGACAAATACACAGGGCCATGTTAAAGGCATAGCATGGTGAGGAAAACACACAAAAATCCCTGCCCTTCTGGAGCTCACATTCTGATGGTGATGGGATGGAGGACATACCAAGAAAATGAATAGAAAAAACATGCAAAATAGGTATCAGGTGATGATAAGAGCAATAAAGAAAAACAAAGCAGGAAAGGAAACTGGGAGCACAGGGGTAGGGAAGAAGGCCTCACTAAGAAGATGACCTTTGAATAAATTTTTAAGTATTTCATGTGGATGCAAGACTTGAAACCCCAAAACTACGCAAGGAAGAAGGCACTATTATCAGCCCTGTTTTTACAGATGAGGACATTGAGGTTCAAGGTCCCACACCAGCAGGGTGGCAAGGTGGAGATACAAACCCAGGTAGTCTGGCTCCAAAATCAGCACTTTGGGCCATGCAGGTAGACACAGCAGTGAGCAGAAGTGCACACTGTCCTTTCCCTCATCAAATTTATAGTGTAGAGGTCCCACAGGTAAAGAAACAAGTGAACAATCACCAAACAAGGAAAATAAATAAATGATGTCAATTACCCAAAAATGCACAACCATAACAGTAGTAGCTAGTACTAACAGTTTTTGCAATGTATCAGGTGTTGTTTTAAGTGCTTAAGATATATGAGCTCACTTAATCCTCACCAATACTCTCTAATGTTATATCTATACTATTAGCCTCATTTTACAGAGGGGGAAATTGAGGCACACATGGAAGAAGAGTTTAAGGTTTACATCCAGGCATTTTGGATCCAGAAACTATGTTCTTACCCACCTTGCTATACTGCCTGTCTGAAATTGCCATCGTTATTCCTCTACATTATAGAAAGTTTAGAGCTGACAAGACACTTTCAGAAACATGTAAGATAAAGGCTATGAAGTATAGGAAGCTGGGTTAAAGATTAAGGTGGGTACTTGCTTTAGGCTGGAGTTCAAGAGGCCTTTAGGGTAGGGATATTCCGGCTGAGACTTGAGGGATGAGGAGCCATACCAGGTAGACTATGGCAAACAGCCCAGACTCACCAAACACAAAGGCTAGGAAGTGGGAAAGAGCTTGGTGCCTCAGGAAAACAGACAGCAGGAGAGTGAGACTGAACCTTTTTATGAGGGAGGATGGAGGTACTACCAGAGAGGTGGATAGGGGCCACGTGCCCAGGGCCTTGCAGCCAGGAGTGGTGATACAGCAGAGCACAGCATGTATCCATCCTTTATCTGCACTCTGTGCCAAACAGGTCATAGTCACAATTTTATTTCATCTCCCTGCAACTCTATGGTATGGTTACTGTTATCTCCATTTTATAAAAACATACTTTATGGCTCAGAAAGTTGGAGAACAATTTTTAAAATTGCTGCTGTGCTAATGGAATTCCCTCTACCTACTCTAAAATCATCTCCTTTGTTTGTGTGTCTTAGGACTTCTGTAAGCCTCCCTCCAAGTAGCACTGCTGAGATATTACAATTACTCACATCCTCACCATAATTTTGGGTGGTTGTATGGAATAAGAATCCCACCTTGGTAGGGAGAATGGAAGAGAAGGCAGGGGGGTGAGGGAAGGCGGGGTGGAGCTGAGGAAGAGTTGGGGCAGGTAAGACTCTAACTCAGCTGGGGCGAGGTCAACAAGTGAAAGGGCCCAGAGGGACGTCTAAAGCCTGAAGGAATACGCACGCAGGAAGGTAGAGACAAGGGAGGAACCCAGGAAGGCTCCAAGGGCTGAGGGTGGGGCCAGGGTATGAGAGGTGGGGCTAGGAATGACGGGCAGTACCGGTGAGAGGAGGAGATGGGGAAATGGGAGGGGCCTTGACTAAAGGGGCGGGGCTTAGGAACGGGACGGGGCCAGAGAGTCAAAAGCCGGGAGCTGATAGGCGGGGCCAAATATCTAAGGGAAGGGCCTGGGGAGGGGAAGGCAAGCGCTCCTCACCCGGTTCTGCACTGTGTCCTCGGGCGCCGCGGGGAGTCGCGTCCGCCGGCGGAGACAGAGCGCTGGAGAGGGAGGCGGGGAGGACTGGCCTCTCCGCGCATCGTTCCGCGCGTAGCCTCCGGGCCCCAAGGCCGCCATGGTCGCACCGGAGCCGGGTGACCGTTACACTCAACTGCCGCCGCCGCCACGACCCTCTCAAATAACGAACGGCAGCGGGAAAGCCAGCGCCGCCGGCCATTGGATGCGGTAGCCGCCGGTTTGGCCAATCGCAGGACTGCCGGGCGGTGCTTTTGACCAATGAGGAATAAGAGGCGGAGTGGAGTGTTCGGCGGGTTGGAGCCACAGCTAGGTTCAAGGATGGTGACGCTTTTTATCTAGTCCGCGTTTTCATCACTCACTAAAACATACTGGTTTTTACTTTTCCGTGGCCAAGACCAAAGCCGACACATCTCGCTTTTTGCTGCCGCCGCAGGACAACTAGCCTGGCAGCGGTGTCTCCCGGACGTAAGCCAGGGTGGAGCCGAAGCAGAGTGACGAGTTGGCGCAGGCTCAGAAGCGCCGTGAGGCCACCTCTCCCCGAACTGGCGATCAGGTCCGGGTGACTCCTTTTTTCCCCATTCACCACGTGACCAGGGTGCAGGTGAGGTAACCGGAAGGGCATGTAGTTCGCAGGCGCACTCCTCCCTCCCGAGGCACGTGAAGAGGCACCTGGGCTCTGAAATGAGCCCAGAGGAGTGAGCGTAAGCGGGGTGGGACTCGGCGGCCCCGAGCGACCACCGAAGTGCTGCTGCAGACTGCGGAAAACTACAGGCTGGACAAACATGCCCAAGTGCTGCTGGGCTCCGAAATGCTCCAACACTGCCGGCCTGCTGGGCGCCGGCAACTGCCCTGTGAGGTTCTACTAGTGAACGCAGTAGTGGAGCGGGGCCTCTATGAGGAGGGGGCGAAGGTAAATCCCCATGCGGGCACCTGGTCCAGCTTGCAGTGTAGAGGCAGGGTTGGCAGGTGAAGAGACGGTATTCTCAGCGTTTCACCAGCAAACACCGCACATAAACAAAGGTGCAGATAACGTAAAACAGGGCTAGACGATTAACTACAGGTAGTGAGTGAAGGGAGCAGGCGGAAGAAGGTGGGGGGGCGCTCTGTAGGGAGAAGTGAGGTTGTTCCTGGGTCTGTAAGGAGCCATGAACCATCTCCACGAATTTGAGACAGCTCAAACTCAAAACATCCGAAACCGAGCTCCTGATCTTGTCTCCCCCAAACCTTCCACAACCTCAGTTTATAGCTTACTCCATCCTTCCTGTCCTTAAGGCAGAAACCTTAGAGTCATCCTTACCTCTTTTTCCTCACACTTGAGAAAGTAAAAATTAGCTTGAACTGTAAAAAAATCTGCCTTCCCATTTATTTGGCTGGAATAACAGACACAAAAAAAGCCAGATGAAGAGTTAAAAGGAAAAAATATTTCTATATTTTTTTCAGGGATATGCTGCAGATGTAAAAGGACACAACTCCCTTTCTCGGAGAGACTACTACTTTCTTACTGACTAGGAAACTTTGTTCTCTAAAATATAGACTATCACAAACTTTGTTGTTTCAAGTTATATCAGTAAGAATGAAACATCTCACTTATAAGGCCAGAGGAGTTAAGTCACTTTGGCACAGAAGCAGCCTCAATTTACAATGGCGGTGCAGAGCTTCAGCTAAGCTGATTCTGGACACAGCATTCCACCTCTAAACGTTATTGTTTCCAAGGGGACAGGACCCTGGGCCCATTTCACAATCCAGACTTGATATGGATCTCTTTATATACAGTTACACTTTGCATTGAGCCTATCCACTTTCATTTATATCTCACCTAAATGTTACCCTTCCCCCAAACCCAAAATAACTATCTTTTCCTCTGGTGAGACTCCCCACAGTACCGCTGGTGTGGAGTCTCCCTCATTGCTGTGGTAAATAAACCTGATGTTGTTGGACTACAGGTTTGTTACTCGAACTGGGCCAGGACATGTTCCTTGTCCAGTCCATCAGCAAATGCTGTTAGCTCTCCCTTTAAAATCTATCCAGCCCTAACTGGTTTGGCTCTGGACAGAGCCTCCGCCTGGGGACTGAAGAGTCGCAGGTTCGATTCCGGTCAAGGGCATGTACCTTGGTTGCGGGCACATCCCCGGTGGGAGGTGTGCAGGAGGCAGTTGATCGATGTTTCTCTCTCATCAATGTTTCTAACTCTATCCCTCTCCCTTCCTTTCTGTAAAAAAATCAATAAAATATATTAAAAAATAATAAAAATCTATTCAGAATTGACCACTTCTAACCCCATTCTCTGCCCCTCCCTGGTACTAGCCAGTATCATCTCCCTACTGCACTATTTTAGTAGCTTCCTGGTCAACCTACTTCCATATTCTGTTACCCTCCTGCAGTCACAGGGAACTTGTGAACACCTGAGTCAGATCAGGGCCCCCCTCTGTTCACTGTATAAAAGACAAGGAGGTGAGGCTGGAACAGGCAAAAAGCAGGCCTATAAAACCCTACAGAAACTGGATCCCTGTATAACCTCATCTCCATCCTGCCCCTCTCACTCTGCTCCAGTGTTACTGGCCTACTTCTGTGGTCGGCAAACTGTGGCTCGCGAGCCACATGCGGCTCTTTGGCCCCTTGAGTGTGGCTCTTCCACAAAATACCATGGCCTGGGCGAGTCTATTTTGAAGAAGTGGCGTTAGAAGAAGTTTAAGTTTAAAAAATTTGGCTCTCAAAAGAAATTTCAGTCGTTGTACTGTTGATATTTCTCTGTTGACTAATGAGTTTGCTGACCACTGGCCTACTTGATGCTCCTCTAACCTGTCAGGCACATTGTTGCCCCAGGGCTTTTGCCTGTGTTTGCTGTCTGGAAAGTCCTTCCCTTTATGATTGTCACTCTCTGTAAAATGATAGCCCTCTCCCAGATACATACATATCTTCTGTCTTCCTTCTGTTTTATTTTTCCCTTGAGTACTTATCACTATCTGGCACACCACATATTTGATGTATTCATTTATTGTGTCCCTCACTAGAATGTCAGCTCCATGAAGGTAGGATTTTTATCTGTCTTATTCTCTGTTGTGTACTCTCTACATAGAATAGTGATGGTGCTCAGTAAATATTTGTTGGATGAATTCAATGAATGTATTTCATATGGGCTCCCCAGGAAACACAGCAGTTCAAGTTCCTTGAGGGACCCTGTACAGGGTAGGGGGGATGCAGAAGAGTCTTTAAACCTAAATCAGTGTCTTCAGACTTGCTTTTTAAAATATATCACTCTGCCTTGGTCGGTTTATCTCAGTGGTTAGAGTGTTGGCTCATGGACCAAAGGGTCAGGTTCAATTCCCAGTCAAGGGGACATACTTTAGTTGTGGGTTCGTTACCCGGCCCCGATCAGGGTACGTGTGAGAAGCAACCAGTTGATGTGTGTCTTTCACATTAATGCTTCTCTCCCCCACCTCCCTCCCTTCCATTCTCTCTCTAAAAATTAACGGGAGGAAAAAATCCTCAGGTGAGGATTAAAAAATAAAATAAGTATACGTGTGTGTGTGTGTGTGTGTGTGTGTGTGTGTGTATCCTATATAATAAAGAGCTAATATGCTAATTAGACCGAACAGCCGAATGACCTTCCAGACGTCTTTCCAGACGATGTTCTGGATGAAGCTGGGGCTGCAAGAGCCAGCCGGGGCTGCGAGGGCCAGCCAGGGCTGCACCGAGGCTGCTAGGGCCGATCCCCTTGCATGAATTTTGTGCATTGGGCCTCTAGTATCCTATCTAATAAAGAGGGAATATGCAAATTGACCATCACTCCATCACAAAGATGGCTGCACCAACAGCTGAGGCCAAGTTCCCATAAGGAGCCTTAATGAGCAATCAGCAGGGACCTGAGGCTACGCCCTCCTCTACCCCCGTGGGGCTTGACAGGGGACCTGAGACCACGCCCCCTGCCAGGCGGGACTTAATGAGGTACCTCAAGGTGCGTTTCCCGTCCTGGTGCTGGGTTAGGGGACCTCAGGCTGCTAGCCCCAGCGCCAGGCCGGGGGAACCTCAGGCTGCGCCCCTCACCAGGTGGGGCTTGGCAGGAGACTTCAGGCCATGCCCCCCACCCTGGTACCAGGCCGGGGGACCTCAGACTGCACCCCCTGCCCGGCGGGACTTGACAGGGGACCTCAGGCTGTGCCCCCCACCCAGCGGGGCTTGATGGGGGACCTCAAGGTGCACCCCCAGTGCTGGGTTGGGGGAACTCAGGCCGAGCCCCCCCCACCCCACCGCCCAGCGGGGCTTGATGGGGAACCTGAGGCTAAGCTCCCCTCCCGGTGCTGGGCCGGGGGACCTGAGGCTGCTCCCCACCCCTGGCAGGGCTTGATGGGGGACCTCAGGCCATGCCTCCCACCCAGCGGGGCTTGACACGGGATCTCAGGCCGTATCCCCCACCTGGTGGGGTTTGACGTGGGACCTCAAGGCACTCCCCTCGCCCTGGTCTGGGCTGGGCACCGGGCCAGGGGACCTGAGGGTACGCCCCTTGCCCAGCGGGGCTTGACAAGGGTGGGACTGGCTGGGTCTGGATCTAGCCCAATGTGGGGGGCCAGCCAGGTCTGGGTTTCACGCAATTTTGAGGCGCATGTGAGTGGGCGGGGACTTGACTCTGGGTCCCATGGTGTGCCCCAGACTCTGACAGGAGGAAGGTTTTCATATACATTTTAGTAATTTTCTTTCATCTCTGACACTTCTGTTATAGAGAAAGGGCAAATAGCAATATTAAATTATTTCCTCTAATTAATCCCCTTTTAATGTGCACGAATTTCGTGCACCGGGCCACTAGTGTGTGTGTGTGTGTGTGTGTGTGTGTGTGTGTGTATGTATGTGTGTGTGTGCATATATATATATATAATCACTCTGGCACCATTTGTTAATTCAGCAATTCTAAGTGTCTCCTGAAGTAAGCTCCTGCTGGACACAAAGGACCCTGACAGATCTTGTTGCTGTCCTGGCAGAGCTCATGGACAGGCAAGTTGTCAAAATTGAAGAACTAAATACATAACCTGGGCATCATCCATAATCCTTCTCTTTAGTACCATTGCCCCCAGTGTAGTCCACTAAGCCATTCTTTGACTCAACCCCGCCAAACACATTTCCATCCTGCAACAATCACAACCAAACCCCTAACACATTGACAATCTATACTAATAAAAGGGGAATATGCAAATTGGTCAGGACGCCCTCACAGAAACGACCAAACAGCAGGCTGCATGGGGAGATAAGGCTGGCAGGGGGGTTAGTGAGGCATGACTAAACAACTGAACAGGCTGCGTGGGGCGACCAGGTTGGCAGGGGGGGCAGTGAAGGGCGACCAGGCCAGCAGGGGGGACATTGAGGGGCGACTAGGCTGGCAGAGGGGGGCAGTGAGGGGGACCTGGCTGGCAGTGGGGGGCAGTTGGCAGCAACGAGGCTGGCAGGGGAGCAGTGAGGGGTGACCAGGCCGGCAGAGGGGGACAGTGAGGGGCAACCAGGCCAGCAGGGGTGGCAGTTGGGGACAACCAGGCCGGTGGGGGGGAGGCAGTTAGGGGTGACCAGGCTGGCAGGGGGGAGTTAGGGGCAACCAGGATGGCAGGCGGGGGGGGGGGCAGTTGGGAGCAACTAGGCCAGCAGGGGGGGGGAGTTGGGGGTAACCAGGCCAGCAGGGGGGGCAATGAGGGGCGACCAGGCCAGCAGGGGTGGGGCAGTTGGGGGCAACCAGACCGGCGGGAAGGGCAGTTAGGGGCAACCAGACTGGCAGGGGGGGCAGTTGGGGGCAACCAGGCTGGTGGGGGGGCAGTTAGGGGCAATCAGGCTGGCAGGCAGGTGAGCAGTTAGGAGCCAGCAGTCCCGGGCTGTGAGAGGGACATCCCTTGAGGATTGGAGAGGGTGCAGGCTGGGCTGAGGGGACCCCCCCCCATGCATGAATTTCGTGCACCGGGCATCTAGTCCTATATAATGAAAGCATAATACATATGCTGTATCTGATTGTCCAACCAATCAAAGCGTAATATACTAATGATATGCTAAGACCACTCAGCTGCTCACCATGATGTGCACTGACCACCAGGGGGCAGACAGTCAACTAATCAACCAGTTGGGCCTCTAGTATATGTGCAATGACCACCAGGGGGCAGACACTCAGACTGGTAGGTTAGCTTGCTGCTGGGGTCCGGCCGATTAGGACTGAGCGAGATGGGCCAGACATACCTTGGAGCCCTCCTGCGGTCCCTCCCCGGCTGGCCAACCTCCTACGTCCCTCCCTGGCCCTGATTGTGCACCGGTGGGGACCCTCGGCCTGGCCTGTGCCCTCTTACAATCCGGGACCCCTCAGGGGATGTCGAAGAGCCGGTTTTGGCCTGACGGTGGAATGACTGACCACTATGATGCGCACTGACCATCAGGGGGCAGACACTCAATGCAGGAGCTGCCCCCTGGTGGTCAGTGCGCTCCCACAGGGGGAGTGCTGCTCAGCCAGAAGCCAGGCTCATGGCTGGTGAGTGCAGCAGCAGTGGCAGAAGCCTCTCCCGCCTCCGCGGCAGTTGGACATACCTGAGGGCTCCCGGTGAGAGGGCACAGGCCGGGCTGAGGGACCCCCTCCAGTGCACGAATTTCGTGCACCAGGCCTCTAGTTTTGTTATAAATGTAAATGGAGAAATCCTAACTAAAATAGTAGGAATAAGAACAAACAAAACACCATGTTCTCAGTCTGATAATTTCTGTCACAGTTTAGTTCAGGCTGCCATCATTTCTTAATGAAATGCTGTGGTAGCCACTTGCTGGTCTCCCTGCTTTCACTCTTGCCTCCCTTACAGCAGCAACAATAATGACTTACTTAGTACTAACTGTATGCCAGACACTATTCTAAATGTTTCACATATAACAGTGAGGAGAATATGGCAACTGTACCCAGCAGCCAGGTGACTATAAAAATCAGTTTATGTTGTTTAAGTCCCACCAATGGCTGCCAGGCCGTTCCTCTCACAGACTAGTCCATTTCCACCTCAAAGCCCAACCCTGAGTCAGTCTTGCAGAAGCCATATAGCTAAGAGTAGGGTGAGGAGCAGTTTCTTTTTTTAATTTTTTTTTTTTATTGATTTCAGAGGAAGGGCAAGGGAGAGAATTATTGATCGGATCCCTCCTGCACGCCCCCAATGGGGATCAAGCCCACAACCTGGGCATGTGCCCTGATCAGAAATCGAACAGTGACCTCCTGGTTCATAGGTCGATGCTCAACCACTGAGCCACACAGGCCAGGCCAGAGGTTTATCTCTTGCTCACACTATGTCTTTTACAGGTCATTTGTGGCCCTATTCTACACTTTTTTTTAACATTATTAATTTTTAGAGAGAAGAAGCTCTGAAGAGGAAGGGGGAGAGAGATGAGAGTAAAATATCAATCAACTGCCTCCTGTACCACAGATCGAACCTGCAACCTGGGCCTGTGCCCTGACCAGGAATCACTGGCAACCTTTCCATGCACAGGACTATGCCCAACCAACTGAACCATACCAGCCAGGATCCTATTCCAAACTACCTTAGTTGGGGACCCAGGATAAAGGTGTTACAGGACAGAAGAGGGCCTGGTCTTCCCTGGTTGCTAGTGGAAATGGTGTTATTGGGATACTGCTGGAATAAGTATTTCTAGAGGCCCCATAGGAAGATGAAATATGGTAGAAAGCTTTATTTCCATGGAATTACACTCCTGGATTTCCAAAGTCCCATTTCCCTCAGTCCAGTCATAGAAGTATAGGTGGGGCTTCAGTAGAGCTAAAATCAGGGCCAGTGCCCAGTTTTCTTTCCTTGTTGGAGCTGGGTCCAATCCAGCATCAGGCTAACATTAGCTTGTGTTTCCCTGCTGTAGTCCATTAGTCCATTGCATGAGGGGTCTGCAGGGCCACAATGCTATGGAGGAAACATGGGCAGGAGCAAAACAAAAGAGCCCCACAAGCCAAGAGGAACCAAAAGCCGAGACACCTTTGTTTAGGAGATTATGTATTCCCAAATTTTCGCACACTTGCAGTGGCCACACCCATTCTGGCCAGTGATCTCTGTTAGATGTGATTGACAGGCAAGTACCTTCCCTCTGTCACCCCAACTTTACTGGGTATGCGTCTGTCTTTCCTCTGTCCCGTCCCCTTCCTCCAGTGTTTTGCAGATAATAGGTTGGTGGTTCCAGGGAAGTGCAAAGCCGAAACCTCACCAGGGTGCCTTTGTTCTTTTCTATTAATAGTAATTAGCTAATTACAGGGGTATTAAAGGAACTACCCCTATGTGGAATATTGCTGGTCTTCTGGGATGGGGGAAAGGAAAGTGGAGAGAACCACCCAGTGGCTCCTGCTAAATTGTATATTTAGAAGTGGCCCATGCCACTTCACTCCTTTGGTCAAAACAAGTCTATGGCAAGCCTCGGGTGAATGGAGTGGAAATCATGTAGGGAAGGGCAGCAAATACTTTTTAACAATAATACAGTCTACCTCAGGGTTTATTTTTCTCTCATATAAAATAAGTACAGAGATTGGCATACCAACACTGGTGTGGATGCTTCCACTCATTACGGATGATGGGTCTTTCTGGTCTGTCATCCTTAGCACATAGCTTCCATCCAAGATGGCTGCAGTGCCCCAGCCATCATGCTCTACCATTCCTAGTAGGAAGAAAAAGGAAGGGAGGTCAAGCAAAAAGGACTCAACTTTAAACTGAGAGCCCCCTTTACAAAATCTTCACAGAAGCCTCCCCCAGTGTTGGGTTCTTTATCATTTGTTGCCCTCAACTGCAGAGGAGGCTGGAAAATGTAGTCTTTTAGTTGGGCATTTAATAGCCCTGAAGAAATTGTGAGTTAGTAAGGAAGAAAAGAAGAGCCTCTATAGTATGTGCTACTCCATGCTCTAGATAAGATGACCAACAAGACTAAAATCCTAATATATAAAAACCCAGGGTCCGTAATGACCAAAGGCTCAACCAAACACCGCAAGTCAGTCCTATAGTCAGTGCTGGATTGCTGTGGCGACCCAGCACTGACTGCTGAGGGGGCTACAGATCAGGCCCAGAGAGAGATGCAGGGTCTGATCCGCAGCCTCCGTGGCAGCTATTGATCAGCCCTTGCCTCTCTCTTTCTCTCTAGGCTTCGCCAGCAGCCACGCCTCTCTAATTAGGCCCAGAGACGCTGACTGGCATAGAAACCAACCAATCAGAACCAAAACTGGGTGAACTGCGAGGAGCCAATGGCTGTCTAGGAGGTGGAGCTTTTGACGCTGACTGGCATAGAAACTGACCATTTAGAACCAAATCTGGGTGAACTGCGAGGAGCCAATGGCTGCCTAGGAGATGGAGCTTTTGATGCTGACTGGCATGGAAACTGACCAATCAGAACCTAATCTGGGTAAACTGTGAAGGCAGAACCTAAGGTGGGGGCTGAGGAGGGGTTTTAAGGGCAACAGCTGTTTGGTGTAAGGTGTAAGAAAGCGGTTCAATTTTTTAATGACCGTTTGGCAGTATAGTGCATATGGCTGGCTATCAGTCCAGATATAGGAATTATGTATTTTTGCCTGCCAAGAGCATCTTCTGCTGAAAAAGGCTTCCCCTCCCATTTAAGCAATCCTATCCTATATAATCTATCTATACTACTAAAAGGGTAATATGCTAATTAGACCAGGTCAACCAGCCATCTTCCAGACATCTGACTTCCTTCCGGACAAAGCCATGGTGGTGGGGGCCAAGGCAGAGGCAGTTAGGGGCAATCAGGCCAGCAGGGCGGGGGGCAGTTGGGGGTGAGATCAGGCCAGCAGGGGAGGGCAGTTGGGGGAAACCAGGCCAGCAGGGCAGGGATGTTGGGGGCAAGATCATGCTGGCAGGGGAGGGCAGTTGGGGGCAACCAGGTCGGTAGGGGAGGGCAGTTGGGGGCGAGATCAGGTCGGCAGGGGAGGGCCATTGGGGGCTAGATCAGGCTGGCAGGGGAGGGCCATTGGGGGCTAGATCAGGCTGGCAGGGGAGGGAAGTTGGGGGTAAGATCAGTCCAGCAGGGGAGGGCAGTTAGGGGCGATCAGGCAGGTTGAGGCAGTTAGGAGCGATCAGGCCAGCAGGGGAGAGCAGTTAGGGGTGAGGAGGGCAGTTGGGGGAGAGATTAGGCTGGCAGGGGAGAGCAGTTGGGGTGAAATCAGGCTGGCAGGGGAGGGCAGTTAGGGGTGATCAGGCAGGCAGGCAGGTGAGCGGTTAGGAGCCAGCGGTCCCAGATTGTGAGAGGGATGTCCGACTGCCGGTTTAGGATCAGACATCCCCCAAGGGGTCCCCGATTGGAGAGGGTGCAGGCTGGGCTGAGGGAACCCCCCGTGCACGAATTTAGTGCACTGGGCCACTAGTCCTATCTAATAAAGAGGGAATATGTGAATTGACCCTCACGCCGTTGCAAAGATGACGGCGCCCACAGCCAATAAGGAGGGAATATGCTAACTGACTGCCACGCCCTCAAAAATGGCGGCACCCACAGCCACAAGATGGTGGCGCCCAGTCCCCTCAGCCTCACTGGTGTGGCAGGCGCCTGACCTTGCCGTGTGCCTGCCTCCAGAGTTCCCCAGTCTCCTCAGCCCCCCCATCTGCCCAGGGCTGGCCCAAGGTGCTGTCAAGCCTCAGGTGGAGGCTGCCCAGCCGCCCAGGGCTGCCTGAGGCTCAGGTAACCAGGGCCGGCAGAGGCTTGCGCTCCTGGCAATGGCAGCAGCAGAGGTGTGATGGGCGCGTCGCCTTCTCCTGATCACCGGTTCACCTCCCGCCCTGGGAGGGCTCCTGGACTGTGAGAGGGGGCAGGCCGGGCTGAGGGACCCCCCTCCAGTGCATGAATTTTCATGCACCAGGCCTCTAGTATTCTATAAAAAAGGAGGATGCTGGCCATTCACTTAAAGTGGATTTTTAGAGAAGGCTATTGCCTGTCATAAATGTTGCCATCCAGAGGAACAAGAGAATAAAAACGACCAAATTAGGAAGAGGTGTTTTTTGTTTGTTTGTTTATGATATTCACTACCCTCTTTTGCCTTTTGAGCTGCTCTGATTCCATTTGAGAACTTCACATTTAAGGTACCATCCCTGATGTCTCACGCAACACGAAGTATTCATTGGCCAGAACGTAGTTAAGTGGTCTCACCTAGCTGAAAAGGAATGTGGGAAATACTATTTTAGCATAGCACATTATGACCTCAAATAAAGTTGGAATTTTGTTAGTAAGGAAGAAGAGATTTAATAATGGAGTAGTCTTGGCCCCAGCAAAGGGGTTGGGTAGTGCTGCTACACTGAGTTCCTATGTGTGTCCAAATAGAATGGAGCTGGTGAGAGCATTTGGATTCTAGACTGAAGCTAAAGGGACTGCAGCAGCCACAGTTCCTGGCTGTGGGCTCTGGGGATCAGGTCTGAGGGTGCCACATCTTTTCTCTTTTACCAGTTGCCTCCTCCCACTTTCCCTTTCTGTCTACCTGTTGCCTGAGAAGTCTTGCTCCCATATCCACCTCTGTCCATCTCATCCACCTCCTCCCCTCTGGTGGTCTCTTTAGTTTTTTTATGTGTCCTTCCTACTGTTTATGCAAATACAAGCAAATCTGAATAAATGTTCACATTTCCCCCCTTATTACTATACTAGAGGCCCGGTGCATGAAATTCATGCACTAGTGGGGGGTGTCCCTCAGCCCAGCCTACACCCTCACCAATCTGGGACCCCTTGGGGGATGTCCGACTGCCGGTGTAGGCCCGATCCCTGTGGGCAGTTGGACATTCCTCTCATAATCCGAGACTGCTGGCTCCCAACTGCTCGCCTGCCTGCCTGCCTGCCTAATTGCCTCCTAACCACTCCCCTGCCGGCCTGGTCATCCCTAACTGCCTTCCCCTGCAGGCCTGGTCCCCCTCAACTGCCCTCCCCTGCAGGCCCTGTCACCCCCAACTGCCCTCCCCTGCTGACCTGTTCGCCCCCAACTGCCCTCCCTTGCTGGCCATCTTGTGGTGGCCATCTTGTGATGACATGAGGGCTGCCATCTTGTGATGACATGGGCGCAACCATCTTGTGACCACATGGGGGTGGCCATCTTGTGTGAGGATGTGACGGTCAATTTGCATATTACCTCTTTATTATATAGGACTAGTTTCCTGTGGCTATTATAACAAACTTGATGACTTAAGACAATAATTATTCTCTCATAGTCCATATCAGGTTTTCTGAGCCAAAATCAAAGTGTTGGCAGTGCTGCATTCACTTGGAAGCTCTAGGGAAGAATCTGTACCATGCTTCTTCCAGTTTCTGGTGTCTGCAGGCATTCCTGGGCGTGTGGCCACATCACTCCAATCTCTGTCTCCATGGTTGCATCATCTTCTCTTTTGTCTGTGGTATTTCATTTAAGGCCAACATGGATGATCTAGGACAGTGGTCGGCAAACTCATTAGTCAACAGAGCCAAATATCAACAGTACAACGATTGAAATTTCTTTTGAGAGCCAAATTTTTTAAACTTAAACTTCTTCTAACGCCACTTCTTCAAAATAGACTCGCCCAGGCAGTGGTATTTTGTGGAAGAGCCACACTCAAGGGGCCAAAGAGCCACATGTGGCTCGCAAGCCGCAGTTTGCCGACCACTGATCTAGGAGAATTTTCCCATCTCAAGATCCTTAACTTCATCACATCTTTTGCATGAAATGTAATATTCACAGGTTCCAGGGACATAGATATCTTTTGGAGACCATTATTCAGCCTACCACAATAACTTAAAGCAGACACACTATTTGGAACCTTGCTTTATTCACATAGCATATGCCTGACAATAGCATGTCAGTTCCTAGAGTCCTCCACAGTATGTTTTTGAGCTATATAGCGCTCGAGTGAACATGTGGCTGAGTTTATTTACCAAGTCTCTTATAGATAGTATTGTTCCCCACCCACTAACGTTCCTTACTCTTCCTTTTTAACAAAGAGATCTGGCCTCATAGCCCTAGCAAGTAAAGGTATCCAGGTCTTTTGTTTTGTTTTTTAAAATACATTTTTTATTGATTTCAGAAAGGAAGGGAGAGGAGAAGAGAGATAGAAACATCAATGATGAGAGAGACTCATTGATTGGCTGCCTCCTGCATGCCCCACACTAGGGGTCAAACACAGGCATCTGTCCTGATGGGGAATCAAACCGTGACCTCCTGGTTCATAGGTCAACACTCAACCACTGAGCCACGCCAGGTGGGTGCTATCCAGGTGTTTTTATGGTTCATTTCTATTTATGAAATTGATACTGGTTTTCCATTTGCAACTTGGTGTAAAGTTTCTCTTTTAGGTATATTTGATTAACACTTAAAGTTGGTCAATTTTAAGAAAAATATTTACACTAATAAAAGAGAAATATGCAAATTGACTGTTGTAGAGAGCAGTTATAGGGTTAAGCCTTGGACTGACCTGTTGTCAAAGCCACAAACAAGTCCCAGCTTAGAGGGCACAGCCCTCTTAGCATAATTAAGCTTGATCTTGTGACGCTCCCTAGATCTTTCCTGGGTAGCTAATGGGCTGTGGGAGGTGCAGCAAGTGCTGCCAAAACAAGTGAAACTTACGAGCACATTGTAAATTACCTTGTTTACCTCTGACTATAAAATAAAGGCTCAGCTTGCAGTCTGGATCTTTTCTGTGGTCTCAGCCAGGCACAGAAGATCCACCTAGACCCAGCTTATTCTCTGTGTCTGTCTTTTCTTCATCCTTCGCCGGCCCCCCTCAGGCTTGCTGAACCCTTGGCTGTGCTGGCGCAGCACAGACTGTCACTTCATGACACCCACCAGCCAATCAGGAGTGGGTATGCAAATTAACCTGACAAAGATGGTGGTGGCCCTGCCCCCCCAGCAGCTCCAGGCCTCTGGGCAGCATGCATGCAGGTGCGGAGCAGCCAGGCAGGGTGGGACGCCTGCTATGAGGGGGTGGGCGGGGGGCAGAGGGAGCTATAGGAGCAGTGCTCCAGCTGGAACAAAGACTAAAGGCTCCAGCTGCAGCAAAGATGGAAGGCAGCGGCCAGAGCGAAGGCCTAGGTCTCGGGTGCCGGAGGAAAACCGGTGCCAGCAGCCAGGGGAAGGAAGGCCTATTGCACGAATCTTCGTGCAACGGGCCTCTAGTTAAGTAAATATAATGTCATAGATATTGAAGACATTGTTAAGGTGGGATATAGATGACTGATTGTAATAGTAATGCTATGTAACAAACTATCCAAAATTTAAGAAGCTTAAAATAAGTGTTCAATGTCTCACAGTTTTTGGCAGTAGCCACAGAACTGGCCAGAATGTAATCATGTGGCCACCCTGACTGCAAATGAAGCCGGAAAATGAGGTCTTTATGGTAGACAGTCTTGAGCCCAGGTCTAAATAGAGAGTATATTGCTTTACAAATGTTGGGGACAAGTGCCACCAGGACACAGAAGTAGTGGGGATGCCTCTAGAGCAGGGGT
Source organism: Plecotus auritus (assembly GCF_963455305.1). Taxonomy (NCBI): domain Eukaryota; kingdom Metazoa; phylum Chordata; class Mammalia; order Chiroptera; family Vespertilionidae; genus Plecotus; species Plecotus auritus. The sequence goes on along the minus strand of NC_137785.1, from coordinate 31,634,326 downwards.
GGGCAAACTTTTGACTCGAGGGCCACAATGGGTTCTTAAACTGGACCGGAGGGCCGGAACAAAAGTATGGATGGAGTGTTTGTGTGAACTAATATAAATTCAAAGTAAAGGAGTGGAGGGGAGAGCAAGAGAACCCTCCGCTCTTTCGGCTCCGCGGGCCAGATAGAACAGCCGAACGGGCCGTAGTTTGCCCACGGCTGCTCTAGAGGATGCCTTATCAGATAATCCCCACACTCCCACTGGGAAAGCTTTTATTTATTTTGTTGGAAAACCAAAGCATATTTTTTTAATTTTAATTTTTAGTTATGGTAAAATATGTGTAACATAAAAGCTACTATCTTAAACACTTTCAAGTGTATAGTTCAATAGTATTAAGTATATTCAAAATTGTTGGGCAGCCAATCTCCCAAACTTTATCTTGCAAAACTGAAACTGTACCCATTGAACAACTCTGCTTCCTCTTCCCCCTAGTCCCTGGCAACCACCATTCTACTTCTGTTTTCATCTGACTACTCTAGATACCTCATGTAAGTGGAACCATACAGTATCTGTTTTTGTGTATGTATGACTAGTTAATTTCACTTACCATATTGTCCTCAAGGTTCATTCATGTTATAGCATGTGTCATAAGTTTTGAAGGCTGAATAATTTTTAATTGTATGTATATGCCATATTTTGCTAATTTGTATACGTTGATGGACACTTGGGTTTCTTCTTCCTTTTGGCTATTGCAAATAAAGCTATTATGAACATGAGTGTGCAAATATCTCTTCAAGACTCTTCTTTCAATTTTTTGGGGTCAATATCCAGAAGTGAAATTCCTGGATTCTGTTTTAAATTTTTTGAAGAACTGCCATGCTGTTTCATAGAGGCTGCTCCATTTTACATTCCCACCAACAGTATACAGGGTTCCATTTTCTGCACATCTTTGCAAACACTTGTTATTTTCTGTGTTTTTTAAAAATATTAGCCATTCTAATGGTTCAGAGGGTAATATTTTGTGGTTTTGATTGGCATTTTCCTAATAACTAGTGAGGCTGAGCATCTTTTCATATGCTAGTTGGCCATTTGTATATCTTTGGAGAACTATCTATTCAAGTTCTTTGTCCTTTTTTTTCTTTAATCCTCACCTGAGGATATTTTTTTCTTGATTTTTAGAGAGAGTAGAAGAGAGAGGGAAAGACAGAGAGAAATATCGATGTGAAAGAAGCACATCGATCGGTTGCCTCCTGCATGAGCCCTGACCAGGGCCCATGCTGGGGAGGAGCTTGCAACTGAGGTACGTGCCCTTGACCGGAATCGAACCTAGAACCCTTCAGTCTGCAGGCCAACGCTCTATCCACTGAGCCAAACCAGCTAGGGCTGTCCTTTTTTTTTTTTTACTTTAAATCAACTTACATTTTAATTCAGAAATATAAATACACACATTCATAGCAACTCTAAAAAATACATCTTGTTTTTTAAAAATGGTATTTTTAAGAAGGAATAACTCCAAAAGCAAAATTACATGATTACAGTAGGTTGTAATCTTCACACAATATCCTTTAAACATCAGAAGGTAGAATTATCTACCACACAGCCCTCTCCTGCCATCAAAGTATTTCAAACCTAATATTAGTGCTCTAATGAACAAAAGTATAGAAATCTCTTTATGACTCTGAATAGTATATGCTCAGGAAAGCATCAACACCACTCTCATTTCTTCAGCATCTTTCCCCCTAGCACTCTTCTTTAGCTCCTACATCAATGACTGTTAGGACAACTTAAATCTAAAAAGTAAGGCTTTAGATGAATGGCCACTGGTTATTGACATAATTTCTTATTCTTTATAATAGAATATTTGGCTTTGCCCATTTCTTAATCAGGTTATTTTTTGTTTTTGTTTAAAAACCGTTTAACAGATGTTTTCAAGCATAAACAAAAAATAGAGTTGTGTAAATGAATCCTCATGTATCCATCACTCATTTTCACCAGTTTTCAACATTTTGCCAATCTTTTCATCCACACTCCTCCCACATACATCTTTAATGCAGTACTTTAAAGTAAATTCCAGACATTAGGTCTTTTACTCATAAATATTTAGCAGATGACTATTTTAAAAGTATAAGTCAAGCCCTAACTGGTTTGGCTCAGTGGATAGAGTGTCGGCCTGTGGACTGAGGGTCCCAGGTTCAATTCCGGCCAAGGGCATGTACCTTGGTTGCAGGTTTGATCCCTGGCCCTGGTTGGGGCTCATGCAAGAGGCAACCAATTGATGTGTCTCTCTCACTTCGATGTTGTGTCCTCTCTCTCTCCCTCCCTCCCTCCCTTCTACTCTCTAAAAACCAATGGAAAAAATATCCTCAGATGAGGAATAACCAAAAAGAAAAAAAAAAAAAAAAAAAGAAGAGGCAAGAGTAGAACAAGAACAAGAGAGAGGAAACTCTTTGGGAATTATAACTAGGAGCTTAACCAATTAACCCTTCAAGATTTCATGTGCTTGCAGTGGCTCACCCCACTAGCCAATTATCTTTTTCCTAGACTGACAGACAAATGTCACCCTGACTTCACTGCACATGCATCCATCTCCCCCTTTGTTGGATCCCTTTCCCTAGTGACCTGCAGGGAATGGGCCAGTGGTTCCCTGGGGAGTGTGAAGTTGCAGCTTCCTGGTGAAGCTGCCCAGATGACCATGCTTACAATGTCTGGCCTTCCCTTTGCTTTCTTCTATTATTACTATTAATAAACTAGCTAATCATGGGAGTTGAAACTAGCTCGACTGTGAGTTTAAAAGATGGAATGGTAGAATGCAATATGGGTAGGAGGAGGCAAAGAGAGCCTGGGGTGAGGGACAGAGGTTTGGAACCAAGGGATCCCTGGGAGTGAGTGTTCTCAGAGAGGGTAGAGTTGGACCTAATATCACTGACCCCATCATCCCATTGACGGATGGCCCCAGGCTGCAGCACATGGGCCACCAGCACCTGTGCAGGTCGCACTTCACACCCTCCTGCTTCTAGTGGTGCTGGGGTGTCTGTTGTGGACAAAAAAATGGGCCATATATTAAATCTGGCAGGCCAGGGGGGGCCTGTATGGTGGCCTTGCAAACTCAGAGATCTAAAATAAACAAATAGGGAGGAGAAAAATGGCAGTGGAATAGACAGACATGTTCCGAGCCTTGTCCCGGAGCAGAAAGAAAGAACAGCTGAGGGTCGCACGAGGAGTGTTTGTTGGCAAGTTATGGGACAGCTAAACTCCAGGAGAAGGTGGGAGACTGCTAGACAGGGTTCCCCTGACAGGGCAGCCCCCACTGCGGCTGGTTCCCCTACTGGAGCTACGGGCTCGGATGCGGAGTCTACGCCATCTTGAAAGGGAAAGTGGAGCTTATCAGAAGCCTGAAAATCCACCACTGCGGCACCCACCGAATAGCTGCGAGCCCCAGAACACCGGTCCCCAGTTGGCGCAAACACGCAGATTCAGAGGAGCTCTACACTCTACCACAGAAAGGTCAGATTTCGCCTGGGATAAGGAGAGAGAGAACTACATAACCAGACACCCGGAGAAGAGAGACCATGGGGAGACAAAGAAACAGCCCGCATATTAAAGAAAAGCAGGCATCACCAGAAAAGGAAGTAAATGAAATGGAGGCAAGCAACCTTCCAGAGAAAGAATTCAGAGAAATGGTCATAAGGTGGCTGAAAAGAATGGAAGACAAATTCGATAATATGAGTAAGAACCAAGAGGAAATGAAGAAGAACCAAGAAGAAATGAAAAATGACATCGCTGCTGTAAAGAACTCAATAGAAAGCATCAAGAGTAGACTAGAAGAAGCAGAGGACTGCATCAGTGAGCTAGAAGACAAGATGGGAAAAAATACCCAAGTAGAGCAGCTTCTAGAAAAAAAAATTAAAAAACAGGAGGAGAGCCTAAGGGAACTTTGGGACAACACGAAACAAAACAACATCCACAGAATAGGGGTTCCAGAAGGAAAGGAAACTGAGCAAGGAATAGAAAACCTGTTTGAAAAAAATGACAGAAAACTTCCCTGATATAGGGAAGAAAAACTGCACACAAATCCAAGAAGCTCGCAGAGTCCCAAGCAAAATGAACCCCAAAAGACCGACACCAAGGCACATTATAATTAAATTGGCAAACACCAACAACAAAGTAAGAATCTTAAAAGTGGCAAGAGAGAGACAGAAAGTTACATAACAAAGGAACCCCCTTCAGACTAGCAACTGATTTCTCAACAGAAACTCATCAGGAAGGGAAGGGAATGAAATATACAAAGTAATGCAAAGGAAGGGTCTGAATCCAAGAATACTGTACCCAGCAAGGCTATCAATCAAAATTGAAGGTGAAATCAGGAGCTTCACAGACAAAAAAGGACTAAGGGAATTTATTACCACCAAATAAGCAATGCAAGAAATGCTAAAGGGTCTGCTGTAAAAAAAAAAAAAAAAGAAATAGGAAGCAAAGAAGGAACACAGGGGTAAAGAATAAAAATGGCGACAAATAAGTACCTATCAATAATAACTTCAAATGTAAATGGATTAAATGCCCCAATCAAAAGACATAGGGTAATGGATTGGATAAGAAAACAAGACCCATATATCTGCTGTCTACAATAAACCCACCTCAGAAAAAAAGACGCACACAGACTGAGGGTGAAGGGATGGAAAAAGGTTTTCCAGGTGAATGGAAATGAAAAAAAAAGCTGGGGTAGCAATACTTATATCTGAAAAATTAGATCTCAAAGTGAAGGACATAAGAGAGAAGGAAGGCCACTTCATAATACTAAAGGGAGCAATCCAACAAGAAGTAATAACTCTGGTAAACATATATGCACCCAATACAGGAGCACCCAAATACATAAAAAAACTCCTGGAGGATATCAAGGGAGAGATTGGCAGCAATACAATCATAGTAGGAGACTTTAATACACCACTATCACCATTGGACAAATCCTCTAAACAAAAAATCAGCAAAGAAACATCAATCCTAGCCAAAACCGGTTTGGCTCAGTGGATAGAGCGTCGGCCTGCGGACTGAAGGGTCCCGGGTTCGATTCCGGTCAAGGGCATGTACCTTGGTTGCGGGCACATCCTCAGTGGAGGGTGTGCAGGAGGCAGCTGATCGATGTTTCTAGCTCTCTATCCCTCTCCCTTCCTCTCTGTGAAATATCAATAAAATATATTTTTTAAAAAAAAGTAACATCAATCCTAAATGACTCACTAGACCAGATAGAATTAATTGACATATTCAGAACATTTCAACCCAAAGCCACAGAATATACATTCTTCTCAAGTGCACATGGGTCATTTTCAAAGATAGACCATATTTTGGGACATAGGCAAAGTCTCTTCAAATTCAAGAAGATAGAAATCATATCAAGCATCTTCTCAGACCACAATGGCATAAAACTGGAAATCAACTACAATAAAAACAATCCAAAGAAATCAAACACATGGAGACTAAACAGCATGCTATTAAACAATGACTGGGTTACCAGAGAGATCAAGGAAGAAATAAAAAACATCATGGCAACAAATGACAATGAAAACACAACAATCCAAAATCTATGGGACACAGCGAAAGCAGTATTGAGAGGGAAGTTCATAGCTCTACAAGCATACTGCAAAAAACAAGAAACAATGGTAATAAATTACTTAACCCTACAACTCAAAGAGTTAGAAAAAGCAACAAGAAAAGCCCAGTGTAAGCAGAAGGAAGGAAATAATAAAGATCAGAGCAGAGATAAACAACATAGAGACCAAAGAAACAATACAAAAGATCAACAAAACCAAGAGCTGGTTCTTTGAAAGGATAAACAAGATTGATGAACCTCTAGCCAGGCTCACCAAGAAGCAAAGAGAGAGGACCCAAATAAACAAAATCAGAATTGAAAGAGGTGAAATAACAACAGATTCCGCCGAAATACAAAGGATTGTTAAAAAATACTATGAACAACTCTATTCCAACAAACTGGACAACCTGGAGGAAATGGACATATTCCTATAAAAATATAACCTTCCAAAACTCAATCAGGAAGAATCTAAACAGCTCAATATGCCAGTAACTATGGAAGAAATTGAAGCAGTCATTAAAAAGCTTCTGGCAAACAAAAGCCCAGGGCCAGAAGGCTTCACAGGCGAGTTCTACCAAACATTCAAGGAAGAACTAAAACCTATACTCCTCAGACTATTCCAAAAAATTCAAGAGGAAGGAACACTTCCAAGCTACTTCTATGAAGTCAGCATCACCCTAATACCAAAACCAGATAAAGACAATACAATGAAAGAGATTTACAGGCCAGTATCCCTCATGAATGTAGATGCCAAAATCCTCAACAAAATTTTAGCAAATCGGATCCAGCAGTACATCAGAAAGATCATACACCATGACCAAGTAGGATTTATCCCGGGGATGCAAGGATGGTACAATATTCGCAAATCAATTAACGTGATACATCACATAAACAAACTGAGAGATAAAAATCACATAGTCATATCAATTGATGCAGAAAAAGCATTTGACAAAATCCAACACCCTTTCTTGATAAAAACTCTCAACAAGGTGGGAATAGAAGGATCAGACCTCAACATAATAAAAGCTATATATGATAAACCCACAGCTAACATCATACTCAATGGGCAAAAACTAAAACCATTTCCCTAAGAACAGGAACAAGACAGAGATGCCCACTCTCACCACTCCTGTTTGACATAGTACTGGAAGTATTAGCCATTGCAATCAGACAAGAAGAAGAAATAAAAGGCATCCAAACTGGAAAAGAAGAAGTAAAGCTGTCCTTATTTGCAGATGACATGATATTGTACATAAAAAACCTGAAAGACTCCATCAAAAAACTAACAGACTTAATAAATGAATCTGGCAATGTAGCAGAATACAAAATTAACGCCAAGAAATCTATGGCATTTCTATACACCAATAGCGAACTTACAGAAAGAGAGACTAAAAAAGCAATCCCGTTTACCATCGCACCAAAAAAATTAAGATACCTAGGAATAAACTTAACTAAGGAAGTAAAAGACCTATACGCAGAAAACTACAGGACACTGAAAAAAGAGATAGAGGAAGATGTGAACAGATGGAAGAACATACCATGTTCATGGATTGGTAGAATCAACATCATTAAAATGTCCATACTACCCAAAGCAATCTATAGATTCAATGCACTCCCCATTAAAATATCAACGGCATATTTCACAGACCTAGAAAGAACTCTCCAAAAATTCATCTGGAATAAAAAAAGACCCCGAATAGCCACAGCAATCCTGAGAAAGAAGAATAAAGTAGGAGGGATCTCAATACCAGATTTCAAGCTGTATTACAAAGCCACTGTTCTCAAAACAGCCTGGTACTGGCACAAGAATAGACATATAGATCAATGGAATAGAATAGAGAAACCAGACATCAACCCAAACCACTATGTGCAATTAATATTTGACAAAGTAGGCATGAACATGCAATGGAGTCAAGACACTCTCTTCAATAAATGGTGTTGGGAAAATTGGACAGATACATGCAAAAAAATGAAACTAGATCACCAACTTACACCACACAGAAAAATAAACTCAAAATGGATACAGGACTTAAACATAAGACGGGAAACCATAAAAATACTAGAGGAATCCACAGGCAGCAAAATCTCAGACATATGCTGACAGAACTTCTTCACTGATACTGCCCCTAGGGCAATGGAAGCCAAAGAGAAAATAAACAAATGGGACTACATCAAAATAAAAAGCTTTTGCACAGCAAAGGAAACCATCAACAAAACAACAAGAAACCCCACTGTATGGGAGAACATATTTGCAAATGTTATCACTGATAAAGGTTTAATCTCCAACATCTACAGGCAGCTTATACAACTTAATAAAAGGAAGATAAATGATCCAATAAAAAAATGGGCAACGGACCTAAATAGAATCTTTTCAAAAGAAGACAGAAGGAAGGCCAAGAGACACATGAAAACATGCTCAAAGTCACTAATTATCCGAGAGATGCAAATCAAAACGGCAATGCAATACAATCTCACACCTGTCAGAATGGCTATCATCAACAAATCAACAAACGACAAGTGTTGGCGAGGATGTGGAGAAAAAGGAACCCTCGTGCACTGCTGGTGGGAATGCAGACTGGTGCAGCCACTGTGGAGAACAGTATGGAGTTTCCTCAAAAAACTGAAAATGGAATTCCCATTTGACCCAGTAATCCCACTCCTAGGAATATATCCTAAGAAACTAGAAACACCAATCAGAAAGGATATATGCACCCCTATGTTCATAGCAGCACAATTTACAATAGCTAAGATTTGGAAACAGCCTAGGTGCCCATCAGCAGATGACTGGATCAGAAAACTATGGTACATCTACACAATGGAATACTATGCTGCCATAAAAAAGAAGGAATTATTACCATTTGTAGCAACCTGGATGGAATTGGAGAACATTATGCTAAGTGAAATAAGCCAGTCAATGAAAGAAAAATACCACATGATCTCACTCATTTGTGGATAATAAAAAACATTATAAACCGATGAACAAAAAGATAGATACAGAGGCAGTAAAGCATCAAACAGACTGTCAAATTACAACAGGAAGGTTAGGGAGAGGTGGGGGAAATAAGAGATCAACCGAAGGACTTATATGCATGCATATAAGAATAACCAACGGATGCAAAACATTGGGGGGTGAGGGCATGTATGGGAGTGGGTGGGGGGGGCAATGGTAAGATATGTACACATGTAATACCTTAATAAAGAAAATGGCAAATAAAAATAAATAAATAAAAATAAATAAACACATAGGATGGTCTGAAATGAAAACTTTCCCTAACTGCCCTGGCTGGAGTGGCTTAGTTGGTTGAGTGACATCTGGTGCACCAAAAGGTTGTGGGTTTGATTCCCAGTCAGGACACCCACCCAGATTGTGGGTTTGATCCCCCATTGGGACACATACCAGAGGCAGCTGATCAATGTTTCTCTCTCACATGGATGTTTTGCTTTCTCTAAAATCAATTTAAGAAAAAAAAACATATCCTCAAGTGAGAATTAAAAAACAAAAACTTCCCCTAACTAAAACCAGTTCATGGTGGGTAGTTACATCCTAGGATGGTATTTTTCCCTAACAAAGGTCAATAGTCACCTTAACCCCAGCCTGTTTGTTGTCTTTTGCATCTAAGATAACATACCTTTGGTATATCAAAGTAATTTCCTTCCACCACCTCGCACTCCTCAAAGTGCAACCACCACACCAGAGGACAGACCACAAATCCCCCTCATTGTTATTATATCATGTTGTTAACTGTTAACTATCCTATACCCACCTGTGTAAAGAAGCATGTGTCTGCCCTTGTTGGGTGGCTTAGTTGGTTGGAGCGTAATGCTGCACACCAAAATGTTGCAGGTTCGATTCCCAGTCAGGGCATGTACCTAGGTTGCAGGTTTGTTCCCTGATTGGGGAGTGTATGGGAGGCAACTGATTGATGTTTCTCTCTCTTCCTCTTAAAACACATGTCCTTAGGTGAGGATTTAAAAAACAAAACAAAACAAAAAGTTATATGTCTATTTGTTTTACTTTTTATCCAGTCTCAGAGATTTCCCCACTTTACTTTCTCCTGCCTCCCTAATGTATCACCAATGGATTCAAGTAACCCCCTTACTAGTACATCTTCACCTTTGATTCTGATGTATAAAATAAGTGGTAAAACTACCATTTCCCAGAGCATTTTCTCAATCCCACTGATACCATTGTAATTAGCTAGTTATTAATAACTAGAGGCCCAGTGCACGAAATTCATGCCCTGGGGGGGGTCCCGCAGCCCCACCTGTGCCCTCTCACAGTCTGGGAGCCCTCGGGAGATGTCCGGCTGATGGCTTAGGCCCGCTCCACAGAGGCAGGAGAGGCTCCCACCGCTGCTGCTGCACTTGCCAGCTGTGAGCCAGGCTTCTGGCTGAGCGGCACTCCCCCTGGTGGGAGCACAGTGACACCAGGGGGCAGCTCCTGCGTTGAACATCTGCCCCCTGGTGGTCAGTGACATCATAGCAAGCGGTTGAGTGGCCTTAGCATATCATTAGCATGTTATGCTTTAGTTGGTTGAACAGACGACCGGACGACCAGACGACCAGACACTTAGCATATTAGGCTTTTATTATATAGGATAGGGAAGAAGCAAGGGAAGCCAGACATTATATGCTGGTCATTGGGGAAGCTTCACCAGGAAGCTGCAATTTCACACTCCTCAGGGAACCACTGGCCCATTCCCCACAGATCACTAGGGGAAAGAGTCCAACAAAGGGGAGATAAGACACATACACAGTGAAGTTGAGATGACTAGGGAAGGTGCCTGTCAATCAAACTGGGGACAGAAATCATTAGCCAGAGTGGGCAGAGCCACTGCAATCTCATGAAAATTTGGGGATACATAATCCTCTAAACAAAGGAGCTCGCTCTTTTCTGTTGCTGCTCTTGGCTCTCTTGCATTGGACCATATGGCCCATGGCCATGTAGACTCCACAGGTAATGGACTAATCGACTGCAATGGGGAAACACAAGCTAAGCTAGCCTCATGCTGGACCGGAACTGGCTCTAACAGGGAAAGGGAACTCTGGCCGCTGGCTCTGATTTTAGCTCTGCTGAAGCCCCAGCTACACTTCTATGACTGGACTGAGGGAAATGGGACTTTGGAAACTCAGGTGTTTGATTCCACATAAATAAAAACCACTGTTCTTTCATTCGAGCCTCAGAACTTCTTTTCTCAGGATATCATAGGAATTCCACTCCCATGAGCAACAGTGGGGATGAGGAATTCTCTCCACTGGTAACACGTTTTTGTTTCCCTGCAATTATCATCAGTTTTGCTTAAATAAACTCATAAAAATTCTTACAGGTTAGGATGTTTCTTACTTTGGCAGATTCTGTGCTCTCCATCTCCTAGGCACTGCCCACCAAGGTGAGTGCAAGGTGGTCCCATTGTGGAGGCCAACCACCCACCACCCTACCCTCACCTTCCTCACCTGGGAAGTAAACTCTGAGTCATGTCTTGAGGGAAGTCCCTCAGCTGGAGCTGCAATGTGGCTGCCCTTGGAGGCTTTATGCTTGGGACTGAGCCAGACTCTCAGCCCTCCCTCCTGTCCCCAGGCCCAGCCATCCCAGCACCTGGCCCTGAACACCTGGTGGTGTTAGGGCCAGCATTGGATACCCTGAGGGCACGGCCAACATGTTCCTGAACCCCCTGAGTGTTTTGCTGGCTCCTGCATGGCCTTGCCCTGGAATCCCCTTTCAGCACCCACAGGCTGGACTTAGCACTGGGCGGGTGAGAAGGCTGCAGCAACTCCAAGAGTGGCACCAGGAGCAGCTGAGGGCTATAGAACAGTGGGTGCAGCAGCTATGCATGGAGAGCCTGCTGTGAAGGGTGAGTGGGGCCTATCTGGCCCACACAGCATGTGATTTTGTTTAGGCTAGACCCCAATATTTAAAAATCAGAACATTTCAGCCCTATCTGGTTTGGCTCAGTGGATAAATCGTCAGTTTGAAGACTGAAGGGTCTCAGGTTTGATTCTAGTCAAAGGCATATGCCTGGGTTGTGGGCTCGATCCCCAGTGTGGGGCATGCAGGAGGCAGCTGATCACTGATTCTCTCTCATCATTGATGTTTCTCTCTCTCTCTCCCTCTCCCTTCCTCTCTGAAACCAATAAAAATATATTAAAAATATATTTTCAGGTTTGATCCTTGGTGGGGGAACATGCAGTTGATCTATGTTTTGCTCTCACACCGATGTTTCTCTCTTCCTCTCTCTCTAAAAATCAATAAAAATCTGTTTTTAAAAATCAAAATCTGACCAGGCTTTTTCTCTGCTTAAAACCACAAGGTCAAGCTTGAGGCCGCAGGGTTCTGGCCTTACCTGGACAAAAGAGGTATGAGGAGTTCCAGAAAGGAGCCCCCACAGTGCCTCTGAACGAAGGTGTCTCAACCTGACAGGCAGTGGGTTGGACATGGCCCACATATATTGTTTGTTTGATTTCAACAGTGCTTTAAAGTAAATTCTGATCTTTCCCAAAGGCTCAGCAGATCTAGCAGCGCTGGGTTAATATTCTGTTAGTGCAGTCAGCTGGAGCTGCAATGTGGCTGCCCTGGAGGCTTTATGCTTATGGCTGTGGCCTGAATCATGCTGGGGCACAAGAGGGACATACAGTGGGGCAAGGACAGAGCTCAGACTCAGGCCTGGGGCTCTTCATGAAGCCTTCCAGGGCCCCTAGACTTGTCTTTTTCTACTTCCCCTGTTCCCACTCGATCCCTGTCTCTCAATCGCCTCATCCTTTTTCCACATTTATCTTTGTCCATGTACTTCCCAATTGCTCTGTCCTCCCATCCATTTCACCATTTCCCCGTATCTCTCTTTATCTGCATCTTTCTGTGTCCTCCATATCTATGTCCCTGTCTCTCTGCTCCTACATTTCTCCTACCCCCCATATCTGTCTCTCCATGTCTCTGTGTGACAGGCCAGTAACTGGCTTGATTTCTCATTCATTGTACACTGCTTCTGAATATCTAATTATTTTTAGTTGTCTAAATAAAATGCTTCTAAAAACTAACTAACTAAATAAATTTAAAAAGATACAGGTTCTGAGAGGGTTGGCAGATCTGTAGCAAGGTAATTAAAAGCCCAGGCTGTCTGTTTTCAAGTCTTCGCTCCAAAACCTACTTGCTGTGTGCCCTTGGGCAAGTGACTTAACCTCTCTGGGCCTGCTAAGTGCTGTGTGAACTCTGTGATGAGAATGATGATGATGATAATGATGATGATGATGATAGAAATCATATATCTGAGACACCCGGTATAGAGGTCAGGTCTCAGATCTCACAGAGAAAACACCCATCACCACCAACACTGCCTTAAGTGGCCTGGTTTGCAGGCTTACAGGAAAGCTCCATCATGAGGGTGGGGTCAAAAAGCACTGAGTCCGCTTTCCCATTACCCTTGTCTCTGCTTCATATCTCTCCGTCTCCGTGTCTCGCTTCCTTCTTCGTCTTCACCTCTTCTTTCCTTTCTCTCCCCATCCTCCGTGTCAGTCCCCTTCCCATCGCTGCGTCCAGCCTTTCCATCAGCGTGAGGAGCCTCCCAGTATCTCCTCCCTCTCGCCGAGTCGTAGGTAACAGCGCGCATGCGCCTTCAGCGCCCCTCCCTCTCTACCCCCCATCTACCACCGGCTTGTTTCTCCTTCTCACCCATCACTTCCCCTGAAACTGACACCCATTACTCCAGTCACCCCAGTCTCAGCTTTGGTCTCCAGTCCCGTCTGCCCAAGGTAAGATGGGTAGAGGGGAGGCCCGCGGAGAAGGGGAGGGGCGAAGCACCCAGCATCCAGCATCCAGAGATAAACAAACCTGGGGAGGGGGCAGCCTAGACTGAGGGCCCTGACGCGATAGAAGAATGAGGGGCTGGGCCTGCAGGAAGTGGTAGACACTGGGCCCACATATTAGGGTCCTCTGATGGGTAACGGGTATCCTTACGATTGCTCCAAATCCAGAGCTGGGAATGTGAGGCCCTGGGAGCTTCTGTGGGCTGGGATGCCGGAGCCTGTGGGGTGCCCTCTCTAGCTGACCTCTGCTTCCAGGATTTGCCTGAAGGCTGTCCCGCTGAGGGCCACCGAGGATCATGACTAAGACAGATCCTACCCCTATGGCCCCTCCGCTCCTGGACAAGGAGGAAGAAGAGGATGCGGAGGATGAGGAGGTTCCCGAGGCCCCCAGCCCCACCCAGGAGCGCCGACAGAAGCCTGTTGTGCACCCCTCAGCACCTGCCCCCCTCCCCAAGGACTACGGTAACCATCCTTCCACCCTAGAATCTGGCCCGGAGCCTTAGATGGCCAGGGAAGGAGTCTTAGCTGCTGAGTCCTTGTATTCCAAACGCCCCACTCACTCATTCACTCATTCATTCATTCATTGGAGAATGGAATTGGAATAATTCCAGACCTATTCATGATACATCATTTAGTCATTCAACAAACATTTGCTGAAAGTCTGCTGTGGACCTGGCTCTGTTCTAGGAGTTGGTAGCACAGCATGGAGCAAGATAGATCCAGTCTTTGCCCTGAGAGAACTCACAGGCCTCTTTAATGACCACACAAATAAGTATAATAATATAATATAAATATGTAATTGCATGACATGATGAGAAATTGTGCTTGCCAAGAACAGAATACTGCAAGAGTTTAAGACATGGTTTCTCTGAGGAAGTAACATTTGAGGGAGACCTAAGGATGAGTTGGGGGTTAATCAAGAAAGGGTTGGGGGAGAGGGAATCCCAGGAGAGGTAACTATAGGAGGAACTGCAGGAGTGAAGGTTCTGAGGAAGGAGGGTGTGGAGCTGAGAGGGTTCTTCTTGGAGAAACTGAAAGTATCTAATCACCAAGCAATATTTATCTATTGCTACTACTCTGTGACAAGCATTATGTTGGGTGATAGAGATTTAATGGTGAGCAATCCAGGCATGATCCCTTCTTTCAGTAGAGAAAGAGGGACTGAATAATGAACAGATCAATAAATCAGGTAAGTTCAGATTAGAGTAAGTGCTATGAAAGAAATAAAAGATAGAGATACATAGAGCCCTAGCAGGTTTGGCTCAGTGCATAGTGTCAGCCCGTGGACTGAAGGGTCCCAGGTTAGATTCCCATCAAGTGCATGTACCACGGTTGCAGGCTCAATCCCTGGTCCGTGTCTCCCTCACATCAATGTTTCTCTCTGTGTCTCTCTCCCGCCTTCCACTCTCTCTAAAAATCAATGGGAAAATATCCTTGGGCAAGTATTAACAAAAAACAAACAAACAAAAAACAACAACAAAGAAAAAGAAAGAAAGAAAAAGGGGAAGAAAGAAAGGAAGAAAATAGAGAATGGCTAGAGGGAAGCAACTTGAGACAGAGGTCAGGGTGGGTCTTGCTGTTGAGGTAGCATTTAGGCTGAGACCCAGAGCATGAGGAGAATCAATGGAGAAAGAGAGTTCCAGGCAGAAAGCAGCAAGTGCAGAGCCCTGGGTCTGGAACAGGACTGAGTTCGGAACAGAAAGCAGCTCATGGAGCTGCAGTTGGGGAGTAATCAGAGTTGAGGTGAGAGGTTGGCAATGGGGCTTAAAGGCCACAGTGAAGACTTCAGATATATTCTAAGTGTGATTGGGAGAGAACATTTGAGGGATTGTTTAAAAGCAGAGAAGTGATGGGTCTCATTTATATGTTTAAAAGGTAGAGAGTGTGGGGCTCAGCTGGAGTTGGATATAAGGAGCTTTTAGAAGACATGGGGTATGAGGGTCAGAAACTAGAGGGACATGTCACCCACTAGAGGTGGATCAGAGAGGCAACAAGTTAACCTCAGTTTGGCAGAAAAATAAGGAAGTTATCTGGGTGTCTGGGGCAGGGGTTCCACCCCAGGAAACTGGAAAATCTCCTTTGGAAATGCACCTGGATATGGCCAGGGTCTTTGGCCTGGTGGGAAGTGAGAGGGTCTGGACTGAAAACAAGCAGGACTGGTCACAGAAGGTGAAGGAATCTGAAAATGTGGTCTAGGACAGAGAGAGGGCTAAGGTGGATTCCAAGAGGAATTCATGTATTTGTTTATTAAATTTGTACATTACTTCAGCAGAGATTGACTGAACACCTACTCTGTGCCAGGTTTTGTGCTGGGCTTTGGGGATAAAGGGTGTGTGGGGGATGAAGGGGGACCAAGGCAGATTGGAACATAGCACTTATATCCTAATGAGGGAGACTAGTGAGAAAGTAAGGAAGAAGGAAAAAGAGAAGAATAGGAAAAGAGGGAGGGAGGTGGAAACAAGTTAAGTAGTGATATGTGCTATGATTAAAGAAATAAAAACGGGTAGGAGATGGGAGAAGTGCAGAAGTGCTGATTTCAATGGGGTGGATGGGGAGGCCTCTCTGAAGAGGTGACATTTGAGCAAATACCTGCAAAGCCTTGAGAAGATCTGAGAGAAGACTGCTCCAGGTGAGAAAAACAGCAAGTGCAAAGCCCTTAAGACAGGAATTTGCCTGGTGTGTTGGAAGGCCAGGAGGCCAGTGTGGATGCAGGGGAAGTTGAGAATAGAGAACAGACAGGCCAATTTGTGCAGGTCCTGTAGGCTGAGGGAAGGACTGTGGTCTATATTCTGAATGTAATGGGAGCCAGGTCAGGATTCGGAGCCAAAGAGTGCTGTTTTATGACTGGGGTTTTAAAGGGTGCACACAGGAGACACTTTCTGTGCTGCACTTCTCCGGGCTCTATATCTGATGTTTCATTTACTCACCCAACATGTACTGAGTTTCTTCCTGTGCTAGGTCCTAAGCTGGGTGCTGATGTTACTACAGAGAGTAATACTCATCAGTCTAATAGGGGAGATGGAAGTTCCTCTGGGCACCGCCCTGGCTGGCCACAGATTGGATCCTAACCATGCATACATTTTATGTGGATTGCACAGCATTTGAAAACTTGGGGAGATTTTTCTTAAAAACCAGCATTTCTGATTTAAATTATTATTATTATTATTATTATTATTATTATTATTATTATTATTATTATTATTTTTACTCTGGAAATTTGTCCAAACTGTCCCCATGCTCTGTCAGGCAACAGTGCTCTAACAGCCTCCTTGGGCACGCAGACATGAGGGTGCTACACTCCTTACCACACTCTTGTTTCAAGAGGTGGTGTTTGCTGCTCCATGGGAATTGCTCAGTCTTCCATTTTTTTAAGACATAGTGGGCATCCAGATTTTTATGTGAAACCTCCTGACTTTGAAACCTCATGCTGGCCACATGGAATATGCCTGTAGCCTATGCACCACTACTTTGAGACCCTGCTTCGGGAGGGTCTGAAAGGCAAAACCCTAAAGCTCCTCTGGAAGGAGGGGTCAGCTTGCCTTGGATGACTTTAGACCTCTCACCACCTCAGCTTTCACCTTCTTCGACCCCAATGACCCTGCGTGCCAGGAGATTCTGTTTGACCCGCAGACTACCATCCCTGAGCTGTTTGCCATTGTGCGCCAGTGGGTGCCCCAAGTACAGCACAAGATTGATGTCATTGGCAATGAGGTAAGAACACTGGGGAAGCCAAGGAGGAAGAGGATTGGGGTCCCTTGCATGTTTGGGTAACCTTCCCTGGTCCTCTGGTACTCCCAGATTCTGCGTCGAGGCTGTCATGTGAATGATCGTGATGGGCTGACCGACATGACACTGCTTCATTATGCCTGCAAGGCTGGGGCCCATGGAGTCGGTGAGGGTCCAAACCCCAAACCACATGCCCCAAAACCCAGGCCCCCAGACCCGACACCTTCAAAACCACCCAGAACTCTGGTCCTCAGATCCCCATCCTAAATCTGCAGCCTAAGATCCCAAATTGCCATCCCTGAGGCCCAGGAAATTCCTCATGCCCTGCACCCATGACTAACCCGGGCTGTCATGCAGGAGACCCCGCTGCAGCAGTGCGCCTCTCACAGCAGCTGCTGGCGCTGGGCGCAGACGTGACCCTGCGCAGCCGCTGGACCAACATGAACGCGCTGCACTATGCAGCCTATTTTGATGTGCCCGACCTCGTGCGTGTGCTGCTGAAGGGTGCTCGGCCTCGAGGTGAGGGGCGAAGTCCAGGCTGGGGTGGGAGGCCAGGACCCAGTGAGGGAAGAGGCCCTGGAAGCAGAGGGAGGGTGCCCAGGGTTTTGGGGATGCGATGTGATGTGAAGGAGGGATGCCAAATGATGGGGCCAAACTGAGTCCTGGCTTGGCAGGAAGAGGGAACTAAACTGAGGAGATAGTAGGAGGCTGGAGACTAGAGGCGTTGGAGATGGGGTTCAGTGGTTCACTACCCCAGGACAGGGCTGGACCTCGCAGGGAGGGGCCGGTTTTATGGAAGGCACTGGGGCTGGGAGGTTAAGAGCCTGTTAAGAGATGGAGGCTGGAAGGTAGGGGGATACCTAGAGTGTCGAAAACACTTACCGAGATCTCTCCTCTCCCCCACCTCCCAGTGGTGAACTCCACATGCAGTGACTTCAACCATGGCTCAGCCCTACACATCGCTGCCTCTAACCTGTGCCTGGGTGCAGCCAAATGTTTGCTGGAGCACGGTGCCAACCCAGCGCTGCGGGTACTGCCACCTTGGCTCAGCACTTTTATCTTCCTTCTTTTTCCTCCCCCATTCCTTTCCAGGCCAGCAGGCCTCTGCAGAAGATGAGGGGGGCCCTGACCACCTGCATCTCTGGAAGCTCTCAAAACATTATAAAGATCATCTGTACATTCAACAAACGACATAATAGCTGACATTTAGTTAGTGTTCATGATATGTCAGGTGAACTATATTAGGAGCACTGTTTTACAATGGGGAAACTGAGGCAGGGTCACCCAGCAAGGACTTCTTTCAGTCCTGGCTGATGTTGTGGCCTTGTGTAGACAGTATTTAGAGATCATGAAGAAAGTTGAATGAAACTCTTGGTGAATGAGAGGGTTAGGCCCAGAATAAGCCCTCAATATGATCTTTGACCCCAACCCATCCATTTCTAGGTCCTATCTTTAATACGAGTTATTCTGCAGCATCCCAGGAACAGATATCTTGGGTTGACACCTGCGCCCCTGAGGTTTTGCCTCACCTCCTTCCCCATTGGCTCAATTGGACCACTGACTCAATATTATAGGAGCCTATTTTTAGTGTTCATTCCTCACATGGCCCCATTCCTGGGGTCTCTGGGGGCATGGCCTCCCTAAAGGCTTGACCCTACAACACTTGACCATAACCTTCAGTCCCTAGCAGCTCCACCCCTAGTCCCACTCCCAATTACTTGACATCCCTAGCCTGAGATCTCATGGGTGGATTCCCTGGAACATGGTCTGTACCTTAATGTCTCACCCCTTCTTAGTCCCATGTTGACCCAAAGTGTGACCTAGTCCCACCTCTGCTTCACCTAGACCCAGGGTCTTGGGGCATGGGTTCAGTGGGGGTGCAGCCTGTGCCACTGAGTCCTCGTCCCTATCTTTCCATTGGTCCTCAGAACCGAAAGGGACAGGTGCCAGCGGAGGTGGTCCCAGACCCCATGGACATGTCCCTGGACAAGGCAGAGGCAGCACTGGTGGCCAAGGAGCTACGGACACTGCTGGAGGAGGCCGTGCCACTCTCCTGTGCCCTCCCCAAGGTCACGTTACCCAACTATGACAACGTCCCAGGCAATCTCATGCTCAGCACATTGGGCCTGCGCCTAGGAGACCGCGTGCTGCTGGATGGCCAGAAGGTCAGGGACTAGACTGGGTAGGGAAGGGCAGCACTCATCCCTCATCCCTTAGGACTGGGTCATTGGGCAGTGTGCAGACTTTCCCTTTGTTGGTCCACCCTCTAATGATCTGCAGTTATTTTTTTCACCTAACAGTTGTTCTGTGAGTGCCTCTTTTGTGCCCCAATCTGGGCTGAGGTCTCAGTCCCGTGGGAAACAGATGCATCAACTGCCAGTGACAGTCCAGAGCAGTGGTGGCATCACAGGGAAGCACAAGCAGAGTGGTCGGTGGAGCTCTGCTCCATCTGGGTCCCCTGAGCGTTGTGGTCTCCAATCAGGGCCCTGCTCCCAGAGGAGTCAGTGCTTTGGAAGAACAGTCAGGGGTGTGACACGAGATGTACCTACTTGAGGATGAGGAGTGAGCTAGGAGAAGAGGGTCTCAGGTAGGGGGGAGCAGGTAAAAAGGTCCAGAGAACAGAGAGAATCTTCATCCAGGCATTCCAACTTTGACTCGTTTACTGGTGTCCCACAGGCTCCATGCTGGACCAAGCCCATTCTTGGGGATAAAGGGCTATGTCAGACCCAGCCCTGCTCTCATGGAGCTTCATTTCTAATGAGAGAGAGTCAATAAACTAAACAATAGTTAAGATAATTTCTGGTGGCAACAAGGGCTTTGGGAACCAGTAAATGCTTGGATTTAGTAAATTATCCCTGCGTGAGGGTAGAGGTGGTTTTAGCTGGGTGTTCTAAGAGGGCTTCTCTAAGGAGGTGATGTATGAGCTGAGATCAGGGGCTGATCATACCAGACCTGCATGCCATTGGAAGGAATCTGGATTTTATTTCTTGAGAAACCATAAGGGCTACATTTTGTTCCCTATCTTTTTGTATGCATCAGCCCCATCTGGAAAGCTTTCTGTGTGTGATCTAGTTAAATTCATGTGACAATTCTGAAAGCAGGATGAGTTCACTCTTCCCATCTTGCAATCCAGAAGACTCTAGGGAGCTCAGGGAGGTGAAACCCTTTGTCTGAGGATATGCAATAATCATCCCTGCCCCTTAGAAAATCAGCTTAACACAGTAGTTATGAACTTAGGCTCAGGGATTTACTCAGGCAAATCTTACCAACTCTGAGGCTTGGGGTCAGCGATTCTGCCTCGCTGGGCATCAGTTGCTCCATCTGTACAATAGAGCTAATAACTACCCATGTCAGGGAGTATGAGGTTTAAATTAGTTAAATGTATAAATTCCTTAGAACAGGGCTTGGTGCATCTGAGTGCTCTCTGTGCCAGGTACTGCTCAGATCCCCACACTAACCCTCCAAAGCGGCACTTGTTACTAGCCCATCCTATAGATAAGAACTGAGGCTTAGGTAAAGGAGCCTCATGCTGTTATAATAACCACACTCCCTGCAGCTAAGCAACTTGACATATTAAAAGTGTTTCAACCAGACAAAGCCTAGGAGGTGGATTGTTATCCCAATTTTCCAGATGAAATTGACCCAGGAGGTCCCAGAACCAAAGTTACATGATAATAGTAGTCAACACTCACTAATCCCTTACTCAGCACCTGGCCGATCTGCGAGCTTTAAATGTTGCCGTAACTATGCTGTCCAATGAAGTAACCACAAGGCACACGAGGCTATTAAGCACTTGAAATGTGGCTGGTGTAATTGGGGAAATGAAATTTTTTAAAAATATATTTTATTGATTTTTTACAGAGAGGAAGGAAGAGGGTTAGAAACATCGATGAGAGAGAAACATCGATCAGCTGCCTCCTGCACACCTCCCACTGGGGATGTGCCCACAACCAAGTTACGTGCCCTTGACCGGAATCGAACCTGGGACCCTTCAGTCCGCAGGCCTACGCTCTATCCACTGAGCCAAACCGGTTTTGGCGGGAAATGAAATTTTAATTTAATTTTAAATTGTCATATATTGGCTAGTGGCTATTTATTGCATTGAACAGGGCAGCTCTATAACAATCCTATAAGGTGGGCACAGTTTCTGTTCCTATTTTGCAGATGAGCACATTAAGGCACAGTGAGGTTATGTCATATAGCCAGTAAATGGTGATGTCTGAGCTGAGGTTTGAGTCTGGGGCTCCCTCATTTCCCCCACCACGCTGCCTGTGAGCCAGTGATCTGTTGTAGCCTCCCAAGGCCTCCCCAAGCCACATCCTCCCTTGTTTTTCCAGACGGGCACACTGCGGTTCTGCGGGACCACGGAGTTCGCCAGCGGCCAGTGGGTGGGCGTGGAGCTGGACGAACCTGAGGGCAAGAATGATGGCAGTGTTGGTGGTGTCCGGTACTTCATCTGCCCTCCCAAGCAGGGTCAGTCCCACTAGGGGCCCAAAAGGAGTGGTGGGTGGGGTCCACTCAGTGGTTCTTACATGGCTGACTGGGTAACGGGGGTTGGAGGGTGATATTGGGGCAGAGGCATAGGGCAGAGACTTGGATAGCTCCCAGCCCATGCTCTATCCCTCCAGGTCTCTTTGCCTCTGTGTCCAAGATCTCCAAAGCAGTGGACGCACCCCCTTCATCTGTCACCTCCACACCTCGCACTCCCCGGATGGACTTCTCCCGTGTCACTGGCAAAGGCCGAAGGGAACACAAAGGTCAGAGGGGGAGCCTGAGGAGTGAGGACAGCCAGTCTTGGAGATAATCTGTGGGTAGCCTAGCTTCTGTGACTCAGTTTCTCCTCAGGTCCAAACTCCCTAATTTTAGAGGATGACATTTAGTTCTTTTAATTTTTTAAATTTTCTATTGATTTCAGAGAGAAAAAGAGAGGGAAAGATAGAAACATCAATGATGAGAAAGATCATTGCTCAGCTGCCTCCTGTACACCCTCCACTGGGGATCTAGCATGCAACCTGGGCATGTACCCTGATGGGGAACTGAACCATGACCTCCTGGTTCATAGTTCGATGCTCAACCACTGAGTCACGCCGGTCAGGCTGGGTTCCTGACTTCTGTGACTAGTTTTTTCTATTGGCCCAAATATCCTCAGCTTTGAGAAAGGATTTTGGGGTCCTTCTAGTTCTTAACTTGGCTGGGACTGTTTCCCTCCACACCAAAGCCCTGCAGTTCTAGGGAAGGTTCAAGTTCCTGATTAGAGCCAGGACAATTTCTGCCTTGGGGCTTTCTGGTGCCGTGGGGTCCCTAGGGCTGGTGCCTGGAGCCCCATCCTACCCTCACCCCTGTACCCTCTACCCCCAGGCAAGAAGAAGCCCCCATCATCCCCATCTCTGGGCAACCTGCAGCAGCGAGAGGGAGCCAAGGCTGCTGTTGGAGACCAAGTCCTTGTAGCAGGCCAGAAGCAAGGGGTTGTGCGCTTCTACGGGAAGACAGACTTTGCCCCAGGTGAGGACAGGGATCTGGGCTGCGAGGCATGCAGGGCCTCAAGGTCTGACACTCTTCTGTTTCAGGTTACTGGTATGGAATTGAGCTAGACCAGCCCACGGGCAAGCATGATGGCTCTGTCTTTGGTGTCCGGTACTTCACCTGCCCCCCAAAGCATGGAGTCTTTGCACCAGCATCCCGAATTCAGAGGTGAGCCCAATTCAAGGTATCACCCAGGACCCTGATTCCCTCTTCAGGTGTCTCCTCCTCTTGGACTAGCAGGACAGTGTGGATATCCATGCCCACACCCAAGCTCTTTTCGCATGGGCCCCCACCCCCATCTCCAGGTCAGACCCTGGCTTCTGAGGCTCTGACTCCTCCCACTCTTCATGTCTCCCAGGATTGGTGGATCCACTGACCCCCCTGGGGACAATGTCGGAGCCAAAAAAGTACATCAAGTGACAAGTGAGTTGGGGACTGGAGTGTGGGGAGGAGGGTTTGGGGACAGGAGAAAGGGTTATGCTAGTGACAGAATCTCCAGTATTAAACTGGGAACACAGAGTCCAGGAAAATGATGAAACAGGAACCCCAAGAAGATAGGTGCTATGGAATATGGGGATGTTGACAACAAGCTCTGGGCAGGCACCCGAGACATGGGCAGGTATTGGAGGACACAGAATATTATTGACAAAAGAGGTTCAGATGGATATTGGGAATGCGGGGTCCAGGAGTCTGGGTGGGTATTGAGGGCACAAGTGGGTATATCATCCCCTCACCTGAGACCTTGCCCTCCCCTTCAGTGACGCAGCCCAAACGCACCTTTACAACAGTCCGGACCCCAAAGGACATCGCATCAGAGAACTCAATCTCCAGGTGCGTAGCCAGGCCATTGGACACAGGGGTCTGGGGCTCTGGTTGGGGCCAGAAATAGAGGTTAGGAAAACTTGTGACTAGTCAGCTTACTGAGAAAAGTCTTTAGGGAGTGAGGCCCTGCACTAAATTCTGGAGACTTCAACTTTTAAGGGGCACTTAGGGGAGGCAGAACACCCTCCACAGGAACCTGGGAAGGCACAGCTAAACAGGTAGAGGCAGAATCCAGCAAGGCCAAACATTTGGGGAAGAGCTGAGGGAGATAGATCCAGATGTTCCCATCCCCGCATTAAGTAGTGACATGGTTCTCCTTTCCAGATTGCTCTTCTGCTGCTGGTTTCCTTGGATGCTGAGGGCGGAGATGCAGTCTTAGAGGCCCTGGACACCTGACAAAGAGACAGCCCCTCTAGCATCTCCTGACACAAGGAGCCCCCAAGTCACCCTGAGATAGATATTCCCAGTAACACATCCAGAATAGAGATCCCCATTAGCCAGCCCTTATTAACCACTGAGGCCCCATCATTAACAGATTCCCCCATGATAAATGCCCAAATACAGATCCCATGTTACCCAGAAAGAGATTTCCTGAGTATAGCTCCTTCAGGCTAGTCCCTATCCTCAACCATTCAGAGCAGGACTCCCAATAACAGATTTCCACATGACCCCAAATGGTGACCTTCTCCACATAATGCTCCACAGCAGAACATTCCTCAGTCACTCATCCCAGAACCCTCCCCCATTTAAAAAGATCCCATCAAATCCCCTTGAAATAAACACAGGTCACGCCTCCAGAGCTGCAGTTACAGACCTTTATGTCACTATGCTACATTTAACATCAGTCCCCTCAAGATGTGATTCCCCATAGTTACCCCAAAACCCTTATACTACAATCAGAGACCCCCCTCCATTTACAAAGACCCCTGCTCTTACCCCTGAAGAAGAGACACATTAATCAGGCCACTGACACCTCCAATTTACAGATACCACAATAGTCCTGGAAGTACTAATTACAGGACCCGCAAGTGTTCCTATCCTCTGCACCCCCAAGAATCCCCCAGTGCCTTGTATGAAGCCCACCCAACATGGCCCACAGCCCCTGTGCTGGCCAGATTCCCAGAAAATTCTCTATTTTTAAAGTAATGACTTTCCCTTTTGGGGGACCCAAAAATTTGGAGCCCCTATTTTGAGACTGGGGATCCTAAACTCCCCTGTACCCCCAAGTCCTACAGCCTCTAGAATATCCCTAAGCCCTAATGTCCAGGACCCCCAAACCATGGGATCCCCAAATTTCCAGGGAGTCCTAAATGTAAAAATCCAACCCCAAGCCCCCAGGAAACCCTAATCATGGAAGTCCTTGTGCCTGGAATGGAGGAGACTGCAGTCAGGACATGTATCCCAGGCTACCATGGCACCTTAAGCCCTATTCATAGGCATCAAGAGACCCCAAACAGGAACGCTCATCCCTGAAAACTAGGGGACTTCAATGCCCTGAGTCATAGATCTCAAGACACCCAAATTCCAAGAGTCCCAGCCCCAAAGAGACCCAAATCCTAAAGCCTCCATCTCATACATGAAGGGCACCCCAAGGCCTTGAGGGGATCCCAAATCCTGGAGCCCCCATTTCAATCCACGTTCTGGTCATAGGTCCAAAACACCAAATCTGAGTCACTGACCCCAAATGACCTCACAGCACCCAAGGCCAGACTAACAGCGTGAGGGAGACCCTGAAAGCCCAGAGAGTCCACGACAGACCTGGGGGCCTCACTACCAAGGACAGCTCAGACTACCCCTAACTGCATGTCCCAGAACTCAGCATGACCCCTCTGCCCGCTTCAATAAAGACTTTTCTATGGCTACTCTGTGTCGGACCTGAGTTTGGGGATTACAGCCCTACCCCTGCACCGCTGCTGGGGGAGGACGATAGAGGAAGTCCTGTCTTCAATCTCGCCTCCCGCAGCCTGGGCACAGGACGATCTAGCCTGCGGGGAGTCCTGACAGCCCTATCTTCTTCCAGTGGTCGCCATGGCTGGCCCTCCCATCTGGGCCCACTCCGCAGTGTGGACCGGTTCGGTTCTGGAGCTGATTGGTCGGTGCCAGACGAAGATAGGTAACCGAAGCGCCGAGGCGCAGCCTATCACTGGACGAGTGTGAGGGGGCGGGACAACATTGGGTGAGAGCGCAATTGGGTGGAAGGCGGACCCTGAAGGCCTGTGAGAGTTCCCATTGGTCTCAGGACTCCTGCGTCGGAAATGGGGGCGGAAATGGCTGGGAAAGGAAAAGCGTGTTGAATTTGGATATTGGTGGGGACGTTGGTGGACGGTCAGTTTTGTGGGTGGCGGAGGGCGTGAATAGGGGTCCGAGGGAGCTGAGGGTGGGGTCCGGGGAAGCTCACATAGGAGTCCGAGGAGCGCAGAGTGCGGAGTGTGTGTGTGTGTGTGTGTGTGAAGGGGCGGGCGGTGGCGGGCGGCTCGGGGATTCAGGGAAGAAAGAAGGTTTGCGAGGAGTCAGGCTCAGGGCTTTAGGTTCAAGAGCGCTGCAGTGAAGGGGTGCGCGGGAAGGGAAATCTGAGGGTCCAGAGTGGGGGAATCCAAGGAGACAGAATGGATGCGTCAGAGGAGATTCAGTTTGGGGGTACAGGGCGTTCAGAATGTGGCATCTAAAAGGGCTTGAGGCAGGAGGAGTCCATAGGGACCCTGAATGTTGTTAGAGAGCGAGGCTCAGGGTTGCAAATCTGGTTGTTAGAAAGGGGTCTCAAGTTAAGATGTTTAAAGGGGTTCTGGGGTGCAGCCCTAGAGGCTGTGAAGCTCTTGAGAAAGGCTCCCAGTGGGGTCAGGATGTTCTCTGCGAGAGGATGCTCTCTCTTGAGAGAACAAATATGTGTAGTTTGATAGGCTCTTGGTAAATGGAGTTTGGATGTTCTGGGTGTTTACTGTGTCCAGGCAAAGAGCCTGGGAGCTCACTGGGTGACTTTTGAGAGGCTGAGGACTCAGGTTTTAGAAACCCAGTGAGCTTGGTTAGAGGGCTGAGCTGAGGCCCTGACCCATGATAGAGCTTGAGGGTAGGAGGCTTGGTGACTTTAGCATATTCTCCCCTTCTCACAGGATCGGGTGCATGGAGTTGGTGTCGGAGGATCAGGACTCCAGGGTCCCAGCCCTGGAACCATTCAGGGTGGAGCAGGTTGTCAGGACTGGGGGTGCAGAGGGTGAAGGTGGGAGGACTGAGGGTGGAAGATAGAGTGGTGATAAAGCAGGCTGACTCCTGGGTTTGTGGGCTGGGACTGCCCCCTCCAGGTTCATTCTTCCCCTATCTCACTCCCACTTTCTATCCCCCAGATGGACATTGGTCCCTCAACTTCAGGCTCTGGCTTGTCTGGGGACATCCTGAGCCTCACTACAGGGGGAGGGGTCTGCTTATCATTGCTAGGGTCCCCGTGTAGGTCAAAGGGCACCAGTTTCAAGGGGGATCTCTCCATCCTAGGCACCACCTATAATCTACTATGTCCCTGACTTCATCTCCAAGGAAGAGGAAGAGTATTTGCTTCGACAGGTGATCTCAATGCCCTTCTGGTCTGTTTTTCCCATCTTTCCAGATCCTTCCTCAAACCCTGGTTCCTGCTTGAGAGCCCTGAGGCTATAATGGAGATTCTGGCAGGAAGAAGAGTGCCACACAGCACCCATCCCTCACTCTCAGGACCCATTGGGCCTGTCAGAAAGAGCTTTTCCCAGGAAGCTTAGGGGAAACCAAACTGATAGGTCAGAACCCCCAGTCGCTGGTCCCAAACTGATTCTTAGAAATGAAGTGATCATTTTGGAGCAATTAATTCTTCTCTTCCTTCTCTTGGTGGGTTTCACATTGCTCCTGTCCATTATGGAGCTCAGATTTCCTGTGCTGAGACAGGCCAGTCCAGCTTCCAAAACAAAGATGTTATTGAGATCAGATTCCTTGTGCTGGAATAGGCCGGTACAAGCCCAGAGCCTCGGAAATAAGGACGTTACAGAGCCCATATTCTCTGTGCTGACATAGCCCAATCCTGCTATTTTAGAGAAAAGGAGATTATAAACATAGGCTGAGATAGCCCAGTTCAGGCCTTTGATGTTTGGGGAATGAAGAATTTCCAGTGCTGAGGTAGCCCAGGTCTCAGAATATTACAGAGTATACTCTTTCCTCTGCTTAAATAGCTCAGCATAGACCCAGAGTCTTGGGAACAAGATTTCTAAACACAGACCACTGTGCTGAGATAATCCAGTCTGTATTCTATTTAAGGTTTGGGGAAAGAAGACTACAAAGGTCAGTCCTTGCACTGGGATAATCCTTTGCAGCCCCAGAGCCTTAATAATAGAGCACCCCCCCACACACACACACACACAATAATAGAACACAGTTCTTCCTGTGCTATTCCAACTAGTCTTGTCTAGGTTGAGTCCCAGGAAAAAGTTAGCCACAGAACACAGACTCTTGTGATGAGATAGCCCATTCCAGCCTCATAACCATAAAGGGAACAAGGAGATTATTGAGTATAGACTTCTTGAAGATGGCCCATTCTAGAACTTTGGGATCTTGGCAGTGGAGACTTTTCAAAGTACTCTCTTTGCTCTGCTGAGATAGCCTAGTGTAGCACATTCCCACACACCCCTCCCCCCCCCAAACCTCAGGTGATAGAAACAAGGAGGTCCCAGAAGTTAGACTATTCTGAGATAGCCCAGGAAATTACAGGGTGCAGACTATTTACTGGGCTAAAAGAGTCCAATGCAGGCCAGAGTTCTAAGTAGATTCAGACCGCAGTTGTGTAGC
Source organism: Plecotus auritus (assembly GCF_963455305.1). Lineage (NCBI taxonomy): Eukaryota > Metazoa > Chordata > Mammalia > Chiroptera > Vespertilionidae > Plecotus > Plecotus auritus. The sequence goes on along the minus strand of NC_137785.1, from coordinate 31,606,098 downwards.
CCTGGTTCCTTTTCTCCATCCCAATAGACATAGGTGGGCTTTGGGGCTAGCAGCAGCTGCCACAGGGGAAAGAGCAAACATCAAAATCTTGGGAACACTCTATCTCAGAAAACGATTCCCACAGATACTGAGAGAACCCATTTCCACCCCGGGTAAAGACCTCTATGTTGGCCTGGGAGGGAGAATCAGAGAGAGCAGTCTTGAAAAATGAGTGACCCCCCTCCCCACCTCCTAGGTCTTCAATGCCCCAAAGCCAAAGTGGACTCAGCTCTTGGGGAGGAAGTTACAGAATTGGGGTAAGTGTTCCTGCCTGGGGGCATGGGTGACTTAAGGATGTGGGTTAGGGCAGGTGCTTCAGGTTGGTTAGTCTTAAGATATTGGGGAGCCCTTGAGGGTTCAAGGGGTCCCAAGGGCCAGGAGGATTCAGAAGTGTCAGTAGAGGTTCTATGGGATTAGGAATTTCCTTATAAGTTGGGGGATCTCAAAGGTTCCAGGAAACCTTTGAGAAATCAGGAAACCTTTGAAGGGTTGGGTGGTGATCTCCAAAGAATCAGGCATCCCTGAGGTCAGCGTGCTACCAAACCTGGTGATATCATTAATGAGGGCTTGAGGTGTGAGGGCTCCTTGGTTAGGTGCTCTCAGGACCCCATTGCCCTTCTCCAGGTGGGCTCCCACATCCCCGAGGGATGGTTCCTGAGCGGCTTCCTCTGTGGCTTCAGCGCTACGTGGACAAAGTATCTGACCTCAATCTTTTTGGGGGTCTCCCAGCCAACCATGTCCTTGTGAACCAGTATCTGCCTGGGGAGGGCATCATGGTAACTACACATCCTTACCCCAAACCCCAGACCTCTGATCCATCATGGGGCAGGCCATTGCCACACACCCCACCAGGCATTCATCTCCCTGTCCCCAGCTGGGAGGCCCACTTGGACCCTAGAGGGTGGGGGTGTGTGGACTCCTGCCCAGCCCTGGTGCCCACTCCCCAGCCCCACAAGGACGGGCCACTGTACTACCCGACCGTCAGCACCATCAGCCTGGGCTCCCACACCATGCTGGATCTCTACGAGCCGCGGCAGCCAAAGGATGATGACCCTACAGAGCAGGTGGGCCCTGGGACACTGCCCCAGTCACTTGTGGGCACTCTCACATCCACATCCTCTAAGAAGCCCCAATCCCGCCTGCATGCAAGATACCTTTGATAACCTCCCAGATACCTTCCCCTGCTCCTCATAGAATGCAACCATGTCTTCCCAGACACCGAACCCATCTGCTTGCAGGGTGCCCTAGAAAGCTTGGTATCCACAGATCCTCCAGTACCCCTACCTGCTGATTGGAATGTCCTGACACCCTAAAGATCCCTTAGCCCACACGTTCCGAGTGCTCCAATACCCCATTGGAGCAGGGTTCCCCAATACTCCAGCAGACACTGATATCCTCAGATACTCCAACAGCATTCATTTGTGAGTGTCCTTGACATCCTTCCAGATATCCTATTTCTCTGCCTACTGTACAGAGCACCCCAACACTGACCTCCTGCCTGCCACTACAATATGTGGTCTGTCATAGGGCACACCTTGGCACCTGGCTTGCTCAAAGATTCCTAGGATAGCCTGACTGTCCTCCTAGGGCTGCTCATGACAACAGCTTCCCTGACCTCTTTCTCTGAGTGATGCATTTCTGACACTACAATGCTCACAGAAACCCCCCTGGACATCCTGACCCAAGCTGCTTCTTAGATCCCTTTGTAGTGCTGGTTACCCCCATATCCTGCCTATTGTGCCAGTTTCCTCAAAAATCCTGATGTCTGTAAATACACCTAGACTACACCAGATCATCTCTGCCTCATTCTGCTGCCTCGTCCCTGCCCACCCCAACCCCTGACTTCTGTCAAGCCCTCAACCGAGTTCTCCCCAGTTCCCTGTGACCACTGATACCTTGGTCCCAGCCTCAGCCTCTTGGAGATCCCAGCTGCAGCCTAGTTCCTCCCTTTCTGGAGCGACTGCTGACCCTACCCTCACCCCGTTCCCTGTAGCCCTGGCTCTGGGACCCGCTGATTTTCACTCCAAAGTGAGGGGCACACTTGCCTCTCAGTCTTTGTCTCTGGGGACACACTGACCCTCGCTCCCTGACTCTCAAAGTCTGCTAACTTCTCCCACCCTCCTATTTTTGGGGACCCACTGACCACTTATATTCCTTACAGCCCCGGCCCCCGCCCCAGCCGGTCACCTCGCTGTTGCTGGAACCCCGCAGCCTCCTGGTACTTCGTGGTACCGCCTACACGCGCCTCCTCCATGGCATCGCAGCAGCCTGTGTAGATCCACTCGATGCCGCCTCCCTACCGCTCAACGCTGCTGCCTGTCCATCGGCAAGACCTGGAGCCCACCTGGTCCGTGGCACCCGTGTCTCGCTGACCATCCGCCGGGTGCCCCGTGTGCTGCGGGCTGGACTGCTCCTTAGCAAGTGATGCCTGGCCCCAGGACCTGCTGGGCTTCCCGGACTATCAAGTCCTGGACAGCTGCAACCCTGCAGCCTTGAAGCCCTGGGCAAAAGCGGCTCCCCTGAGTCATTTTCCCAAAAACTTCGTGGGAACCACCGAAAAAGGCTTCATTTCAAATAAACCAACAAAAATCTTTCTTTGGTTTTGGGTTGGGGGTGGGGGGACAGATGCTTGTGTTCTTGAGGGGTGCTGAGTCTGAGATTCTAAATGGTGTGGGTTCTGGGGGTCAGAAAAATGGTTCAGATGATCCGGGCGGAATTCAGGGCTCTTAAGGGGGCAGGATTATACCCCATTGGGTGGGTTGGGGTGAGCTTAGGAAGTTCAGTTACTTGTTTGCTAGGGAGTTAAAGTAGTGCCACTGTCACCTGAGCTGGCATCAAGTTACCTGGGTCCAGGTTTCACTTGAAAGGAGGTAAAGCTGAGCCTGCTCCTGGGCCTCCATCTGCCTGGGGCCTGGGTGAGTCCTGTGGATGTCGGAGGGGACACCACTGTCTAGGAAAAGGCTGGATACCTTGAAATTAGCTGATTTTGGGAGTCAGGGAGCGAGGGTCAGTGTGTCCCTAGATACAAAGACTGAGGGGCAAATGTGCTCACTTTGGAGTGAAAATCAGTGGGTCCTAGAGCCAGGGCTATGGGGAATGGGGTAAGGGTGGGGTCAGCAGTCCCTCCAGAGAGGGAGGAACTAGGCTGCAGCTGGGATCTCCAAGGGACTGGGGCTGGGACCAAAGTATTCTCACTGACTCTATCCCCAGGCCCCCAGCTATGGCCCTGCCCCCATCTCTGGACCCTGGACCCCGCTCAGAGCCCCTCAATCATCCCCCTGGAGCCCCTAGGGAACTGGACATTGCTGAATGCACCAGCTGCCCTTCTGAAGAGGAAAGAATCAGGTAGGAGCTGGGGCTTTTGAAACTTGGGTCCTAAAGGGGTGACGGCAGTAGCAGGGGCACTTTGAGGGTAAGAGGTACTGTGGCTATGATCACCTGGGGATGTGGGAGAGGAAGCTGGGATGGGTAGGCTAGAGTGGATAATGGGCACCTAGGTTCACCCAAGGGTCTGCCAATGCCTCCTACCTCTCAGGCCAGAGCAAGCCCAGGCACTGGGGCAGGACTCTTTGGACCCTTCTGAGCACTTACAGGGTGGGCTGAAGAACACTGAGCCTACATCTGGTCACCCCAGATTGCCAACGCCTTATTCCCATGAGGACTCCACTGGGGGCAAACACCGTGAGGTGAGCTGAGGTAACCGAGGCCCCTTGTGCCCCACCTCCTCTCTTTCCCCTAGAATCTGGCTTCCACACTGTGGATGAATTGATGATTCTGGAAAAGTGTTGGGCACCTGTGGAGGGAGGGACACTCTATAAATGATTCTTTGTCAATCATTATAGAAGTATTTCAGACTGAGAGAGAATTATTTCTTGATTGGCCGTGGTGCAGCCTCATTCCTTGTAGGGGTATCCAGCTCCATCACCCCCTCCCAGTAGATGCACTGCTGGTGTTCAGTGAGGGGCTGGCATAGCAGAGTGATCCTCAGACCTCCAGGTCCTGCATGTCCCAAGTTTCTAGGAGCTTTGAAAACCTTGAGACTTTGAATTAGAGGTCCCCAGGCCTTCCACTGGGAAGGACCTGAGGTGGGAGCAGCCCTGGTGCAGAGCCAGAGATGGACTCTGCTTCAGAGAAGCATCCAGAAAGCAGGAGTCCGCAAAAGAGGGGTGGCAATGAGAGTGGGGACAAGGTCTTGGTTGGCCATTGGCACTGACGCAGCCCTTTGTGTTTCCCAGAGCCCCATTTCTGGCTGGGAGGTATTGGAGGCTGAGCAGGACCGCCTGCACCTTTGCCTATTGGGCCTGGGTCTCCGGCTGCAGGACCTAGAGCGAGGCCTGGGGCCCTGGACATTGGCCCAGAATGGGATGGTCCAGCTGCAGGTGGGCAATGGGAGGTCAAGGTGTGGGAAGGTGGGCAGGGCCTCAGGAGGGATACCAGCTCCCTTGGGTGAAAAATGGGTTTACTCCATGTTCTAGGTATCTGGGTAGGAAAGGGGGCCATGTAATTCCAGGTCCTAGGTTTCTGGTTCCCCTGGTGTGTGTGGGGATAGTGGTGGTGTCCAACCATGTGTTCCCAGACCCTACAGGCAGACCTACGTGGGACAGCTGAGCGTGTAGATGCACTACTGGCGTTCAGTGAGGGGCTGGCACAGCGGAGTGAGCCTCAGGCCGGGGCATCCCTGCAGCAGGTCCTGAGGGCCCTTGGAGCCCACCGAGACAGCATCTTCTGGCGGTTGTGGCGGCTGCAGGCCCAGCTGGTCAGCTACAGCCTGGTATGGCCCAAACTGGTGATCCCCAGCCCTGGTGCCAATTTCACAACTCCCCATGACCTCTGTCCTCTGACCAGGTATTCAAGGAGGCCAACACACTGGACCAGGATTTGGAGACTGAGGCGGATTCAGACTGTCCAGGACCTGGTGGGATCTGGGGGCCCTGGGAACCCAGTAGCCTCTCCACTCCTGCAGAGTTAGAGTGGGACCCAGCAGGGGACATTGGGGGCTTCGGGCCCTTGGGGCAAAAGACAGCCTGGACACCAGGGGCTCCCTGTGAGCTGTGTGGCCACAGGGGCCTCCAGAGCAGGGGACAAGGCCTTGAGGTGAGAGCAGGTGGGGGACATCCCCACCTGGGCACCCACAGGACACCTCTGTGCACCTCTTAGCAGGGTCTTTCCCTTCCAAGGCGATCTTGGTGGTTCTGTCTCTCCCTCTGCCTCTCTCAGTGTATCTTTCACTCTTGGTGTGTCAGTGCTTTTCTCACTCCCTCTGTCTCTTGGTTTCTGTATCTTCCTCTATCTTATTTCTGTTTTTCTTTCTCATCCATCTATATGTACATTTCCTTGTTTCCTCTCACTCCCCTCTCTCCCCCCTTGCTCAATCCGCTACAGCCACACTAGCTTCTTGGCTCTTCTTTAAACATTCCAAATTCACTCCCATTTCAAAGCCCCAAGATGCATGCCCAGCTTGCCTCCTACCTTCATTCCAGTCTCCTGTAAAGTGTCACCTCTTCAGAGAGGCCTGCTCTGGCCTCCAAACATTATCCTTATCCTCTTTATTTTCTAATGGCACTTACCACATCTTGACATTATATAGACTTTGCCTGTTTCCATTGCCACTGTGTCTCCAGCTCCTTGAACACTGCCTGGCATGTAAGAGACACTCATTAAATATTAGTTGAGTGAATGAATGAATAATGTTTCTCCTCTCAGGTTCTTTGGCTCTGCCCCTCTCTTTGTGTCTTCCCAAGATCCTTCTCTTCCCCCAGCGTCACATCTCTCTGACACCCTCTATCTTGGCCCTTCCCCATCTTGTGTCTCTTTGTCACTGGTTGTCCCAGGACCCCACAACTCTCTCTCCACAGGACATATTCATGTTGGGTCTCAGCCACCGGAAACACTTAGTAGGTCACCAAAGACGCTCCCTGCTCCAGAAGTCTCAGGTCAGCTGGTCCTCAGTTAGGTATATCAATTTGGGCAAGTGACCCAAATTGAATTACACAAAAGAGGGGATGCTATTTTTTCATATAACCAAAAAGTCCAGGTACTGTTGAATTCAGGACCTCTAATGCTATCAGAGCTCAGACCCTTGCTTTTGAGACTCTACTTCCCCAAGGTGGATTCATTCTCAGCAAAATGGCTGCCCCAATAGCTACATACTTTCTACTGGTTACCCACCCAAGAGAAGAATGCCACTGACCTACTAGCAGCCAAGTCCTAGGGCTGATTTCACTCCCCGTGGGTCCTGAACCAATCATAGAGGCCAACCTGATGGAAGGCTCTGATAGGCCATATCTGGGTCATATGTCCAGTCATGTAAGTGGAGGTGTACTGTTAGGAAAGTGGGGAAATGTGACACCCCCCTCCGCCCCCCCGCACACCAAATTGAGCCCCTGTTACCAGGAAAAGGGGAATTGGTTGGAGGATAGCCACAGATAGACATCCATTATACTTAGAGATATTCCAAGCCCATCAGGGGGCCTGGGGAGGAAGGGGATACCAGGAAAGGAGGAGAAATAAGCTCAGCCCTGTAGGTCTATGGTAGTAAGGGAAAGTCCACAATAAGTGTCCCTTCCATGTATTCTGCTTCTGGTTACTATCTACCCTTAGGACAAGAAGACTCAAGCATCTTCCAGTCTCCAGGATGTGATGCTGGAGGTAGATTCTGGGTGAGATGCCTGGGAGATGGGTCTGGGGTGTAGGGAGACAGAGCTTATGATGGCAGCCCACTGTATATTTAACGCTGCATTTTCCTTTACAGAGTCCCCACTCCTGCATCCAGGCGGCCCCTGACCTTCTTCTTCCTTCTCTTCCTTCTCTTGGTGGGTTTCACATTGCTCCTGTCCCAGTCAGGGGGCCCCTGCTGTTCTCCTGCCCCACTGGCCAGGACACCTTACTTGGTGCTCAACTATGTCAATGGTCCCCCCCCAGTCTGAGTACACAGCCCAGACATATGTAATAAATGGTCACTGGTCAAAGGATGTGTTTTAGTCCATTTGGGCTGCTGTAACAAAATAACATAGACTGCATGGCTTATAAACAATAGAAATTTATTTCTCACAGTTCTGCAGGCTGAAAAGTCCAAGATCAAGGCATTGACAGATTCAGTATCTGGTGAGGACCTACTTCCTGGTTTATAGATGGCTGTCTTCTTGCTGTGTCCTCACATGGCAGAAGGAGCAGGGAGCTCTCTGGGATTTCAAGAGATTAAGGGCAGTAATCATTTCCATGAGGGCTGTATCCTCAGACCTAATCACCCCCCAAAGGCCTCACCTCCTAACCATCACATAGTGGGTTAGGATTTCAACATACATATTTTAAAGGGATACAAACATCAGTCTATTGCAGAATGTGTAGATATTGGGTGCTTGAGTACTCAGAATCTAGGATACAGCTTTGATATATCTGGACAGCCCTCTCCACAGATTCCTTTGTCTTGAGTACAAAATGCAGAACTGAATCAGTCCATTAGACTCTGAGACAAAGATGCAAGCACAGGTAGTTTTTTTAGGAGGTAATCCTAGGCAGATTGTTAGGGGTCTGAGGAAGTGAGCCAGGGAAGGGAGTGCTGAGCTGGTTGCTGCTTTGGGAACCTGGGTGCCATCCCTCTAGCAACCTCTAGGAGACTTTGTGGAACACATTCAAAGTTATTCTACACAAGAGTCAAAGAAATTGGCATTTATGTAAACAGCTCTCATTGGTTCCTGAAGTTGTCAACTCCCCAGAACTTCCAGCTTCTCCTGTCTTTAAAGATCCCTCAGGCAGAGAAGCACAGGTGCTTTCCACAGGAAGTTAGAGGTGTGTACAGAAACGGCACAGGTGGTATAAGTGGGCTACACCTGCTATAGCCTCTGACCTCATCTATACATGTGTTCAAACAATCTACATGGTGGGCTCCCAGGCTGGGCCATCACTGGTGCAGGGTGTGAAATTCTTCCATGGGTCATGATGACAACCAAGTGGAGTTTCCAGGGCTCAGTCCTGGAGTCCAGTACCCAGTGCCAGGTGTCTAAGATCATCCACTTCCCAGAGCTTAAAGTGTTGGGACAAGAGGTGGAACAGAATCAGACTCAAGAACAGAGCCTTGTGCTAGGCTCCTGGATGTGCATTTAAGAAAGATCTCTTCTTTAATTTTTACAGCCACCCAATGATATGTCCCCACTTAACAGAATGGGAAACAGGCTCTAGTGGGGAAGTCACTGAGGACACACAGGGAGCAAGTGACTGAAGCCCAATCACCACTGATTTAAACAGAAATGGGAATTTATTTTTGTTAGGGACTGTGAAAGGGCGCAGGCTGGGCTGAGGGCGCCCCCCCCCCCCCCCGAGTGCACGAATTTCGTGCACTGGGTCTCTAGTAGAAATATAATGTGAGGCATAAATATCATTTAAAATTTTCTAGTAGTCTCTGTTAAACAATAGAAACAGGTGAAAATTAATTTTAATAATTTATACTTTATTTAACCCAATATATACAAAACATCAATGTGTAATGAATATAAAAATACATGAGGATTTATAATCCTTTTTTCTTACTGTCTTTGAAATCTGGTATGTATTTCACTCTCTATAACACATCTCAATTCAGACACTTAATTTCCAACATTAAATAAAATGTAGTCCTACCCAAAGAGGTTGTATTTAATGGAATCTTTTACATTGCTTCTCTTTTAAATTTTAAATTACTTAAAATTTATTAAAAATTTTGAAAAATTCCTCACAGTATCTCTCAGCTACCATCCTGACAGTGCAGACCTAGAGGAAGAGCATTCCAGGTAAAGGAAACAGTAAGTGCAAAGGCCCAGAGATAGGAGTGTGCTTGGCACATGGGAACGCTAGTGTGGCTGGAGTGTGAGTGCTGGAGCGGGAGAGTGGGAGAAGGTGAGGTGAGAGAGAGGTTATGGGGCCAGATCAGCTGAAGCCTTGTGGACCACAGTGAGGACTTCCAGTCTGAGATGGGCGTCATAGGAGTTTGTTTCATTTTTTCAAGTTCCATTCTGGTACTTTTTGAACTTGTACAAAAAAATAAGGAACAGCATTACAGGTCCTTCTGGACTCTTCACTAGCTGTAATTACCAACTCAGGGCCAATCCCTTTAATCCTCCCAGGTGCCCACTCTCCTAATTCTTCTGAAGTCTAGACAGCATATCCTTTTACCAACAATTCAGGAAGCGTCTCCAGGTCAGGATTCTGTTTTAAAATTTAGTCACAATTCTTTTATTACCCTAAAGAAAATTCTAGTCATTCCTTCACATCATTAGCACCGTGGATGTTACTGTTTGAGAGGGTATTGAGCAGGAGTGGTAGGAACTTTCTTCTTTAGGGACTGTGAGTTTCCCAGAATTCCCAAAGGCCCCACTGGATCACCTCATGCATCTGGCTTGGACACTTGGGACAGCAGAGTTTGTGACCTAAGACAAGAACATATTCTAGTAACCTATCATTCCTAATAGGATGAAGATCAGAATCTGCCAGGGAAATCAGACATTATGTTTTCAAAGGTAAAAAATACATAACTATTTATTTTATTATTTATTGTTAATCCTCACCCAAGGATATTTTTCCATTTATTTTTAGAGAGAGTGGAAGGAGGGAGGAGAGGGGGAGAGAACATCAATGTGAGAGAGACACATCGATTGCTTGCCTTCCACACCTGCCCCAACAACAGGGCACAAGGGATAAACCTGCAACCCAGGTACATGCCCTTGACTGGGAATCAAACCATGACCCTTCAGTGCCCAGGTTGATGCTCTAACCATTGAGAAACACCAGCCAGGACTATTTAAACTAGTACAACAAACTCCCACATATCCTTTACCCAGATTAACCAACTGTTAACATTTTGCCCCATGTACTTCACTATTCACACTCTCACTAATATGTTTATATATGTGCATATATAGGGTTTCCCCAAAAATGTATACACACACTTTGAATAAAGGCAGTGTTTATTAAAATACACTTCATTTTCAAAATTGAGCTATCAGCTGTTAAAATGTATATACATTTTTTTGAGGACACCCTGTATTTTGGAACCATTTGAGAGTAAGTTGTAGACATGATACTGTTTGCTCCTGAATACTCCAGTGTGCAGTTCTTAAGAATAAAGGCATTCTCATACACCACTAGAGTACAGTCATCAAAATAGGAAAATTTAACAACTCAATTCAGTTTTGTTTTTTTAAATCCTCACCCGAGGATATTTTCCCACTGATTTTTTTTTTTTTTTAAGAGAGTGGAAGGAAATGGGAGAGAAAAAAAAAACCACACACTGACGTGAGAGACACATCATTGGTTGCACAGGGACTGAGCCTGCAACTGAGATACGTGCCTTTGACTGGAATCGAACTTGGGACCCTTAAGTCCATGGGCTGACACTCTATCCACTGAGCCAAACCAGCCAGGGTGATTCAGTTCTATTATTAACCCACAATCCATATTCCAAATTATTCCAAATTTTCTAGTAGTCACAAACAGTAGAAACAGGTGAAATTAATTTTAATATTTTTTTAATATTGCTGTAAGATTCTTATTTAACAGATAGGGTCAAGGGGTTGAGAAGCAACCGACCCTGTGCCTTAGCAGAGTAAAAAACAGCAGCAGCCCTAACCAGTTGCTCAGTGGTTAGAGCATTGGCTTGCAGACTGAAGGTCATGAACCTTACTTGCAGGCTCTATCCCCATCCACGGTTGGGGCCCATGCAGGAGGTAATCAATGTTTCTCTCTCACATTGATGTTTCTCTCTGTCTCTCCCCGTCCCTTCCATTCTCTAAATATCAAGGGGAAAAAATTTTTTTAAAAAAATATATTTTTATTGATTTCAGAGAGGAAGGAAGAGGGAGAGAGAGAGATAGAAACATCCATGATGAGAATCATGGATCGGCTGCCTCCTGCAGGTCACCCACTGGGGATCAAGCCCACAACCTGGACATGTGCCCCTGACCGGAATCGAACCTGGGACCCTTCAGTTCGCAGGCCGACACTCTATCCACTGAGCCAAACCGGCTAGGGCTCAAGGGAAAAATTATCCTCAGGTGAGGATTAACAAAACAACAAAAAACATAGCAGACACAGAGTATCAACTGTGGGTTTTACATACAGCACAGGGATCCAAGGACTTGGGTGAGGTGCTTTATTTAGGATTTGATTCCAGGAGGCAGGAGGCAGGGAATGGGGAGTGAGGCAGGTAGGGTGTAAGCCAGAAAAGGTGCTTATGGAGTGGTAGCCTCTGTGGGAAATGGGTGGAGGAGGGGATGGTTCTTATGAGGATCCTATAGAACGCTGTTGCAATCTTGGGACCAGACAACAGGAAGTCTGGGGCACTCATCAGTGACTGATACCCACTTTAGGCTGAGAACATTAGCTCACCTTCCATAATTCCCAGAAAGCTCTCAGCAGAGGAGCAGAGATGCCAGGGCTCAGGGCCGGAAACTGAAAGCCTCCTTTTGCAGCTGTAAGTGAACTGAAGTAGGCAATAGGGTCCTGGGGTTGGAGGGTCCTGGGGTTGGATAATATCATCTGCCACACTTAATTCACTGTATCATCACAAAAGTCACATGAGAGGCACTATTATGATGTCCATTTCACAGATAAGGATGTTGAGGCACAGAGGTTAAATCACTTGCCCACAATCATGTAATCCGTGTTGGAACTGGGGTTCAAATCTAGGCATTCCAGTTCCAGAGTGCAAGCTTTAAAAAAAAAATTTTTTTTTTAAATTGATTTCAGAGAGGGAAACATCAATGATGAGAATCATTGATTGGCTGCCTTCTGCAAGCCCCACACTAGGGATTGAGCCCACAACCCAGGCATGTGCCGTGACCTCCAGTTCATAAGCTGATGCTCAACCAGAGCCCTGCTGGCCAGGTAGGAGTGCAAGCTCTTAATCACCACTCACCTACAACCTCAAACCAGGCACTCCCCTTCCTCATTCTCTCTACCAAGCAAACTCTGTTCATCTGTAATGCCCCAGTGAATGTCTCCTCTCATGATCTGGGAGCCCAGCCCCTCTGGAAACTCGCCCATTGCCTGCAGCTCCAGAAGCTCCCATCCTGAAGCTTGTTAGGTCACAAGATCTGGAGCCAGGAGTGAGCCGCTTTGACTTTTGCTTTTACTCTGAGATGGAGCAGGGCAGGACTAACAGGGCCCTGATGAGAAACACTGAGGCTAAGATAGATAAACAAGGTGACAAAGGGCCTGACAGAGGTTAGGTGAATATTAACCAGAGACAAGGCAGAACTAGAAGTCAGCCTGTGCCCTGGGGCACCCCAGGTCCCACCTGGGACCCTTTTATCTCCTCTAGGACTTTGCCCACACTGGTCCTCCAGCTTAGAAGCCTATCCTTACCTTCTGGTAAAGTCCTTATAATTCTTCAAATTTCAACCCCACTTTATAACTATTGGGTACCCACTGGGATTAGGGAAGAGACTGTTTCTCTTTTCTCCATCTTCCCTTTGGTTTGAGGTCTGGGTTCCTTTCCTAAGGTCCTCCCCCTCCTTTCAACTGTATCTACCAAGAGTTCATCTGCTTTCCACTTATTTAACTGACCTGGGTGCAAATACATCTCAGGATTGCAAAATGCAGTACTCCAAAGAATGTCTAAAGCAAGCCCATACGGGGACATGGGAGAGATTCTGCCTGTGGCCTATGGTTCCATCTCTCCTCCCCAACCCCTGGGTCTTGCTGACAAAAATCCAAGGAGTCCTGAGGCTGGACTCCTCAATCAGGCTTAAGACCCCTCACTATTGCCTCAGGGGTTACCAGCCAGACCTCAGCTCTACCATCTCTTCTCTTGCCTCACTATTCTCCATTAAAGAGTCAACTGGGATTTCTTTGGGGTCTCCTATGGATCTGCCCAGGAGGGAGATCAATGCTGTTTCAACCGATCTGCCAGTCTACAGGGCTCCAGAGGGGAAGACAGGTCTCAACACCCATTCCTCCTAGAGCACTGGTTCTCAACCTTTCTAATGCCGCTACCCACAGGTTGAGAACCGCTAGCAGGGTCGCATCGGAAAACACAGATATTTACATTACGATTCATTAACAGTAGCAAAATTACAGTTATGAAGTAGCAACAAAAATAATTTTATGGTTGGGGGTCACCACAACATGAGGAACTGTATTCAAGGGTCGTGGCATCAGAAAGGTTGAGAACCACTGCCTAGAGGGTCAGTCACTTCTTGGTGTGTGTGCCTCTTCAAATATCCCCAAACACATAAAATCTTTAAGACCACCAACAGGAAGTAAGCACATCCCCAACTTTATTCCAGTCCTGAGGGTGGAAGGGTAGAGGAGTCAGGGCTCGCCCTCAGAAATAGTAAGTGTAGAGGTCTTGAGGGGTCTACAAATGATCAGCTGGGATGAGACTCCTACTCCCTTCCTCACCCGTCGAAGTTTGCTGTAATTAGTGGGGGGAAAGTTTTCCAAAGGGATTCGGGGCTTCTCACCGTCGTCCATCAGGGCATCTTCTCAAATTCCTCAGCAAAAAAAAAAAAAGAAAAAGAAAAAGAAAAAAAAATCTGCTGTTATCAGAATTAAATACAAAGGGGAGTTCAGGAGCCAGAGGTGAAGAGAAGGGTGTTTCAGTCTCTTTCGGTCCAACGGGGCGGGGGGCATCCTGGCTCCCCATGCCTTCTAGCAGTAGCTCTCAGCTTGACACAGTCCAGCCAGCTGGCGACCCAGCCCGCCCCAAGCTCTCATGAAGGTGTAGGACAAGTGACTGTGAATCGTACAAGGGCAAGCATATCTTGCATTCCGTCATGGTGGTCTTTAGACCCTACATCGCCAGGACGGCTCTCCGATTCCCCCAATCCATCGAGCTTGTCTCTCAAGACCTCTCACCTTCCATCATGGGGATTCCCTGATCCCACCACACACGCAGTCAAGCGATCCCGCCCCACCGTTCCCCTGCTCCATCTGAGCTCTTCAGCCTGTCACCGTCCATCCGGCGGGATTTCCGGTGACTCCATTCGAGAGGGTTCCTCGAATCGTCACTCTCCTCAGGCGGAGTCGTAGGGGCCCCAGCTTCGCCGCGCCCCTCGTTCGCGCCCTGCAGGCGCTCGAAGGCGTCCAAGGTCTTGGCGTGGCCGGAGCGTAGCAACTGGAGCTGGCGCCTCCCGCGGCGGTACAGGTATTCGATGCGTAGTACGTCGGAGCGTGGCAGGCAGGCGTGCTGCCGAAACTCGGCTCGCACCCGCGCCTCGGCCCCCGGCTTCCCGCGCCCGGCGCGCAGCAGTTCGCGGTACAGGCTAAGAACTTGCCTCTGCAGTCGGCTGGGCCGGCTCATGGCAGAGCTGGGCCGGGGCGCGCGCAGGCGATGGCCCAAACAGTGGAGCAGCAACCCAGTTGGCAGACACCCGGGTGCAAGGCAATAGGCACTTCCGCTCCGCTCTCTAAAACCTCCGCCTCTAGCCTCCCGCTATCCCGTGCTGTCGCGCCTCATTGGCTGTCGCTGCGGTTGCGTCACAATGTTGCGCGAAGGGGCGGGGCTTCTGGTTTGCTGGCCTGGCCCTTAGGGAGTAAGTGTCCTTGAGGAGACCGCAGTTCTGAGAACCCGGAAGAGGAGGGCATAGGCGACTGGGGGTTCTGACCTGAATCCCTATGTCCTGGCAGAGGAGGGAGCTAGAGGTTCGGACACTTGTCCGTCCCCTCTTCCGGGCGCAGGGGCACTGGGAGAGAGAAGACAGGCACTACCACTTTTTGGTCATCGTTATTATAACAATCTCGGGAAGCTCCGTGCGTCGCTGGTCCCAGCCCTGGGACGTGCAGAGAAACGTGGTCACGCAGTTAATGTGGGTCACGGGGGGCAAGGCCAGCTTCCCGGGGATGTGGGAAGACAAGCAGGGAGGTGGTGGCTCCAAGCCGCCAAAGGCAGCCTGTGGCGCACAGAGTTGGGATGACGCCATCCCCCGCCCGGAAGGACGGAGTCGACGGGTCTCCAGGCACGAGGAGGGTCCTCACCCGCTGTTGAAGCCCCGTCACGCCTGGAGCACTTCGACTAGGCTGGCACCCCAAAGTCCTGGGAGTATCAGATCGTCCGCTGCAATTTCGTTGTAGTCACGCAGGCTGCCAGGAGGCGCCCTGGTAGCGCGGGGGTGACCCGTAGGCCCATAGCCCCCTGGGGCTCCAACACCACCCAGAGCGTGGGGTCCCCTCCATGGTAAGCCAGGAGGCCTCCGCCCAGCGTGCAACCACCACCCCACACCCCTGGGCAGTTCACCTGCAGAGAGAGGAGGCGAGTTAGGGGCGGGAAATAGGCCGGGAGCTCGGGAGTCAAGGGGCGCTCAGAAAACCACTGTGAATCCTGCTGGTGTCTCTATCAGAAATACCTATCTCAAGTCTTTGCAAGCGGAATAAGGTCTGCGATTTGCTTTAAAATTCTCCAGCACGACTAAAACAAAAAGAAAGAGGAAAGATGGAAGCAAGAATGGTAAAATTTTTGTAACTATAACGGGGTTTCATAACACTATTCTCTCTTTTGTGATGCTTGAAAATTTCCGTAATAAACATTTTCCTAAAAGGGAACTGTAGAGGAAAAGAAAAGAAAAAACTCGATATTAATATAATATGCAATAAAATATGCAATTGATATTTTAACATAGTCTCACCTAATTTATGTTATTTATGTAATGCATTTTCTAAAAATATTTAAAATAGTTTAAGCATTTATTTTATTTTATTTTTTAAGCATTTATTTTAAATGATATTAAGTCCTCACCAATACTCTGACAAGATAGATCTGCAGTACTATATGCGTACTATACTACATGCCTCTGCTGGATTTCCAACCCTGTCCTTGTCTGGTTTCTCTCCATGAGCAGTTAAACATCTCTTACTGATAAAGAAACTGAAGCCCAGAGAAATAACATAGCTTGCCCGGGTTCACATGGCTGGTAAGTGGCAGAGCCAGGATTTGACCACAGGGGTTCTGATTTCTTGACCTGTGTTTTTAACCACTCTGCTATATATACTGCCTCTTCAATATCTTCTATAATAATAAAAGTGTAATATGCTATTTACACCGGACGACCTTCCGGACAAAGCCGGGGCTGCGGGGGAAGCCCGGGTCCCGGGTGGCAGAGGGAAGCCAGTGCCAGCAGCCAGGGGAAGGAAGGCCTACTTTTGCATGAATTTCATGCATCAGGCCTCTAGTAATAATATAAAAGTGGGAGCAAGAGCTTAGACTTACTGGGCACTTATTATATGCCAAGCATGTATCCTCACAGCTACCCTATATGGTGGGCACTATTTTTAAAAATATATTTTTATTGATTTCAGAGAGGAAGGAAGAAGGAGAAAGAGATAGAAACACCAATGATGAGAGAGAATCATTAATCGGCTATGCCCCACCATGGGGACTGAGCCCACAACCGGGGCATATGTCCTGACCCAGAATCAAACCATGACCTCCTGGTTCATAGGTCAATGCTCAACTACTGAGCCACGCCGGCTGGGTGGTGGGTACTATTATTACTATTTTTTTGTGGATGAGCAAATAGGCACAGAGAGAAGTTGAGTCACTTGAGCAAGGTTACACTAGAAATTTAAAAGACATAGTAAGGGGTCTCTTGACCCTTTAACCAAAGGCTTTGGTTTAGCTTACCTGCCGGTTTGTGGCAGATACCCTAGCTGTTCTCTTGCTGGCCCATCCTCCTACTCCTACAATTAGCCTTGAACTCACAGCTGGTTCTACCTCTCTTATGGGACTTCAGGTTTGTTTTTCTCTTATAAATACTACCCATTTTGTCTGCCCAGATTCCAATTCTTCTGCTGCTTGCTGGCTCCCATGTTCCTTGGAGAGCCAGGTGTCCTCCACCCTGGCATCTTTCTGCTGGATTTCCAACCCTCTCCTTGTCTGGTTTCTTCCCATGAGCACTTAAACATCTCTGAGTTTCTCCCATCTCAAAATCATCCTATCTAATAAAAGAGTACTATGCAAATTAACCATCACTGTCACACCCATAAGCCACGCCCACAAGCCAATCAGGAGCGAATATACAAATAAACCAAACCAAGATGGCTACCGCCAACAGAGAGCAGGAAGGGAGGATTGGGTTTCCCCGGCAATGGAGGAAGCCAAGCTTTCCACCTGCCCTTGCCGGCCTAGGCCTCCACTCAAGGCTACAAAGTTTCAATGATAGAAGATACATAAATCCAAACAGAAATGGTGGCAGCCATGAAGCTGGAAAGAGCAGGAGGCTAGGGTTGCCCCCGGCGATGGAGGAAGCCAAGCTTTCTGCACACCCTGGCTGGCCCAGGCCTCCGCTTAAGGCTACAAAGTTTCAATTATAGAAGATACATAAACCCCAACAGAAATGGCTGCCACCACAGAGTAAGAAGGCTTGGCTCCACTCTAGGCTACAAAGTTTCAATTGTAGAAGATAAATAAACCCCAGATACCAGGGCCTCCGCTTGGGTCACCGGGGGGCGTGGCCGGCCTGCAAACCACCACAAGCCCCTCGCCCAGGCCGCCCCATGCCCCGAGGGAACCCCCACCCTGATCTGGGACACCCTTCAGGGCAAACCAGCTGGCCCCCACCCGTGCACCAGGCCTCTATCCTATCTAATAAAAGAGTAATATGCAGATTGACCATCACTCCAACACACAAGATGGCTGCCCCCATGTGGTCAAAGATCCTGCCCCCATGTGGACACAAGATGGCCACCACAAGATGGCCAGCAAGGGAGGGCAGTTGGGAGGGACCAGGCCTGCAGGGGAGGGCAGTTAGGGGTGACCAGGCCTGCAGGGGAGGGCAGTTAGGGTAAAAAAGGCTGGCAGGGGAGCAGTTAGGCATCAATCAGGCTGGCAGGGGAGTGGTTAGGGGCAATCAGGAAGGCAGGCAGGCGAGCAGTTGGGAGCCAGCAGTCCTGGGTTGTGAGAGGGATGTCCGACTGCCTGTTAAACGGGCAGTTGGACATCCCTCGAGGGGTCCCAGATTGGAGAGGGTGCAGGCTGGGCTGAGGAACACCCCTCCCCCCCCCCGTGCATGAATTTCATGCACCGGGCCTCTAGTCATCATAATAAATCAGTTGTAAGATACCCTAGCCTCTTCCTGGCTGATTTCTATTCCCCCCAACCTTTCTGCATAGATGACTTATCAATGGCGGTGTCTATGCCTGCTGTCTCCTCTTAAGTCTCACTCCTCAACTTTGTAATCCAGGTGCTGCTCCCCTGCTCCATGGATCTTGTGATTTCTTAAGTCATCAACAACCTCCTTGGCCTTAGGTCCATGGACATTTAATGGGCTATTTAATACTCATTAGTTGAATTTCACTACAGTCCCAAAATATAGTCCCTCCTTTTTCCTAGCCTTGTTCTGCAATGCTCCTACCTGCTCTCTTTCCCAGCCTAACTTGAGGTCTCAGCTCATTTGTCACCTCTTTCAGAAAGCTTTCATTGATCCCCTAAAGGGGGCACCTCATCTGGGCTCCCACATCCATCCTACCTGTGCTTCCCATATTACAGCTTTGATTATTCAGTAGTTCCTAGGAATTCAGCAGGTCTTGGGAAAAGGTGAGGTCAGTGGGTCCTGACAAGTCCAGGATGGTTTATTTGGGGTCTTAGAGGGTCATGGGAAACCACAGCAAGGTTTGAGCCAATGGAGGATCATAGGAGAACAGTTCTATGTCAGGGATCAGTGTCAGGTCACATAAGGTTTTGGTGGAATTGGGGAAGTTCCTTACTGATATTACCTGATTGGTTCCCACAGCTGCACAGCCATCCCTAAAGCCAAGGATTACCCATGGTTGGAGGGAAGTGCAGCCAGGACAGGGTGGGAATTCAACAATGACATGGAACCAGTGAAGATCTTGAGGCCTGGAACCCACCAATGTAGCTAGCTCATAGGCACAAGGCATAATAGGCATTGGTACAAGCCCACTGAAGCCATCAAAGGTGGTGAAGAGGCCCACAGGCACTAGGTGACATGTGGCATCCTCAGGATTCAGCCTGTACCCTGTGGGCAGGAAAAGGGCCAGTACTGGAGGCCTTGGTCACTCAAACAAATGCAGTGTTCCTGGCAGCCAGGTAGAAACAGCGCCTCCCCAACTTTCAGAGACAGACAGACTCAAAATCAGATCCAAAAAACCATTATGAATACAACAAACAATGAAGCATATGTGTAACACATCACAGAGGACCAATTTCCCTAATATATAACGAATTCCTAGAAATTAAAAAGAAAAAGATCAATAACCCAATATAAAAAAATGGACAAAGTCTGTTCAGAAAGTTAATAGAAAAGGAAATACAAATGTTTCTTAGGCATTTTAAAAGATGCTCAACCTTCTAATAAGACAAAGTAAAAATCCATTGAGATATTTTTCCCTATGAGATTGTGGAAAAATAAAAAAAATTTGATAAGTTTCTCCAATATCTGTAACTGTTCTATTTGAACCAGGATGTAATCAAGCTTTTGCACTGCATTTGATTGTTGTGATTTTTTAGTCACTCTTAATCTAGGACATCCTTCTGCTTTTTATCTGTGTATGAAAAGTCCTAAGAGCTCTCTAAAGATTCTGATGTGTGGCTAGCATTGTAAGAACTGGCATGGAGTGGATTTGCAATGGCAGATATATATATCTGCTTTTATGCCTTGTTCCTCCCAGTGTGGGCATCTCTTCATTCCCAGGTTGCCCTGGGGTTTAAACATCCATGTTTTCCTATCCAAGGGCCCCTAATCTTCAAGACAAACTATCCTGGGGGGCTTTCTTTATTTTCCAGTGGACTCAAGGAGCTGCAAAACTTTGATGGGAACACTTGCCTGCCCAGGATCCATCCATAGTTTTCTGGTAACAGCCCTCAGTTTCTTTAGGGAACTAGCCCCACTTTCAGTTTATGGGGTTTCCTAGGTAATATACCTACCCGCTGGCTTCTGGGCACATGTCCCAGGCCCGGCCAATTAGATACAAATCAGAGTACCACATCCCCTGGCCTCTGTGGACAGTTTAAGAATAGGCAAATGGTCTACACTGGGACAATGATAGCCAGTGCTAGGACTTCTGCTGGAACATTGAGGGAGAAGTGCTACTGAGATTGCTAAACTATATGTCATAAATCTGGAGCAGTAGGAGACCACCACTGCCCCACAAACACAGAAGTGGTTTGAGAATAAGGTTATGGTTGTCTTCAAATATCCATTCTCCATTTATTCTCTAGAATTAAAGTTTTTAGCTGCACTTGGCCACCCAGCTAAAGATACATCTTTCAGTCTCCTTTGCAGCCAAATGGAATCTTCCCATGAAGTTCTGGCCAATGAGAATTATATAGAAGTGACGTGTCATTTCTTTTTTTTCTTTTTTTAACCTTTATTGTTGCAAGTATTACATATGTTCTCTTTTCCTCCCCCTTGACCTCCTCCAGCCCGCCCCCACCCCCTGGCCCAGGCCTTCACCACCTTATTGTCTGTGCCCATGGGTTATGCATATATGCATACAAGGTCTTTGGTTGATTTCTTCCCACCCACCCACCCTCCCCCACCTTCCCTCCGATATTCCAGATATGTGCCATTTCTGGGTTGTGCCCTGAAAGGGAGGAAGGCTGACCTTGTCCTCCTTTTTCCCCCCAATTTGCTCCAATGTAGAGTAATGGGGGGCAGAAGAAGGCAATACCACAGGGGAGGCAGAGCCACATGATAGAAGGAGCCTGTGTCCCTGACTTGGAGGAACCAAACTGGTTACACCTGGGCTATTCATTAGAGGGAAATGAGCTTCTATCAAGTTTAAACTACTGTAATTCTGAGCCTCTGTTATATAATTTCGATTTAGAGCCTACTAAATATCCTATATAATAAAAGGCTAATATGCAAGTCAAACTGTGGAATGACCAGTTGTTATGATGCGCACTGACTACCAGGGGGCAGGTGCTCAGCACAGGAGCTGCCCCCTGGTGGTCAGTGTGCTCCCACAGGGGGAGCGCTGCTCAGCCAGAAGCCAGGCTCATGGTGGGTGAGCCCAGTGGCAGTGGCGGGGAGCACGCCTAAGCCATCAGTCAGATATCCCCTGAGGACTCCTGGACTGTGAGAGAGCGCAGGCTGGGCTGAGGAACCCCTCACTTCCCCCACCCCCCGAGTGCACGAATTTCATGCACCAGTCATCTAGTAGAAGATAACACAGAAAAAGGAAGAGGCAGGGATGAAAGAAACTTAAGTCCAAGTGACATTTGAGTCCTTGAATCCAGCCAAGCCTGAATACCTCAACTTTATGCAAATAAAAGTAGATATTATTCCCTGTTGTATTTAAGATGGTTGGCATCATTTTCTGTCAGTTACAACTGAAAATTCTGATTGATATGGTGTGATTCAGGGAACACCTTATAATGAATGGGATTTGGGAACTGTGCCCTCCCACTCAGGCCTGGAGACCTCTATACAGGGATGTAGTGTCTATTTGTGGAAGCAGCCACAGTGGTCCTGGGACACAACCTGTGCCATCAAAACTGAGACCAGGGTCACACTCATAGCCTTCATAGCATGTGGTGGTGGTAAGGGCAGAAATAGAATATTGAGGACCAGCTACAATTATAAGAAATATTAATCATGCTCTGTTAACCATGATAGTTCTGTTCTGATTAAAGAAGTCACATTCTAACCTGGCTGGCAGCTGCACTCAGGACCTGGGAGCTCACCTGGACATGCAGCCCATTCTCCCCATTAGGGAGCTGTCTGTTATCATGGAAAGATTAACAACCTGTTGCAGAAACCAGAGCCAGAAACCAGAGCCCCAGCCCTTTGGAGACCCCCAGCCTTGCATATCACTAGCCCTTTGAAGATCCCCAGACCTCTGCTTACCTGTTAACTGCCCATGTGGCACCCTTTGGCTACTTCCCCATGTAATCTTTGTCCTTCTACCCAATATAAGCAGCTGGTTTATGGTGGGGTGCAGAGCAGATTTTTGTGGATGACCTGCTCTCCCATGCTGCCGGCAGTATTGGAATAAACGCTCTTATAGGTATGATTCAACCCTCTGTCTGCTTAATTGGCTGAAGTAGTAACAGTGTAGGAAATGGACTTCTGTGATCCATCTCCAGCATGGTCAACTTTTTTTTTTTTTTTTTTAGTTGATTTTTTACAGCGAGGAAGGGAGAGGGATAGAGAGTTAAAAACATCGATGAGAGAGAAACGTTGATCAGCTGCCTTCTGCACACTCCCCACCAAGGAATATGCCCTTGACCGGAATCGAACCTGGGACCCTTGAGTCTGCAGGCCGATGCTCTATCCACTGAGCTAAACCGGTTAGGGCAGCATGGTCAACTTTTGATGGAATTTGCTGAATTTCCCCAGAGCAAACAGAATGTAGGGAGGAGGAAAGAGGATATAGGAACAAAGAACTGTGCATGTGGGCCAGCATCATGGTGGAAACCCCCAAGGTGCCTGCCTTGGCTAGACAGGGGGAGGTGGCGGCAACTAGAGAAGGCCTCAGCCCATTTTTTTTTTAAATGACCCAATGGGAGACAGCAAGACTAGGCAACGTATGAGGAAACAGGTGACCCATGGTGCTCAGCCAATGAGGAACCAGAGGAGGGACTGAATAAATGGGCTGTGTTTGCTGCCCCAGGTATGCCTGTACAACCTGGTCTACATCTGCTCTCGAGAGCATATTAAAAGTCTTGTTTTTGTCATACTTCTGTCTCTGAGTCCATTATTTGAATTCGGACAGGTGAGCATTTCTCACAACAGGAAGCATGGACCCATTGATTGTCCAGTTACATTCTGATTAGAGAAAGCACATTTTAACTTAGCTGGGAGTTATACGCTCTGGGACTCGGGAGCTAACATCGGAATGCAGTCCATCCTCTTGTCTTGAGAACTGCCTATCTTATGGAAAGATTTACAACCTCATGGCTGAAACAATCTAGTCTTGGAGGCACTGTTCTTTACAACCCTCAGCCCCCATTGCCTGTAATCTGGTTGAGGGGCGCCTGGAGGCACCCACCCTCTGCGACCGTCCCCCCAGTCTGCATGGCTTGTAACCCATAATGACTGTCCTGTGCCTACTTTCCCCATGTAATCTTTGTCCTTCTACCCAATATAAACATCTGGGTAATTCCTACTTTCCAATTCCTGTAATTCCTACTATCCCACGTAATCTTGGTCCTTCTATCCAATATAAGCAGTTGGCATATGGGGAGAGGCAGAACAGATTTTCGTGGATGACCTGCTGCTCTCCCAACATTATTGAAATAAACACTCTTGTATGATTCAACCCTGTCTCTGCTTAATTGGCTCAAGTAGTGACAGGCAGCCCAGACCCCTTGGTTGTCTAGTTACATAATTTGGTGGGGTTTCTTCTTGGGTGAGTACTGGGGGATTCTCCTTGCTGCCTGGACTGAGGTTCCCGGGCCTGACACCTGGACTCTTATTTGCAGTGCTGCCAGAAATTTTCCTGTTTTGAATCCTAGCCACCCCGTTGTCTCACCAACAACCTAAGTTGAATCGAGCGTTCTGGTGTTCTCTCATGGGGGGAGTCAGTTGTCTGTTGTCCCCTGTCTGGGGTGAGCCTGATTAGCTCCTGGTTGCAAGCAGCCTCTCAGGGTCCTTGCCTGGTTATTCCGTCTGGCTGCGCACGGTAAGCCCTGGCTATGCACGGTAAGCCACAAACGGTTGTCTGTCTGTCGTTCGAACTTGTAAATACATATTAGGGTGTTTTTCGCCTGGTGTAACTTTGCCTGTAATTTTGCCTAAATTGTTCAAGGATGGATGCTGGTGGCTGGATCTCCAAAAAATACTCCATTGGGACGGATCTTGGGGTATTGGACTACTTACGCTTATCCGCCAATGGGAAAAAAAAAGGAAAAGGGTGTTTTGCTGCCATACTGCTTGGCCTCACTCTTAAATATCCTCTTAACTGGGAACAAGAGGAGATTAGTGTTTGGGAATGTACGGTGTGGAGCTCTTGTCTGAGGGTTGTGCGCGCCTGTAAATATCGTATATAAGTGTCTTTGTTGATTGTTGTTTGGTTTAATTGTTTAAAGATGGGGCATATCGCACTTTGCGGGGGCGGAATGGGGGGAGACAGCTGCTTGTAGCAGGCTGAAATCGTGGCATGGCTTGCAGGAACTTCCCAGCAACTTCCCAGAGTTCTTAGTCTTAGGGACCCTACCTGCTCTTCTTTTCAAGCCATTAGCCACTTGCAGTGCTTAGTTAGTAAGAGTTCTGTCTGTCTGTAATGTAACTGTGGTTAAGGATGTGTTTTGCTTGCTTTCTTACCTTTTGGGAGTAATCATTATTTACTTTAGGGGTTGTTTTTGTTTCTGTTTGAAATATGATGAAATCTCTCCTTATATGCAAGATTTTATGTTGTTATAGTCTACTCAGAAAGAAAATTATGGTAAGTAAACCTTATAACCCCCCCCAAATTTTTCTCCTAAAAGGGTCTGAGCTGCACAAGTGCCCTTGGACAGGGGCCACTCCCACTTTGTTAAGAAAAAAGAAAAAAAGTAAAATCTTTGGTAACTTCAAACTTTGGAGTCCTGCTGGTTTAAATAGTAGAAATTATTAAATAACTGGTATTTTGAAATAAATGGATACTGAAATAATTAATCTGAGTTTGCCTACTTTTGATTTTTTATTACAAAAAGCTAGAAAATACACTTGAAACTGTTAGTGAATGTTTTATACTTTTAGAAATATGTCTCTTAAAAGTGTGAATGTATTTGCCAATCTAAGGAATGCTAACTGCTTGCTTTTTAGTGATCACCTAAAAATTAAGATTTCTAAGAGTTAAGAATTCTAACCAATTGGAAAGAAATTGTATAGTTTAGGTAATAGAAGGCATGAGGCATGGATATGCATTTTGAAGGAAAAAGAAAGTGACTTCTAAAGCTGGTTATTTCTGAATGGGAAAGAAGGTTTGTGAAAGTTTTATAAGGGTTGTGAAAAGAAATTTTAAAAGGAAATTATAGGTAATGTGAATAATAAATTCAGTTAGATAAATGAACCTTAAGTAAGCTAATGCAGACTTTGTTTAGTCTTTTCTAGTCTGTTAAAAAAGTGAAAAAAGTCTTTTCTGTTTTTGTCCAGGAAGCAAAAGTTCTATAAATTATTGAAATGTGTATATATTATCTATATATATAAAAGCCAAGTGACCGGAATGACCAGAACAACCAGAATGACCGATCGCTATTGAAAGGGTTAAAGAGAATAAAATGGGGCAGAGGAAAACTTATTGTGCTCAGCAGATATCTTGCAAAAAGCTTGTAGCCTTGAGCACAGCACAGCTCAGATAACCAGAAGACACCTGGCATGGGAGGAACCAAGGACAGACCAGACCCTTACGTCAGCAGAGCGGCTTGCAGCCAGCAAAAATTAATAAAAACCTATTTCTCCCTGCTCTCTTTGCTGATGCCTTTCTTGATCTCAGCCCACCTGCACCCAGGTGCCTGGAATAAAATCTTTTTTGATACATTATGGCATCATGTCATAGGTGTGCAACCCTGGCCCACTCCATACCTTTCAGCTATGATGCGCACTGCAGCCAGCCAACTGGCCCGATTGGGGGTGGGGCCAGCCAGCCAACCTCCCTCGGCCCCTCCCCCGGCCATCCCAGCCCCAATCGGCCCTGATTGGGGTGGGCCTGCCAAACCCCACCTGTGCACGAATTCGTGCACTAGGCCTCTAGTGTTATATTAACCAGGTACTTGATTACTTAAAAAGGCCATCTTCTTAATCATGGGAACTGAAGTTTTGCTATCCTATGTTTGTGTTTAATACCCCTTTGTCACTTTGAATGCATCATAATAATAATGATATATGATCTTTTAGTAAAATAAGTTTGACAGCCTTCCAAGGGTTTGAATTTTAAGAAACTTTTTCTTGACCTAGAATTTGCTTTAGGTCATAAGCACAGAATGCCTCAAGGATTTGTTTTTTCTCCTTATGAAGGAAAATTTTATACTAAGGTATATGGGAAGCTTTGTCAAGTAAAGAAATAATAACTATATTCTATTTATATATGTATTTATTAAAATAGATTCTGATATATTTTCATTTATAACTCTAATTGTTATTCTGGAACATTGTGTTTTGCAGAAAGGACAAGATTCCATGTCATTTGCATTATAGTCAAATTCATAACTGTGTCATTTTAAATTTCTTCTTGTCATGTAGAAACAGTCACTATTTTACGATAATACATTTGGAAAAATGTTACACCTTCTGAGGGATCCATAGAAAGGACTCTGACATTTTCAGATTATCCCCTTCAAACTGGACGAAAATAATCATAGAGTTTTTGTAACTTTTTTTTAAAGTATTACTGATTTTTAATCTTTTTGTTTTTCAGACATAAGGAAACTTGTTTCTTTTCTTAAAGCACTTTGGTAAAGTATCTATTTTTCTCCCTATCTTATCCTTTGAGAATTTGGCAATTCTTAATAAGTGAGTCATGGCAACACATTTCTTTGCATGAATTCAATAAGACCAGTTTCCAATTGTAGCTTTATTAACCAAGACTTTGACTGGAATGTCATGTCTGAAAGAGACATGCTTGGACTCTGGATGTCACCAGAAAGCTTTAAGGAATGAAGACCGACTTTGAAGCCAATAAGAGTGCCTTGGAGAAATAGCCAGGTACCTTGTTTGGTCAGTGGTTCATGGCAGTCTTTCCAGGTAAGGATTGAAGGTTGCTTTCCTGAGAGATGGAAAGGAAGGAACCTCAGGACATTTTGGAAACCTCAAGATTGTGAGGAATTCACCCAAGTCTACAGGTATTGCAGGCAAATCTGAGGGCAGCTAGGTGGCTCAGCTTCTTTGTCTTGAGGGCAATTAAAACTCAATCGTGCCCTAACTGGTTTGGCTCAGTGGATAGAGCGTTGGCCTGCGGACTGAAGGGTCCCAGGTTCGGTTCCGGTCAGGGGCATGTGCCTTGGTTGCGGGCACATCCCCAGTTGGGGGTGTGCAGGAGGCAGCTGATTGATGTTTCTCTCTCATGGATGTTTCTGGCTCTCTATCCCTCTCCCTTCCTCTCTGTAAAAAATCAATTTTATATATATATATATATATATATATATATATATATATATATATATATATCTCAATCGTGAAATTCCAGCAAAGCAGATTGGAAAAAAAATAAAATAAAAGGCCTATATGATCAATTACTATTCTTTTTTTTTTGATTTATTTTTTTTAAAATAAATCTTTATTCAGATTATTACAATTATTTCTCCTTTTCCCCCCCATAGCTCCCCTCCACCCATTTCCCACCCCACCTTCTGCACTTACCTCCCCCCCACTGTCCTCATCCATAGGTGTATGATTTTTGTCCATTCTCTTCATGAACCCCCCATACCCCTTTCCCCCTGAGAATTATCAGTCCACTCCCTTTCTATGCCCCTGATTCTATTATATTCACCAGATTATTCTGTCCCTCAGGTTTTTAATTCACTTGATTTTTAGGTTCACTTGTTGATAGATATGTATTTGTTGTTCATAATTTTTATCTTTACTTTTTTCTTCTTCCTCTTCTTTAAGAATACCTTTCAGCATTTCATATAATACTGGTTTGGTGGTGATGAACTCCTTTAGCTTTTTCTTGTCTGTGAAACTCTTTATCTGCCCTTCAATTCTGAATGATAGCTTTGCTGGGTAGAGTAATCTTGGTTGTAGGTTCTTGCTATTCATCACATTGAAAATTTCTTGCCACTCCCATCTGGCCTGCATAGTTTCTGTTGAAAAGTCAGCTGACAGTCGTATGGGTGCTCCCTTGTAGGTAACTAACTGTTTTTCTCTTGCTGCTTTTAATATTCTCTCTTTGTCTTTTGCTCTTGGCATTTTAATTATGATGTGTCTTGGTGTGGTCCTCTTTGGATTCCTTTTGTTTGGGGTTCTGTGGGCTTCCTGGACTTGTAAGTCTATTTCTTTCACCAGGTGGGGGAAGTTTTCGGTCATTATTTCTTCAAATAGGTTTTCAGTATCTTGCTCTCTCTCTTCTTCTGGCACCCCCATAATTCTGATGTTGGTACGCTTGAAGTTGTCCCAGAGTCTTCTTACATTATCTTCAACTTTTTTTATTTTTTTTTTTTTGCTTTTTGCTTTTCCGGTTGAGTGTTTTTTGCTTCTTTGTAATTCAATTCTTTGACTTGATTTTTGTGTTCCTCTTGTCTGTTTTTGGGTCTCTGTATAATATTTTTTATTTCAGTCAGTGTATGTTTAATTTCTAGTTGGTCCTTTTTCATATCTTCGAGGGTCTCGTTATATTTATCGGCCTTTTCTAGGATATTCTTAAAAAGCCTTATAACCGTGGTTTTGAATTCTATATCCAGTCGTTTGTTTTCCTCCATTTCTTTCGTTTGTGATCTGATTCTTTGAGGCCGCATTTTCACTGCTTCCCTGAGTTGGTAAGGTAGATTTGTGTGCTAGGTTTCCAATATGGCCCAGTGGGTCTGCCTCCCCAGTTAACCTGAGGTGGACACTCTTGGTGCACCCCTTTGTGGACTGTGTGTACAGCCTTGTTGTAATTAAGTCTTGATTGTTGTTGGTATCACTGGGAAGAATTGACCTCCAGGCCAGTTGGCTGTAAGGATCAGCTGTGTCTACGCTGGGAGAAGTTCGGTGCTGGAGACAGCCTTATAGGATTAGACTTGCCAAATTGCAATAGCCTCTGTGCTCAGCTTGGATGGGGTGGAGTCTCAGTCTTGGCTTCCCGTCAGCCTGGCCCTTGCGCACTTCAGACCTCTGCCTTCCCCGGCTCCCGAGTCTCCGCCCGAGAGTCCAGACTCCCCCCACAAGAGCGTGGGTCCCCAGGGGCTCGCCTGGAACTGGGGTTCACTGCAGTCAGAACTGGGGCTCAGTGCATTCAGGAGCCTCTGACTCCCTTCCACTAGGGAAAGCCTGTGGCAACCTCCACAGCCTTTGTGCGCACTGGCGCGTGTGCGCTTTCAGTCCTCCGCCTTCCCCAGCTCCCGAGTCACCGCCCGAGAGTCCAGACTCCCCCCACAAGAGCGTGGGTCCCCAGGGGCTCGCCTGGAGCTGGGGTTCACTGCAGTCAGAACTGGGGCTCAGTGCATTCAGGAGCCTCTGACTCCCTTCCACTAGGGAAAGCCTGTGGCAACCTCCGCAGCCTTTGTGCGCACTGGCGCGCGCGCGCTTTCAGTCCTCCGCCTTCCCCGGCTCCCGAGTCACCACCCGAGAGTCCAGACTCCCCCCGTAAGAGTGTGGGTCCCCAGGGGCTCGCCCGGAACTGGGGTTCAGTGCGGTCGGGGGCTTCTTTCCCCCTTCCGCCAGAGAAAGTCAGCCAGGCTCTCAGCCGCCCTTCCTCTCTGCGCGCACAAAGACCCTTTGCCGTACCTCCAATTCTATGTGAGCTTTTCTATTTCCTTCTAGTTGTAGAATTTCCACTCAGCCAGCTTTCCTGTGGTTCTGGATGGTGTCCGTTCTGTCTTTTAGTTGTAGTTTTGAAATGGTTGTGCAAGGCAGCAGTTTAGGTGTTTACCTATGCCGCCATCTTGGTTTTCTCTCCTCAATTACTATTCTTCATGCAAGTGATCAGGCCGAATTGAAACTAGATATAATACAGTAAATACATTGGTCTTAATTTGACTCCTTAATAAAAATGAGGGTGATTTTAGGGGGGGAAATTGTGTTTCAGTAGCTCTATAACACAGCTTTAAATATTAGACTCAAAGCTTTATTTTTTTGCCTATGAAATAAATTGGATCCTGAATTTATCTCTAGCTTTTACCCCAATAATACAAAAATTTATAACACAGTTTGTCTCCTCTAGGTTACAAGCCCTACTCATACTCAAAGAATACCACCTCTAGACACCATTGCCACCTCCTTTTGTGCCTAGGCCTCTTCATTCATCTGATAGAGAGCAAGGATCTCTTAGCTCTGAAAAAAAAATACTTCATCCCTCCTCAGCATGAAGTACAGTTTTCTCTGAAAGAATTCAGAGCCAAGATCCTTGAGGTGGGGGGTGGGGGTGTGATAGGCAATTAGACAGATATGAGCAGAGCAAGAATGATGGGCCAATCAGAAGAGAAATGGATGGGACCCTGAGACATGATTCTCACCACTCCAACTGCTTTGAAGCTGGCATTGGAGAAACCCATGCCTAGTAGGAGTTGGGTCACCTATTGCTAATATATAGAATTATTCCATTCATTTTGGAAAGAATGTCATATATAGGGACCTTTATATGTTGAGACCCACTATTTGGGAAAAGGATGCAGGAATGCTTTTTCTAAAGGTTGCTGCAGTAGCTTCCTGTGGTGAATGTCTGACTTGTACCAGGTGTTCTAGTTATTGTCTTTAAGTATCTAATAGCTACAATATAAACTGTTCTGATAAATTCACCCTCCCTTATCATAATGGACATACTAAGCTGCTGGCTGGGTGGTTTCTGATATGTGGGGTAGCTGTTTATTCATATATCCCTGCCAGCAGTACCAGGGGGCCTTGTTCCTTAGGATGACTGACCATCTTTATACCCCAGAAACATCACAGGGTCCAAACCAAAGGAGACCTTCTCACGGCCCTGGCACTGGACTACAATGATGATCTCCACCTATGGAGCCCTGCTGACTATATTGCTTTAACCATTTTTGTTATGCTGGTAATGGGAGGCTCCCTTAATGTAGAAGTGACCTGGCTGGCTTGTGGCATGGTAAAAGCCCTGAATGCCACTTCCAGGGCTACACAGGAGATAAATCAAGAGCTGAGCCAGGTCAGGGAGGCAGTTCTAGAGAATCAATCAGGCAGCAATAGATTATTTGTTGTTGTGGCATAACCACGGTTGTGAGGAATTTAAAGGAAGGTGCTGTTTTAATCTTTCTGACAATTCTCTATTGATAGAAAACAACATTCAACAAATTAGGGAAACCATCTCCCAAGATCTTGCATTCACTGTGTTCCATCCCTGGGAACTGCTTTCAAGACAGAAGCAAATGCAGTCCAGCAAGATGAGACTTTTCATCTAAAACTAATCTCATAGACATGAGATGATAGAAATAGCAGTGGCGAATGTTAGGGGCAGAAATAGAATATTGGGGGCCAGATACAATTATAAGAAATATTAATCATGCTCTGTTAACCATGTTGGTTCTGTTCTGATTAGAGAAAGTACATTCTAACCTGGCTGGGAGTTGTATGCCAGAGAGCTAACAATGGAATGCAGTCCATCCTCCTGTCCCAAGAACTGCCTATCATTATGGAAAGATTTACAATTTCATTGCTGAAACAATATAGTGTTGGAGGCACCTGCTCTTTACACCTCTCAGCCCCCATTTGCCTGTAATCTGGTCCCAGGGTGCCCAGAGGCACCCTCTGTCTGCGACCATCCCCCCAGCCCACATGACAAGGCTCTTCTTGTCAGCCCACAACCTGCTTGTAACCTGTAATGATTGTCCCGTACTTACTTTCCCATGCCTGTAATTCCTACTTTTCCATGTAATCTTTGTCCTTCTACCCAATATAAGCAGCTGGCTTATAGGGAGAGGCAGAGCAGATTTTTGTTGATGACCTGCTGCTCTCCCATACTGCCAGCATTATTGGAATAAATGCTCATATATAATTCAACCCTGTCTCTGCTTAATTGGCTCAAGTAGTGACAGGCAGCCCAGACACCTTGATTGTCTGGTTACAGTGGAACAGTGAGCAGGGCTGGCAGGCAGGACACAGTCCCCATCACAGGTCTGTGCACAGATGCTGTAGTGGCTTTTGGGGTGGACAAGTCAAGTGGCAGGCAGATAGCAATGATGAGCACTTAGGACTTAAACTTCCCTTTCTAATTCTCAACCAATGGTCGTTGGCACCAATTCAATGCCAATAGGAATCTTCAATTTGGGGTGCAGTGAAGAAGTAAACTTTGTTCAGTGCAAACGGCTCAACCATAATACAGTACTGCTGTGAAAACAGCACTGCTGTGTAACAGCTGGATGGTGAGGCTGCCTGGGAGCTGAGACTGTCCACTCCAGAGCTCTCTTAGGTGTTTCTGCTCCAGACTGAGAACAGGGTATGCTGTGGAAAATGCACTCTATGAGCCAAGGGGGAGCTGGCTTATATAGACAGAAGTTCCCGCCCCTGGCCTCCAGATTGGTCTGTTATCATGCAAATGAGGACACTGAAATCCTTACAGTGTGATTGGTGCCCCTAATTGGTCAGAATAGAGCCACTCTGATAGGTCAGAGCTGTAGCTCTGATTGGCTAGAGAAAGCTTCATCCCTATTGGTTGGAATAGGACTCCAGGAAGCCTTTATAAGGGCTGTCTCAGCCAGCAGAAACACAGTGTAGGCAGGCAGGTGGGAGGTTTAATGTGCAGAAGCTTCTCTGTGAAGTGCACATTGTGTGAGAAGCTCTTGTGCAGAAATGGCTGCTAGGCTCTGCTTTTTATTTTTTATTTATTTATTTATTTATTTATTTATTTATTTATTTTTCCCAGTTAGCCACCAGGAACTCTTCTCAGTAGATGTCCTTTATTTTCTTCTTCTTCTCAGGGTTCACATAATCCTTTTGCCTCCTGCCCCAGTCAGGGTAGCTTCCCATTGATATTTTCCAACCTCCACATCTTTGCAATTATAGTTTTCTTTCCCTTGGGTTCTCTTCCCATACACTCTCCTCAGCCAATTCCATTCATGTTAGGACTTTTCTGACCTCCATCAGGAGATGAGGCTCTTCTTGTCAGCCCACAACCTGCTTGAATGCATCTCAGACCCAGCCATAGCATTCATGGCAAAGCTTGGGCCACTCTGAGGCATCATGGGGAATCCCAGCCTCCTGGCAGGCTACAATACTAGTATAGGCTGTGAGGGAATCACAGAGGCAAAAGTGCTGGCCATGGGTACGACATATATCCTGTAGGCAAATCCTAAGAAAAAGTTTGGGGCTGCTATGGCCCAGGCAACTGCCAAAGGGCCCATCTGTTGTCTGTAAGAGTCCACACAGTTTGGGAGTCTTGAAGATCTGGGCAAGCTGCATGGGGCAGCTGATCCTAAAGCCAAGGCCTGGCTAGGACAGTAGCAGGGGGTAATGCCTGAGCCCTTGGGCTAGGATCTGGTGTCCAGATGCAGGTCAAAGGAGTCAACATCACCACCAAAGGCCCCATACAGCTCCACTAGCCAACTGTGGGAGATGGAAGGCACAATTAGGTGTACCTGGCTGCCCCAATCATATATGAGGTGCAACCCATAGGCTGTGAGCTCCACCACATGATGGTCGCTAATGTAATCTAGGTCCAGGCCTAGTAGTGCCCAGAGCAGCTGGCAGCACTCACCATCCACCTGTGGAGGAGGAAAGTGCTGAGAAGGCTGAGCCTGCTCCCATGCCTCCCAGCAACCTGGATATCCCTCCCAGTTGTGCCACAAACAAGATCTGAAACTTGGGTGAGGGACTTAGTCTCTCTAAACTTCAGTTTCTCAATTTGTAAAGTGGGAATATAAGATTATCTACTTCACATGGTTGTTGGGAGAGTTAAATGAATTAACAAAAAGAGCTTAGAGCAATGCTGAGTATATGGTAAATGCTTTATGACCCAAGCAGAGATCAGCCAAATGTCAGTCAACTCACAGACATGTGAATGAAAAAGTTGCTTGGGCAAGTCACAGAGATTTTTGAGGTTGTTTGTCATGCAGCATTAGCTGACTGATACAACTGCTGTAAGGATTAAATGAAATTGTAACAGGCACCTCTCACAGACACCAGAGAGGTGTTACCAGACAGCCCCCTGAGTCAGAGGGAGAGGGATGTCCCCATTCCAGTCCTTGTCTTCTCATATAAATGAATTTAAATGAGAGACCCTGATTGCATTGTGATAAAGCTGATTTATTAAGAAAATAATTTATTAAGAAAGTAAAACATGCAAATTTATTAAAGAAACAAGACAAGCAAATCTATACATCTGGCTTTTGAAGTGCAGAAGGGCTCTCAGCCAATCTGAAGAGTGAGTTGGTGGGGGTCTGAGGCATTATATACCCTCCTGTCTAGGTTTCAGAATTCCTCTGCTGACTATTTTGGTACAGGTTAATTCTCAAAGTCCCTTTTTACTTTGTTGTGGCCTTCCCACAATTCATGAGAAGCACCTGGCGATTTTATCTTGCCAAACCTTGAGACTGCTGGCTTTTCTGCTTAGGGAGTAAAAGTGTCCTTTTTCCTTTCCTCTTTCCCCCTCCTTTCCTGCATTCTTTCATTTGGGAGGTTTTTAACCGTTTGCTCTCAAGTGTCCTTGGTTTGGGTAAATAATGGCTTGCTATTCACAAGCTGGCTGCAGATTGCCTGCACTGCTTGGCCTTGTTTTAATTTTCGTGTCTCAGTTTTCCTATTCCTCTTGCCCTGGAATTTTCCTAGCTTTTCACTGCCCTGTAACAAAATGATGCAAAATACTCAGAACAGTACGCAGCACAGAATAAGCACTAAATAAATCATAGGCCCCCTTCTCTGGCATTATCTTCCTCATGAGCATGGACCACACACCTTTTTGAAGCTCCCTCTACTTCTGGATGCTGAATTTCACCACACTTTTGCTTTTCCTGCTAATACTCTGCCAGTTCTTTACTTCTGCTCACTCTATAAGTCTCTAGTGGTCTGGCCCCTGTCTCTTCTCTGATTTCATCATCTCCTCCTTCTCAACGTCTTACTCAGCACAAGCTATACTGGCCTCTCTTGCTGTTCCTCCAACACACTAGGCACTTTCCCAGTCCCCTACCTTTGCACTTGGTGTTCTTTCTGCCTTGCTCCTTCCTCGTTTACCTCCTTCAGATCTTGAGTCAAATATTGCTTTCTCGATCAACCAAAGGACTTGTATGCATGCAGGTAAGCCTAACCAATGGACACAGACAACAGGGGGGTGATGGCATGAGTGGGGGGAGGGGTAATGGGGGAATAAGGATACATATGTAACACCTTAATCAATAAAGAAATTTTTAAAAAATTGCTTTCTCAGTAGGGTCTTCCTCATCACCTTATTTAAAATTCTAAATCTTCTCTGTACTCTTTGTCTCTCTTTCCTGATTCATTTTTCTTTATTGTTCTCATAGCCACCTGTTTTACCCATCTCTTTACCCAGAAGAATGTGAGTTCCTCCAGGACTTGCTCACCATTCAGTTCTCCAGGGCTTATTGTTAGACATGAGCAGAGCAAGGACGATGGGCCCAGTACAGAAACTCACCAGGGTAGAAAGCTCCGAATGCCTAGCAAGGGACAAAACTGGGAAAACAAGAACCTCGCCCTCAGGGTAACCTGGCCTCCCCTAGCATATCACTGGTCATGCGGTTTGGACCCCTGATCTTTCATATTGCTGGTCAGGCAGTGTAGACTCCCTGACCTTTTCATCCTTAAGGATAACATCTCGGTCTCAGTTGTATTTCAGCTCCAGACCAAGCAAAGCAGAAAAACCAGACAGGTGGCGCCATGGCTACCTCAGGACCAGCTACATTGACTGACACCCTGCCCTGGCACCAACCAATCAGTGGAGACTACGATCCTAAAAGAGCATACCTGGAAAGCTGATACATATTCTATTGAGAACCTCCCCTGACCTCCCCTAAGATTTCCACCGGGAAGAAAGAGATAAATATGCTCAGGACTGTGGACCTAAAAAGGGCCACATGCTAACCTGACTAAGTCAGGGAAGGCCTGTGTGGCGGCCTTGCAAACTCAAGAGACCTAAAATAACCACAAAGGATGGTCTGAAATTAAAAACCTTTAATTAAAAAGCAGTTTATAGTGGATAGTCATGTCCTAGGCCAGTATCTTCCTTGATAAAGATTAATTTCGATCTTTACTGAGCCTATTTCTTTTTGCATCTAAGATAACATACCTGTGAAATGTCAGGGTAATGTGTAACTTCCCTTCTTCTGGACTCCTCAAGACACAACCCGGGCATGTGCCTTGACCGGGAATCGAACTGTGACCTCCTAGTTCAAAGCTCTACACTCAACCATTGAGCCACACCAGCTGCTATCATTTTACTTTTTACC
The DNA here is from genome assembly GCF_963455305.1 of Plecotus auritus. Lineage (NCBI taxonomy): Eukaryota > Metazoa > Chordata > Mammalia > Chiroptera > Vespertilionidae > Plecotus > Plecotus auritus. The sequence continues at coordinate 31,570,160 of NC_137785.1, read as the reverse complement.
CAATCCCAGAGGTTTCTCTGCTTTGCTTTCTCCCACTTCCCTAATCTATCACCAATGGATTTCATGTAACCCACTTACATCTCCTCCATTGATTGTAATGTATAAAACAAAGTGAAAAACTGCCCTTCTCTGGAGCATTATCCCAATATGTTGAGATTCTGCTTCCCAGCAATTGTTGACAGTTTGGCTCAAATAAACTCACAAAAATTCTTTACAGGTTTGAATGTGGTTTTTTTTTTTACATTAGCGGGACAAAGGACCCAGTGTGCACTCTCCCTCCAGGGAGCACACCTGTGCCATTCCCATCGTCCCTTCCCCCACAGGCATGTATCCCCTAATCTCTGAGGGACCCCATGAGCCTTGCAACCACGGGAGCAATGGGCAGTGGCAGCTCATCCTGGGCTAATCCCCTGAACCTGTCTCCAAGGCCCCCTTTTCTCTGACTTCTCAGTGAGCCAGAGAAGCCCAGCCGAGGCTCTCCTGTTGTTTCTTCTGTGCCCTTCCTAGTTTACTTTCCTAAATCCATTTTTGCTGCCATCATAGGCCTTTTGCTGCCTTTGGCTCAGTGTGGTGCAGCCTTTTCCTAAGGCACGGTCTTGCTGCAGACGCTGCCGGGAGAGGTTGAGGTGCAGACTGAGCAGCCTGCCAGGTCACCAGGTGTGAGGCGCAGGCCACGTGGGCACAGGGTTGAAGGGCACAGGCAGGGGCAGCGTGAGCAGGCCGCCGTGGAGCAGGCAGTGGCACATGCCTCCGTGGAGGCCTCACACGCACCCCACCCGCTGGACCACCGTGCCCATGTCACCTAGGCTGGAGCGGCCACAGCGTGCGCAGCCTGGCTGGGCTTGGGTACCTGACCACGTCTAGTGGCCTGCGCCAAAGCAGTCATAGATGACTGCAGGCACGCAGAAGGCGCTGCTCAGCACGAAGCTCATGCGGCACACATGGCTCTCACAGCAGCAGCTGTCACGCGTGCAAGTGACTGGGCAGCACCAGCTTGTAGTGTGAGTGCCTGGCACTGCAGTGCTAGGGGGAGTTGGGGGCGGGGGAAGATAGTGAAAGACGGGAGAGACGGGGTAACGGACCCGAAAGCAGAGATGGAGCATTTTGAGTGCAACACAGGGGTATCAGGGAAGAGAGAAGGAGGAACAGATAGAATAGGACCTCCAGGAAGAAATAATGAGGCTCAAAGAGAGAGGCACAAGACAGAGAGACAGTGAGGAAAAGACAGGCACAGAGCGCTCTCCCTCCCAGGAGCACACCCCACCTTTCCTTACCCCTCTTCTTCCCCCACAGGGTGCATCTCCTAAACTGTAAGGGTCCCCAGAGACTTGCAACCAGGGGAGCAATGGGCAGTGGCAGTTCATCTTGGCTAACCCCCTGAACCTGTCTCCCCCTTTTCTCTGACTTTCCAGTGAGCTACCAGTAGCCCGGCTCAGGCTCACTTCTTTCCCATAAGTGTTCTGGAGAGCCAAAGCAGTCTTCTTCTCTCCTAGGCCCTTCCTTGTTTCACCGTTCCCAGCTTTAATAAAAGTAGTCTTAAAAAGATAGAGAGACAGGCACAGTAAATGCATCTGCTTCCCCTCCAGGTCTGACCGCTTTTCAACCCTAGTCCTAACTCTTCTGCAAGTCCCATCTTTCTTTGCTTGTCCTCATCCACCCAGGACTGAACTCTCGCCTCTGTCCCCTAATGGCCCAAGTTGGAGTTCTGTCTTTGCCAATTCCCACACACTCGTGACAGAAGTCAGGTATCATCCAGGGCCACAGGCACATGCCCAGAGCCTGACAGGTGACAGTGTACGTGGCCAGGGCTGGGCAGCCATGTGGCAGGTGCCACAGTGGCAGCACACATCCTCCAGCCAGTCATTTAGGAACAGAAGCGGGTTCAACATGGCCTCAGGGGAGCCTCAGTTCCCTCCAGAAGCTGGAACTACATGTCCTCTGTGCAATGAAAGAGTGTGCTGCCACTGGGCATGGACCAGGATAGAGGGCCCACAGACTGGCCACAGCCTGGCATCTCTGCCATCTTCCAGGTGTCCGGCAAGGGCACAGGGCAGTCTCTTGGGTCTCCTGGGCCACAGAGTTCACACAGTTAGAGCCTTCACAGCATCACATGTGCCAGGCTGTCCCAATTTTAAGACAGCAAGAAACTGAAGTGTGTGTAGATAGAGTTGGAAGTTCTGGCAGTAAATATGGAGGCAGTAGTCCTGAAAGAAGGGGAGTGATCCCAGAATTCTGTCCACCTACAGGGAGTGCATGTGGGTGGGGAGAACAGCGGGGGAAGAAGGTGGTAGCAGTGGTTAGCAAACATTCTTGGAAGCATCAGAGAGGGATCAAGGAGAATATTAATGGTTGGTTAATGTGGGTAGTCATTAGGGGTCACAAGAGGGTTCAATAGGTCAGTTGGAGGCTAAATGGAGGGTCAGTAAAAGATTTAATGGGGGATCAATAGTAGAGTGGATGATCAGAGTTAAAGAGGGGTCAGTGGGAGCTCAATGAAGGTAAAAAGAATAATTAGGGCGTCAGTGGAGAGGGGTCACATGAGGATTAATGGGAGGATCAAGAAGAGGGCAAATGGAGGAAGTGGATGAACAAATTTATGGGTCATTGAGGACCAAAAGTAGGCTTAGTAGGTGGTTTTGGGTGGTAATGGGGAGGCTCAGTTAGAGAGTAAATGGGGGTGGGGTCAGAGGTGAGTCAATGAATAATGGAACACTGGAAGACTCGGTGAGAGAGAAAATTAGTCAAAGAGAGGCTCAGTTGGGATAATAAAAGGTCTGAGAATTTAACAGAGGAGTGACTATCAATGGGAAGCTCAATGGTCAAATCAGATGGTGTGGGAGCTTGCACAATGGTAAGATCCACAGGGGTGTAAATGTGGGCATTAATGGGCCAGTCATTGGATCCCTGGGAAGGCCAATGGACAGCTCAGTGCAGATCAATGGGGTAGGGGAGTGGGGTGAGGTCAACAGGATAGTAAGTGAGGGTAATAGCAAAGTCAATTTAATATAGTAGGATCATTTAGGGAGGGGCAATGGGTTAATGGGATGCTCAATGGGGGTAAGAGGGAGGGTCAGTGGGAAAGTCAGGGATGAGCCTGTGAGTTAAAAGGGAATCAATTAGGAGTCATTGAAGACTCTGGGTGGTTAATAAGAGGGTAATAGAAGTCTCAAGGGTGGTGAATGATGACAAGTGGAGAGCTAGTGAGAAGGAGTCAAGAAGCAAGTCAATGAGGAGGGGGAGGTCAGTAGCCATTGGTAGGAGATGAATAGGGCCACTGGAAGTTGGAGTAGACATCTTTGATAACCAATGGGAGAGTTAAAGGATGTATCAGCAGAAAAAGAGGGATCACTATGGGTGACCTGAGGGTAGTGAGGACAGTGAAGGGTGGTGGGTGGAGCCTGTGGAGCCTCATCTGGCAGTGATTGAGATCTTTTGAACTCATGTCCAGCTACAGATCACAGGCTGAAAGGATCAGGGCCTCAGCACAGCCATTTGGCCACAGAAGGGGATAAAATCCAGACTAAAGGGCTCAAAGTTGGCATGGGCTGTGCCACAGAGACTTGCCAGGCAATGGACAGGAGCCAGAGAATTCATAGAGGGCTCCTCCAAATGTGTGTAAGTGGAAATCTCCAGTGACAGTACAGACCAGTGGCTTCTCCAGGACAGGGGTTGCTGAGGATTGGGCTAACAGGTAGTGGTGCCAGACACCTGTGAAGGCCTGGCAGCAACCACAGCACTTGTCAGGCCAGCACCTGGGTACTTTCCTCACCAAGGCTCCAAGGGTTAGGTAGTGGCTGTGCTGAGTTCACTTGTCTGTCTAGAAAGTATGGTCTTAGAATAGGAAGCAGGAACAGTGGGCACAGGATACACAGCCCAAAAGCAGCAAACAGGTAGCCCAGCAGGCACTGGCAGGTAGGAGCATAAGGGTGACTACTACAGTGCTCTGAATCTGCGGGGTTGGCACATGTGGCTGGGCATGCAGAGCCACATGGGGCAAAGTGGGAATTTGCTGGGGACTGGGGCTCTGGAGCAAAGGTAGGGAAACTAGCAGTGGGGCCACAGGGCTCAGGGAAGGGGCCAAGGTACCTGGAGGGCAGAGAGATGGTCAGAGACCCATAAGTCACAGGAGTCTAAGTCATCAGTCCCCTTATTCCAGAACCCAGGGAGGGTCAGGGTTAGGGTTAGGGTATGCCCCAATCCCTGACCCCTCCGACCACAGCCCTAGTCATCTTGCAATCACCAATCTAGGATTCATCTGTGATGCCACAGTCTTCCTTCATAGGACAGCTGAAAGGGACACAGGTCACACCCTCACCCAGTTATAAGAGAAGGAGCAATTCTTGATGAAGATATTCTAGCCAGGCAGTGGAAGAAGGGAGGGAGGGTAAAAGGAGAGGTGGTATTGAAGGGAAGGTGCAGCTAGAGGTTTTGAGATAAGACCCATACAAGTACATGGAGATCAGAAGCAAAGTGGAAGGATCCAAGTGAAACTCTTAACAAGGAAACACAGGGAAGTACTGGCCATTGCAGAAGCAAGAATGATGGTCCACAGGAACGAAGTCACCCCAAGCCAGGAAGAATCCATCATCACACAGAGAATTCATAGAGGGATCCTCCAAATGTGTGTAAGTGGAAATCTCCAGTGACAGTACAGACCAGTGGCTTCTGAGTTGGGAGCTATACCACCTCTTGAACACCCTGACAGGCCACAGGGCAGGGGTTCACAGGCTACAGTGGCTGTGTGGAGGGCACTGCATGGCTGGAAGAGGCAGTTTGTTAGCATCAGGTAAGCTAGGGACTGGCTATCCATGCAAGCACACCCCCAGATTGCATCTTTCCCAAAGACCTCTCCCTTGGATTAATCGTAACAGCAATAATACCCAGAAATGATTGAGGATATCTGCACACAATGCAATGTACTACCTATTTTCACAAGCCCTAGGTACTATTAACATGACTGCCCTGTTCTTTGTCTTTCTTGGGGTCCTACCCCCTCTTCCCCAGCACTTGCTGAAGGGGGATTATCTCTTGAACCAAGTGATCCCACCTCCTATCATGCTTGAGTCAGTGGACTCCAGCATGGATGTCTTTTTTGCCCTTACTACTGTTCTAAAATAATACCTCCACCTCCTTTTTGGCAACCATTATCCTTACTTTCAACATGTGGACTGACATGATTCTACATCTAGACTTCAGGGATGGGTATAGAATCCCTGGCTGGCTAAGCAGATTTTTCTTCTCTCCTCTGGGCCCCCAAAATTGGTCAGTTAAAGCAAATGGGTGGTGAACCTGGGACTTTTTCTGGGGCCAGTGAGAACGGGTGTTACATTTTTAGGAGGGCTGGTAGAATTGTCAGCTTGAAGTTGCTGAAGCCTTGCTTCTACAAGGGGAGACTCTTCTTGACAATAAAGTTAACACATAGAGAAGAAGGAAGGCAAGACCAAGACAGAGAAGAGAGAACAAGACAGAAGAAAAGAGATTTCTTCTATAACTGTATTTGAAATTTCTTAATCTAGCTAAGCCCCAAAATAGAAATACCCTTAGTCTTTGCAATGATATGTACTCCAAATCCCTTTTTCTTTCTCCCCCCACTTGGGATTGGGATTCTGACACTGCCATTAAGAGTCCTGCCTGGTATAGTGGCTGCATTGTGTCCCTATGACCTCACCTCTGCCACAGCTGATTGTAGGGCTGGATAAATGACCATGGCAGGCAGAGGTCATCAATCTTTAAGTAAAGAGCAAGTCAAATAGATTCCTGCCACGGGCATTTAAATCCAGAGGCAAAAGAGATCAGAAAGAGATGGACACCAAGACAAAAATGATATGTCAGGGTGGGGCCAAGGGTCCATGAAGAGCATTGAGGAGACATACGGACATTGAGATTCAGAATTTATGATAATTTGTTAAATAAGTGAACAAATGTTCAGATGCCAAATTATTTTCTAGATATGTGACATTGGGCAAATTCCTTACCATCGATGCTTTGGTTTCCCTCATCCATAAAATGTACCTGCATCATGGGGCTGTCGGGAGAATTGAGGTAGCGCAAGGCTTAATTCTGAGCAAGTATTCAATACTAGAGGCCCAGTGCACAAAAAACTCCTTCACTGGGGGGGGGGCGGGTGTCCAAAAACCCTCAGGGGATGTCCTCCTCTGAGGGAGGGAACCGGGCTGATCAGGGGAAGGCACTGGCCCCATCACCCCGCTGCTGCTGCCACTGGTGCGTGGAGGTCGATCTGGGGCCAGGCCGGCTGGGGGAGGGGCTGTGGGAGGTTGAGGCACAGCAGGTTGCACCCCGTCCAGCCTCTGCGGAGGCGTGGCGCCTGGACCGGGCCTGCGCTGCTACCTCTGTGGCTGCCTTTGCAGAAGGGGCAGCACTGGGACCGGCTGCGCCTCAGTCTGTCCTGTGCCGCCTCTCTGGAAGGGGGCGTGGCGCTGCCTTCTCGCGCGCGGGGCGCCGCCTTCTCGCCTCTGCAAAAGGGGTTGCAGCGCTGGACCAGTGGCGCTGGACCCGTCCACGGCGCTGCCTGCCTCTCCCACAGTGGCACCTCTCCCGCACAGCCGGTCCTAGGCCCTCGCAGCTGCTGTGTCTTTGTCCGGATGGACGTCCGGAAGACGTCCTAATTAGCATGTTTACCTTTTATTAGTATAGATTATTAGTATAGATAGGTCAGCTGCTCTTTTTATGTTATTGCTGGAACTATTTTTACATTATTGGAGAGATACTATAGCATAGGAGGTCAGAGCAAGGATTCTGGAGCCAGGTGGAAAGGCCTTAGCTTCTTTGTGCCTCAGTTTCCTCAACTGTAGAAGGCAGACAACAATTGTCCTTATCTCCTAGAGCAGTTTGAAGGTGGGTGAGCTGACCTAAAGCAGGTAAAAGAGAGGTTCTCAGACTTAGCCTTGCATCGGAATCTCCTGGAAAGCTTTTTAAAACATAGGTTGCTAGGTTCCACTCCAGAGTTTATGATTCAGTAAGTCTGGGGCAGGGCAAGAGTTTGCATTGTAAACAAGTCCTGGGTCGTGCTGATGCCACTGGTTCAGGGACAATTCTAGAACCACTGTCTGATATAAAATGACTACTCTGTAATTTTTAAGGAAGAGATAAAATTAAATATGTTTTCCCAACAAGAATGTATGCAGGTCTCTGCCCTGTTCGGTGCTGTATCTCCAGTGTGAGCCTGGCACATAGTAGGTCCTCAACTAATACCCATGGGAATAACAAGACTAGAACAGGGTTTCCAGCCCCTGGCCTCACCCTGCTTGGGCTCCGGATGCCCTTGGACAAGGGATTTAAAAGCAGCCTCACAGAGGACCTGAAAATACACCTCTCCCAAGAAGACATATGAATAGGTATATGAAAAGATGTTCAACATCACTAGCAATTAGGAAAATGCAAATCAAAACTACAATGAGATATCACCTTACACCTGTTAGAGTGGCCATTATCAACAAGACAAACAATAACAAGTGTTGAAGAGGCTGTGGGAAAGGGGGAACCTCATTCACTGCTGGAGTGGAAATGAAGGTATTGGAGAGGGAAGGCATGGGTGCCACTATGGGAAGCAGTCTGGCGCTTCCTCAAAAAAAAATTAAGAATAGAGCTACTATATGAGCCAGCAATCCCTCTCCTCGGTATATACCCATAAAACTCAAGTCTTGTATTCACAAAGATATATGCACCCCTAGTTCATTGCAGCATTATGCATGGTGGCCAAGACATGGGAACAACCAAAGTGTCCCATGATAGAGGACTGGATGAAGAAAATGTGGTACGTATACACAATGGAATACTACTCAGCCATAAGAAAGGATGAAACAGCACCATTTGCAACAACATGGATGGACCTTGAGAACATTATGCTAAGTGGCATAAGTCAGATAAAAGCTAAGAACTACACGATTTCACTCATATGTGGGATCTGAAACTCATGAACACAATCAGCAATGTGGTGGTTGTCAGAGGGAAGGGGTGGGGGAAGAAAGGGATCCTAGTATATGGTGACAGAAGATTTGACTTGGGATGGTGAGCACACAGTGCAATATACAGATCTTGTAATATAGAAACCCACACCTGAAATCTATATGTTCATGTTGACTAGTGTCACACCAATACATTTAATAAATAAAATAATAAAAATTACAAAATAAAAGCAGCCTCAGTCTCTATGCACTGTGAGCACACAGACACGCAGACACGCCTACTGTCCTTATAGCCTGGCAGTGGCTCTAGTCCCACGACCCCCCCTGGGATGATAGCTGTGGTGCATGGGAGGGTGCGCAGCTTTTTCTTCTCCAGGTGGAGGGGAAAAAGACACAGAGATGAAGATTGGGGGGGCGGGAGGGGTGGGAGAGACAGGTGAGTGGGCATGCTGGGTGGTGAAGAGAGTAGGAGAGACAGAGAGCCCGGGCAATATGGAGCAGGGACATGCAGCCCCAGCTGTTGGGAGAAGAATTGAGAGTTGAAGAGGAAGGAGACAGATGATTTGGTGAAGAGAAGAGAAGGGAGGAGGAAGATAGGGGTGGAAATGAAGGTATTGGAGAGGGAAGGCATGGGGGCGATACACAGAGGTCCCGCCATCTAGAAGAGACTCAAAGACAGCTGAAATGAGGAGGGGGAACGGGGGGCTCACTAGAATACAGGGATGGGCAAAATAGGTTTATAGTTGCAATCTATAATAATAAAAGCATAATATGCTAATTAGACCGGACAGCTGAACAACCTTCTGGACGACCTTCTAGATGAAGCCAGGGCTGTGAGGGCCAAGGCAAGCTGCCGTGGCTGTGAGGGCCAAGTCCCTTGCATGAATTTCGTGCATCAGGCCTCTAGTATAAGTAATTAAAAAATAATAATAGAAGAATAAACTGTTTCACGGACTCACAATTATAAGCCTACTTTTGCCCAGCCCTGTATATCCAGAGTTCTCCCAGTCAAGGCCAAAGCAATGTCCATGAGCAGAGCAGCTCATGGTGGAGCTCCGGCAACTATGGGTTTTTCTCCAGCACCATCTCCAGGGGCCACATGCTCCTGCCCACCATTGAATAGGTGCAGGTACCCGGGAGGTGGAAGGTGGTGCCATCGAAGGGCGCCGAAAGTGCTATAATAGAGCCCGCCTGAGGTGAGGCAGAGGCGGGGGCCCACCTCCACCCGGTTGTGGCAGTGGCAGTGGCAGCAGCTGCTGGTCGAAGGGTAGAGGGGTGGAGTTTGAGGTGTTTGAAGGCGCTGCAGTGAGCAGTGGCACGCAGGTGGGGCCGCTCAGCACAAAGCCCACATTGCACACAAAGCCCTTAGGGCAGTGCCCACTGTCCTTATAGCCTGTAGTGGCTCTAGCCCCTGCACAAGTGGCTGGGCACTCCCGCATGCACAGCGTATAGTGCGAGTGTGCGGGGCACAGTGCGCCTGTGATAAGGAGTAGGAATGGAGGGTTACTGTGGGCAAGTAGCTGCTGGAATCTCACAGCTCACCTCTGGGGCTAGGACCTGGCATGGGGCCTTGCAGGGGTGAGAGCTGGAAAGCTCCGACTGGAACCTTCTGCTAGGGAAAGACCAGGTGGCTAACCCTGGATCACAGGTGCAGCTGGTCTATAAGGGCTTAGGATGGGTAAAGGGTTGGGAGCTCAACCCTGAACAGGTCTGCGTCTCTAATGAGGTAAAGGTTGAAGCCCTGGACCATAATCAGGGCTGAAAATTGGGAAGCATGCCATCAGAGCTGGGAGCTGGACTTTCATCAGAGCAGGGCTGACACTTTAGGAGGGACAAAGGTGACGGTCTGGATCATGAGGGGATGTGGAGGGGTGGTTGGAAGCTGGTGCCATGAGAAGTATAGGGACTAAATTGTGCAGGACTGGGGTGGCTCAGTGGTTGAGTGTCAACCTATGAACCAGGAGGTCATGGTTTGATTCCCGGTCAGGGCATATGCCTGGGTTGCAGGCTCGATCCCCAGTAGGGGGCGTGCAGGAGGGAGCTGATCAATGATTCTCTCTCATTGATGTTTCTATCTCTCTCTCTCCCTCTCCCATCCTCTCTGAAATCAATAAAAATATATTTTAAAAAATAATGTGCAGAGATGGACTGGTGCCCTGGGATGGGTAACAGCCAAGGAACTGAACTGTGCTCAGGAGTGGGACTGGTCCCCCAGATGACCAAGGATGGGAAGCCTGGACAGAGGCCCTGCTCAGTCACTGCACAGGCTTGACTTCTGCCAGGGGAAGACTTGACCACCCAGTAGATGGCAGGTTTCATAGTAGACACTGAGCATGGGGCAGGGTCTAGTGCTCAGGCATACATCTACCATGCAATCTTTTAAAACTTATTATTGATTTCAGAGAGGGAGAGAGAGACAAAAACCTGATGTAAGAGAATCATTGATGGGCTGCCCCCTGCATGCCCCCCCCCCCGCCACTGGGGATCAAGCCTACACCAGGGCATGTGCCCTAACCAGGAATCGAATCAGGACCTCCTGGTTCATAGGCACTCAACCACTGAGCCATGCCGACTGGGCAGCAATCTTTTTTTTATTTTTAAAATATTTTATTAATTTTTTACAGAGAGGAAGGGAGAGGGATAGAGAGTCAGAAACATCGATGAGAGAGAAACATCGATCAGCTGCCTCCTGCACACCTCCCACTGGGGATGTGCCTGCAACCAAGGTACATGCCCTTGACTGGAATCGAACCCGACACCCTTCAGTCTGCAGGCCGACGCTCTCTCCACTGAGCCAAACCGGTTAGGGCTGGGCAGCAATCTTAAAAACAGGGGCTTGGTGCCAGCAGCTCATAGCACAGCCAGAAGGGACTTAGGGGGATCCAAGAGGATGTTACAGATGTGGGCAAAGAGGGATGGGGTGTTAGTGGTTGGCAGGGCAACACAGAATGTTGTCAGAGGCGGCATCTTGACAGCAGCATTCAGGCACCCATGGGGAACCAACCAAGCAGCTATGGCCAAAGGCCCAGGCCTATGCATCCTCAGGCCACTTAGTGTTTGTCACAACCCCTGGCACCTGGATGTCATCCATAGGATCCCCACTATAATCAGCCCACAGCCCCACCACATGGCCCCTATATGCTGCTGGAAGAGCCAGAGCTACCTGGATCCCGGGGGCATAGATCACATGCAGGACAAAGGGGTAGCAGTTGACCAGTGTCACAGCCACGGTGAAAGATGTGTGTACTGCTGCTCAGAGCCTGGAATGGTAGATTCTGCCAGACACCTTTCAACTGTGCAAAGAAGGCATGTCAAGTTGGGGCTCTGAAGACTCAGTATCAGTACCAAGGATCCCAAGGGGGCCCTATTGAGGGGCTAGGGATCTGTCCACAGCAGCCTATAAATGCTTGTGATGCTGTCCATGGTCCTAGCACTTTTTCCAATTCTTGGAAGGTGAGAATTGTGGAATCTGAGGGTTGGGGCGATAGTATTTATTTCTTGATCAGATCTGAGGAGTTGAAAGCTGGGGACTCTGGAAGTGACATATGTACAAAACATTTAGAACAATGCCTGATACATAGTCAGTGCTCAATAGATACTTGTTGAACTGATGCATGCATGAATGAAAGAGGTTCGTAGGTCAAGTCAGTCTGTGGTCCCAGAAATGCTGGGATTTCTGGGTAATGGCAGGGATTTCAGAGTGCTGTAGTTGAGGCATAGGGTGATAAGGTTTTCCCACAGCATCTATAAATGCTGAAGCTGTTGTCCATGACTCTGACCATATTTTCCCACAGCAGTTGGGGCTGGGAATCTAGGAACGGGGGTTAGGGGTGAGGATTTGTAAGACTTGGGAATTGGCGATTTAGAATTCCTGGATCGAGTCTGAGTATGCCCAGGACTTGGACTGAGAATGGGGTGTGAAGTTCGGTAAAAAAGCACTTAGAATTCACTCGATGGCTATGGGGGAAGGATGGGGGAAGAAGGTGGAGGGGAGAGAATGTTCACATTAAGACCTCCAAGTCTGGTTCTGGAGACCCAAGCATTCAGCTCTTCTTAGCATGGAGACATTCACACCCTCCAACCAAGTGTCTCACCCAGGATCCTAGGGTCCTCACCGCCTAGAATGGAGGCTTTCCAGCCCCTAGGCCCAGCAGTTTCTGTCTCACAAAGTAAAGAAGTTTCTGTCCTCAGAAACCAGAAATCCCCTTCCCAGAACATAAAAGTCTGGCCTTTGGACACAAGACTGTTACCCTAAACCCTGGAGTCCTTGCTGCCTAGAGGACTTTCCATCCATCAAATCCAGGAATCTTGCCCAGAACCCGGTGGTTCTGGGCCCAGGGCCTAGAAGTCTTAGTCTCAAGACCCCAAAGCCTGACCTCAGGACCTACGTGTTCCAGTACCCAGAACCCAGAAGTCCTGCCCCCACGGTGGAGGAGTCTCCATCGTCAGACCGAGGAGCTTTCCTCCTAGCCCTCAGCATTCCCTCCCCCAAAACCCAGAGGCTATCCCACCCCAGGGACCTGGAGCCCTGCCCCAGGCATTGGTTCCAGTATCAATGAGTGTCACTCCTAAGTCCTATAATCCCCTTCCCTAGCAGTCCATTGTGCTTTCCCTCTGCGGCTCACTCATGGAAACCAGCCTGGAATCTCCAGGAGTCGACAGTGACATCCAGGTGCAGACAGGCATACACCTGAAGGGACACAAAAAGTGAAGGTCAGTAGTTGGAGAAGGGGCAGATCCAAGCACTGTAGCTAGTTTCGAAGTACATAGGCTGCAGCATGTCGCAGTGTCTGTTCAGAGCTCCCAGGACAGTACAGGGCCCCAGAGTCTCCAGTGGGGATGCAGGATTGGCCCAAGGAAGAGCCCAGAGGCATGGCAAGGGGCATCAGGTGGCTATAGGGCCCATGTGTGCAAGAATGCATGCAGGTCAGGACCTCCCACATCGTCAGTGGATCCCCATGTAAGTTGCCACACAGGCCCACCACAAGCTCACAGTAGCCATTGGTCAATTGTAGAGACAGCACATGCTGCCAGTCGTAGACTAGGTAAGTGCAGGCGGCTCTTGTTCCAGACCTGCCTCTGCTCATAGTTCCAAGCTGCAGAAGTACAACAGCAACCACTGGTCACTCAGGATCACTGGCATCTGCAGCTGCTGCTAGTTCATGTACAGGGGTGATTCAAGAATTGGAGTCACCAGAAAGGCTGCATTCTTGAGCATTTGAGGAGGGGTAAGGGGTGAAAGCTGAGGGGTTGGATGTTGGGATGCTGAGGGAGTGGGGGATTTAAGGATCTATAAGTTCTCACTCTCATCCACTAACCAGGAGACTTGTTTCCAATACCCAGATGTGTCCTCATGCAAAACTCAGAGATCTTCCTTGCAGGAATTCAGATAAGTAATTCCCTAAGGATCTAGGAGTGCCCCCTCTTCCAATTAATAGGAGAGCCTTCAGCCAGGACCCAAAGGTTTTCCCCCAGATTCCACTTCTCCCAGTCCATAATTCCTTCCCTTCCCTTCCCTTCCCTTCCCTTCCCTTCCCTTCCCTTCCCTTCCCTTCCCTTCCCTTCCCTTCCCTTCCCTTCCTTCTCTCTCTCTCTCTCTCTCTCTCTCTCTCTCTCTCTCTCTCTCTCTCTCTCTCTCTCTCTCTTTCTTTTCTTCCCACACCCACCCAGAAGGTTCCCAGCTTGTCATTTACTCTCTCCTTCACTGCCTCCACTCTGGTACAACCTCCATTATCTCCTGCCTGGACTATTGCAGCAGCTTCCTCACTGGTCTTTCAGTGCTTCTTTCACAAGCCTTATAGCCTGTGCCTCATATGGCACCCACAGAAGTCTTGTTAACACCCAAGTGAAAGCTCATCCTTATTTAATTCTGCACAAAATCTTTTCTTGGGAGAGAAACCAAATGGTGGCAAAGGTAAACACCTAAACTGCTGCCTCACACAGAAATTACAAAACTACAACTAAAAGACAAAACGGACATCATCCAGAACCACAGGAAGGCTGGCTGAGTGGAAATTCTACAACTAGAAGGAAAGAGAAAAGCACACTGAGACTCAGAGGAGCTGCAGAAGGCAGAGGTATGGGGGCGTGGGTGTGGAGAGGGCTGGCAACTGAGAACGCGGCTGGCTTTCTCAATCTGGAGGGAGACAAAAGCTCCTGACAGCTCTGAACTCAGGTTCCGGGTGAGACTCTGGAGACCCAGACTCATACGGGGAGAAACTGGACTGTCAGGAAAGAGAAAAGCACACTGAGACTCAGAGGAACTGCAGAAGGCAGAGGTACAGAGGCGCGCGGAGAGGGCTGGCAACTGAGTACGCGGCTGGCTTTCTTAAGCGGGAGGGAGACAAAAGCTCCCGACAGCTCTGAACTCCAGTTCCAGGCAAGACTCTGGGGACCCAGACTCATTTGGGGAGAAACTGGACTGTCTGGCAGTGGGCAAAACTTGAGGGCAGCTTTCTCTCAGAGGTGCTTGCAGTGATTACCATGGGACACTGAGACACAGGGGCCTCTTAGGGCAGGGCTGACGGGAAGCCAATGCTGTCTGCTCTGCCCTGAGACTCTGCCCAATCCAAGCTGAGCACAGAGACTTCTGCAAGTCTTGTCTCATAAGGGTGTCTCCAGCACAGAAGTTCTCCTAGACACAGCTGATCCTCACAGCCAATTGGCCTGGAGGTCAAACCCTCCCAGTGGTACCAACAACAATCAAGGCTTAACTACAACAAGACTGTGCACACAGCCCACAAAGGGGTGCACCAAGAGTGTCCACCTCAGGTAACTGGGGAGGCTGAGCCACTGGGCCTTATAGGACACCTAGCACACAAAGCCACTCTATCAACTCAGGGAAGCAGCCAAAATGTGGAGACAAAGAAACAGGTCACAAATGAAAGAAATGGAGGAAAGCAAACAACTGGATATAGAGTTCAAAACCACGGTTTAAAGGTTTTCAAGAATTTTCTAGAAAAGGCTGATAAATTTAGTTAGACCCTTGAGGATATGGAAAAGGACCAACTAGAAATTAAGCATACACTGACTGAAATAAAAAATAATATACAGAGATCCAACAGCAGACTAGAGGATCGCAAGAATCAAGTCAAAGAATTGAAATACAAAGAAGCAAAAAACACTCAACTGGGAAAGCAAAAAGAAAAAAGAATCCAAAAATTTGAAGATAGTGTAAGAAACCTCTGGGACAACTTCAAGCATACCAACATCAGAATTATGGGGGTGCCAGAAGAAGAGAGAGAGCAAGATACTGAAAACCCATTTGAAGAAATAATGACAGAAAACTTCCCCCACCTGGTGAAAGAAATAGACATACAAGTCCAGGAAGCGCACAGAACCCCAAACAAAAGGAATCCAAAGAGGACCACACCAAGACTCACCATAATTAAAATGCCAAGAGCAAAAACAAAGAGAGAATATTAAAAGCAGCAAGAGGAAAGAAGTTAGTCACCTACAAGGGAGCACCCATACGATTGTCAGCTGATTTCTCAACAGAAACTATGCAGGCCAGAAGCGAGTGGCAAGAAATATTCAAAGTGATGAACAGCAAGAACCTACAACCAAGATTACTCTACCCAGCAAAGCTATCATTCAGAATTGAAGGTCAGATAAAGAGCTTCACAGATAAGAAAAAGCTAAAGGAGTTCATCACCGCCAAACCAGTATTATATGAAATGCTGAAAGGTATTCTTTAAAAAGAGGAAGAAGAAGAAAAAAGTAAAGAGAAAAATTATGAACAACAAATACATATCTATCAACAAGTGAATCTAAAAATCAAGTGAATAAAAAAATCTGATGAACAGAATAAACTGGTGAATATAATAGAATCAGGGGCATAGAAAGGGAGTGGACTGACAATTCTTGGGGGAAAGGGGTGTGGGGGGTGTGGGAAGAGACTGGACAAAAATCGTACACCTATGGATGACGACAGTGGAGGGGTGGGATAAGGGCAGACAGTGGGAACCAGGTGGAGGGGAGCTATGGGGGAAAAAAGAAACAATTGTAATAATCTGAACAATAAAGATTTATTTTAAAAAAACAAAAAAAAATCTTTCCTTGGCTGCCACCAAAAAGCCAAAGTTGTTGCAAGAGCCCATATGACTCTCTGTACACAATGTGACCCCCATTGTCTCTCCCTCTGCTCTGTACCACAATCCTGCCACTTCCACCTGGACTTGTTGTTCCTCTAACATGCCTGGCAGATTCCAACTTTAGGCACTTGCTGTTCCCTCTGCCTGGAATGTTCGTTTCTCAGATAGCCATATAGCTCTCTCCCTCACCTCCTTTAAGTCTTGGCTTATGTTTCATCTTCTCAGCAAGGCCCTCCTATTGAAACCTGCACTCTCAGAAATCTGATCCCACTTTCCCTGTTTTATTTTCTCTCTTTAGCATATATCATGTTCTAACATACTATATCATTAACTTATATGTATTACTTATCTCTCTCCACTAGAATATAAACACCGTGAAAACAAGGATTTTGTTTTTCTTGGTCACTGACATAGTGTCAGTGTCTTGAACATGGTTTGGTACATAATAAAAAAACATTCCTTAATCGATGAAGGAACTCAGGAATGTCAGGTCCCTAGGAGATGGGGGCCCATGTTGGGGAGAGTAAAAATCTGGAGCCCTGAGAATTTGAGGGTACTAGACACCTGGAGTAGAGGCTGCTGGATGCTGGGGAGCCATAAGAGCACTTGGGAAACTCCTAATTCCTGAGTGGCAGGGTGAGCTCCTAAGAGGTATGGAGGGGAGGGTGAAGCATCATGGGTTCATGTACCATATAGTTTCTGAGCTTTCCAAATATTAACTCATTTAGCCCTCACTGCAGCCTTATGAGTTAGGTCTTTCTATCATCCCAGTTTCATAGATGAAGAAACTAGGGCCCAGACAGGTTAAATAATCCGCCCAAGGTTATACAGCTAACAAATGATCAAGCTGCGGTTTAAACCCAGGCCATCTGGGCTCCAGAATCCATTGCCTTTCTATAGTGGTGCTGAGAGGTGGCTTGGTACATCCATAACCTCTATCTAGCAATCGCATTTAAATACAGTCTAGCCCACACAACCATCTACCCCTAAATCTTCCCTGAGGAGAAATTTGGGACATGCCAGTGGCTGCATGTGGTCCTAGGATACATCCAAAGCTCAGAAAACTTGGAGGTTCCAGATGCCAGTGTTAGGAGACAATAAACATAGCAAACACTCTTCATAGGACATCATGAGCTCTGTTCCAAATGCTTCTCATATGTTAACTCATTCTCACCTCACAAAACCGTGATGAGGTAGGTGCTAGAGATCCACAATCCCCAAATGCAAAAGTGGTCTGAAAACTGAAACACATTGTGTGGATCTAATATTAAAACTTAATTGGCAGCAAAAATTGACCTGAGTTTATGTGTGGGGTCTTGATTTATAGTCTTGATTTATTCCACTTAATGTGAATATTCAGATATTTCACTGCAGAGATATTAAAATTTGTGATTATATTACACCAACTGGAAGTCTTATATAAAATATGCTATTTGCATGATATGACCATTTGAAATTACAAAATCCAAAATGCACCTGGCCCTAATCATTTTAGATATAGGACTGTGGACCTATATATTGCCTCCATTTTAGAGATGACAAAAATGTGGTACAGACATGGATGGAGTTTCCAGGATCCCATACACTATGATTTATACCTGGACAAAACTGAACTCGTGTGTGACAGCAGTGATGATGATGCCAAAAATGTGCATTGTGACAAACTGCATGGGGTAGTTCCTTCTAGAGCAGGAGACCCACAGCTGGAAGGCAGGGAGGCCACTGGGTTTGGTGAGGGCAATGGCTCAGCATGTAGGTACAGCTGCCAGGCACAAAGACAGCGGCAGGGGGCCATCACAGGGGATACCTACTGGGCCTCTGGGCTACCATACATCTACATTGGGAGTGAGGTGGGATGATTGCATGGGAAGTTTTTTTATTATTATTGTTGAAAGTATTAAAAATAGTAGTACCTATGTCTCCTTTTTTTTTTTTTCCCCCATTTGACCTTCCCCCAGCCGCCCCTACCCAGCATGGGAAGTTTTTTGTTGTTGTTGTTATTAATCCTTACCTGAGTATTTTTCCCCCATTGATTTTTAGAGAGAGTGGAAGTGAGGGAGGATGGGAGGGAGTGGGAGAGAGAGTAGAGAGAGAGGGAGAGAGAAACATTGATGTGAGAGAGACAAATTGATTGCTTCCAGCATGTGCCCCCACGGGCTGGGGATGGGACCTGTAACTCAGGTAGATGATGCCCTTGACTGGGAATGGAACCTGCTACCCTTCTGTGCATGGGTCTAGGCCAGGGGTGGGCAAACTTTTTGACTCGAGGGCCACAATGGGTTCTTAAACTGGACCGGAGGGCCGGAACAAAAGCATGGATGGCGTATTTGTGTGAACTAATATAAATTCAAAGTAAACATCATTACACAAAAGGGTACGGTCTTTTTTTTTATTTCAATAGTTTTATTCATTTCAAACATGTTAACAAGAAGAATGTAAACACTAATTATTATAATTTGAAACTTCAAAAAATGGAGGAATCATAGCACAATAACATACCTTATATTGAAGATGGCAAAGGCAAAATAAAATTGCCTAACAAAGGAAAGGTACAAAAGCCTTTCAAATTAAACTTAAATATAATAAAATAATTTAAAACTAAAACAAATAGAAAAGAACAAAATGTGTAAACAGGAAACTAAACATTTTCTTTAGTGCAACTTCCAAATTATGCCCGGGACGTAGATGTAGATGGCAGTGTAGACTGGGTTGAAAGGTTTTTGGTCTTTAAAACATCAACTTCAGTGGGAACAGTGTCGTTGGTCTCCTTTTTAGCTAATGCTCTGATACTGTGCTCTCCAGGGGCGTGTCTCCCTACATCACCACCATAACGTGTCTACGCATTCCCAGGGTGATGTCGGGGGACACGTCCGGGGGCATTACAAGGAGCCTCTGGAAGATTGAGAGGTTGTTCCTTCTACTGAATAGGCAGATATAAATCCGCCCACTCAGAAGAAGGAGCTGCAGCCCTGTTTCCCGATGGTGTCATGTTAACACTGCTGCTGGTGAAGGGGCGGAGGGGAGAGCAAGAGAACCCTCCGCTCTTTTGGCGGCTCCGGGGCCAGATAGAACAGCCGAACAGGCCGTAGTTTGCCCACGGCTGGTCTAGGCTGTAACCCACTGAGCAATGCCGGCCAGGCCTGCAGGGGAAGATTTTGAGTGGAGGAGGGACAAGACTTGCATTTAAAAACTATCTCTCTGGCTGCTCTATGAGCAAATGAATATAAAGTTTTATGTTCCCCTACCCTGATCCCCAGGAATGTCTCTGCCCACCTCAGGACTCTCTTGGGCCCAGGGCTGCTCACCTGCCATCAGCTGCCCCTATGCCCTGCACCTCTCCAGCCGGTGCATGGCGGTGCCGTAGGCCGCTCCTGCCCAGGAGAAGGCCTGAGCCAGGGCTTGGCTTTGGTCTGAATGCTGTCAGTGACGAGGCTGAGGGCCAGAGGGAATGACAGCGAACCCCGGTCGAGGAGCCAGCACCTCCACGTCGGGAAAACACGGCTGTACTTGGCGTAGGAAGCTGCGGCTGTACGCCCACCTAGGGCATGAGCGAGAAGAAGGGATCATGTGTAGCCAGGCAAAGCACTTGCACGCAGGCGGAGGGATGCATCACCAGAGAGCGCAGCAAGGCGCCAGGGCTCAGAGCCCGCGCCGCTTGGATGCCGTTCCCCTCCCCCAAACGCAGGCTGCCCGGGCTGCCAGCTGGCACATACACAAGGTCTCTGGCTGTGGATGAGGAGGACCGGCAGGCACGGACGGGGCACCGTGTAGACGTGGCTCCAGCAACCCTGTGGCAGCAATTATTTGGACTCGTGGCTACAGGCCTCGTCTCACGCTTGCAAACAACTGTGGCCAGCCATCCGCGCGCGTGCCTGGCAAATCTGCGCTCTGCACCCGCAGCATCTGGGAGCCCAGGAAGCATGAGGAGTGGCCTGCGGCAGCGTGTTGGACGATGTCCAGCAGGACTGGCACGGGAGGCGTGAGGCCAGGCGTGTGGGCCGAGCGCTGGCCACCCCGGCAAACTCCTATGCCAGTCATGGGGCTGCCACGACGGCGTCACCACCGTGTAGCGACTGTCCGACAGGCAGCGCGACGTTTGCTCGCGCTGTCCAGGGAGGCACGCCCAGCCCGCACGCGTTCTCGACGCGGTCACTCCCACCCATCCAGACACAGCTAGGCGCACCCTGCTGCCGGCCGCGCCGCGAGCCCCTCCGCTCCAAAGCGCAAGGTGGGCGCAACGCAGTCGCCCTGGCCGCAGGCTCAGGCGTGGCCAGGGCGGCGCCCCCACCGGCTGCGTGCTGTCAGGTAGCACCGCTGTCAGGGGGCGGCGACGCGCACTACGGGAAGGTGAGCTTTTTCCAGCCTTCTCCAAGGCAGCCAGGGTGAAGTGATGGCCTTGCAAACTCATAAACGCAGCGGTCGGGCATGAGGGAACCGGGAGAGGAGAGAAAGGAATCCGCATAACCAGGTGGATTTTGAGGCCAATACATCGGGTTCTAATTCTGACCCTGCCACTCTCTAGCCAGGTGAAGTGGGCAAAGTACTTAACTTCTCTGGACCTCAGCTGTCTCATCTATAAAAGGGGGTGTTAGCACACCCTTCACAGAGCTATGGGAAGATTAGATGATGTATGTAAAGGGCATGGAAAGATGTCTACTATATAACTATTAGCTTAAAATAAAGTCACTTCCTTTGGACCATTCATCCCCAAAAGACCTGCCTGCTCTTCCCACAACCAATTTGCTAAATCCTCTGCCCCAGAATCTGCCAACAGTCCCTTGTCACAGCTGGCCAGGGCCCTGACCCAAGAAGCTCCACTGTGGCCAGTTCCCTGCTACAGATCCAAGCCAGGCAGCCCCCAAACCCACACAGCACACAGTCCAAATCCAGACCAGCTCCCCAGCCTCTGTGTCTCCTGTGGGTCACTCACTGCACAGGCAACGCAGGGCTCAGCAGGGCAGGTGTGAGGACAACTATGGCTGGGTGCACAGATACCGGCTCATCAGTGTAGTTTCTCCTGCCAGCCTGCTCTCCAGCCCTCCCACTGCAGGACCAGAGGGGAGCACAAGGGGAATCCCAGAGAAGGGCTCCACCTTGGACTCCAGGGGAAAAGGCAAGGCTGGGCGTCTCACCTGCCCAGAGCTGGGCTGAGGCCAGGCACGTTGTGGGGGCATATATAGTCTCAGGTGCCTGGGTCTGGCTCTCAGCACACTCCCTGGGCCTGTACACAGATGTCCCCATCAGCGGGGCGGGGTGGGGGGGGGGGAGGAGCGGGACAGAGAGAGGAGAGAGACAGTTATGCGGGAGAGACAGAGATGAGCAGAGACACTAAAAGAGGGAGAGAGAAAACATAAGAAAATTATAACCAGATGGAGAGATGGGTGTGGGGAGAGGGACAGACAAGGTAAGAAACAGAGAAAAAATAGTGAGGGAGAGACATAAAGACCAAGAGAGAGACAAGAAAAAGATTTCTTCAGAAAAGGGCCTTTGAGTGTGGAGGACATGGTTGTGTTTGGAGGGGAGAGGGGTCCAAGTTTGAGACAGAGAATTATGAATTAGAATATTAAAGGGGGCAAGGCAAGAATAGCATGGTTCCTAAGAGGGGCAGACTCCTGAGCCTGCTGCAGAGGAAGAGGCTTCAGGCTTGAAGTTCTGGGGTCCTGGGGAGGTGGGGGCAAGGAGCCAGGACTCCAGATTCTGAGAAAGGAGGGGAATGGAGACTGACTTGTGTCTGAGGGAATAGGGGACTAGGGACCTGAATGCCTAGGTCATGGAAGTGACTGAGACAGAGGCAAAAGACACCACCTGCCAGATGTGGAGGTCTGGAGGATTTGGGGTGGAGCTCCCCAAGGGAAGACAATGGCTTCTATATCAGTCTGAGCTGGAGAACAATAGACCTTCATGGAGGATCCAGGAGGAAGGACAAGGCTGGTTCCAGACAGGGAGAGGCAAGGGACCTTGGATATATTTTTCAGCCCCCTCCTCCCCTAGGACCTAGGAGCCTGCACCGTCTAAAAGGGGAAAGTTCCCCTTTTCCCACAGAACCCTTTCCTTTGGTACGGGGAGTACCAGAGAATTCAAGAAGAAACTGACTTTCTTACAATAGCTTCATTTCTCACCTGCTTAAGATCCTTCCCAGGCTCTTCAGGTTGGGAAAAAGCTAAGGCCAGCGTAGGTCCCAGTGGGTGTGAGATACATTCCCAGTGGGTTAGGAGAGGGGCCAGTTCTTGGGACAAAGATGGTAGAGGTCATCAGCAGAGAAGGAAAATCAAGGCGGTGAGGCATGTGGGGATGGGGGTGATGCTCCAGGAAGAAGTGAGTGGAGAAGCAGGAAGGGGGTCAGTTCCTAGCCCTGGGGCCACAGCATTTATGACTGTGGATGAGGAGGAGGTTCCCAAAGAACTGATATTTTTTTCCAGAGGACTGGGGAGAGGGAAGTACACCCTAGGAGTTCCACAGAGTCGAAGCCAGAATGTACCCAGAATAAGTTATTTGAAGTCTCACTTTTATACTCTAAATTCTTGCCAATTTTGCATTCACCTCAATTAATCTATCCATGAGTACTCATATAAAAAGATTTTCAAGTGCTTACCAGTGACACCCTTTAACCTACCCTTGTGTACCCTCCTCCCAGCCTCAACAGTGAAAATCTTCAAGTGAAAAGGAAGCTGTGGGTTCATCCTGTGGTTTTGTGGTCTCCCCAGTGTCCTGGTACATTGGGGTGTCTGTCATCCAAGCATTCAAGGCTCTTCATAAGGCTGTCCACAGGAGCCAGACATTCCCAACTCCCTCCACAGGCACCTGAGTCCCCCACTCCAAACTTGTTCTTTGCTGTGTGTCCTCAGCCACTCTCTCCACTGTAGCCAGATGGATCTTTCTAAAGTCTGAACCTGACACCGTCCCTCCCCATGACTCCCAGTGCCCTTGGCATAGAGTCACAGCTCCTCAGCCTGGCAGCTGGCAACTGCCTTTGTGAGCTTAGCTGTCACCATCCCCCTTCTCCCATGCTTTGCTACACAGAACTTTGGCCAGCTCTTCAAGTACACAATCCTCTATCCTCCTTTCTTGTCTTTTGCACACAATGTTCTCTCTCCTTGGCTTTCTTTGTATACCCCTTTCTTCTCCTGGCCCTCTTTGTATATCCTGCAAGTGTGAAAGACCCAGTGCAAAATGAAAATGTGGAGTACCTTATTAAAAAACCATGAAGAATTTCACAATGGTGATAGCAGGTCATTCAACCAAGCACAGGGCCCTTCTAAAAGTGGAGCTTTGTGTGCCTGCACAGATCACACTGCTATGAAGTCGGCCCTGCCTTCAGGAAATCTTGGACTCTTCCCAACTCCCATCCCAGGCTGTTAGGAGCCCCTCTGGACTTCCAAAGTTCCCTGAGCTTAAACAGACCCTAATCATTCTCACCTGTGCTTCCCCCATCCCAGCCCTGGGCCTCTCTGGGCTGTCATTTATTCATATCTATTTCCTCCACTGGACTGGAACTCTATGAGGACAGGGTCTGAGGGTGTGTTGGTCACTGCTCTATCATTCTCAGCACTACTCTACACAGGTCAGGGCAACACTGAGCATTGATACCTATTCTTGCTTTTGTGTGGCATGAAACGGCACAGGCACCAGAAAGCAATCAAAGGCAGGAGCCATGCTCAGGTTCAACCCAGAAGAGATGACCCCTTTTTCTGATTCTCCCACATATGTGTCCATGTAAAGAGCTGCAAAAACTTGGCATGAGCTGAGGCCTTGCAAGAGGTCACAAGTATGCCCAGACACTCCACCTGTGTTGGATTAGCCACACCCCAACACATGGGTTGGATTGGGCAGCACACAGAGTCCTGGTATCAGACCTAGTCACTTGAAGAAAATGCTCCAGTATCATGGCACTTTGGCACCAGGAAAGCTGGTCTCAAAAATGTGCAGGGCATTTTCAAAGCCACACCCCAATGTACCAGGGGCTGGGCAGTGGAAGGAGTAGCACTCCCTGAGCTCAGGAAATTGGTGGACTCAGCTAGGCAGTGTTGGACAAACTACATTTTAACTTTAAATTCTAGATACATGTCCACTTGTATTGTCTCTGCATGGGGGTGGGAGATGGTCCAGGCATCCTGTGGGGGTGCTTGGGGGGGCATGCTGGAAGGACCAGCCTACTCCTATATACCTCCTTCTATCCTCCCTGCTTCCAGACATGTAATAAGCTACCACCAGGTGTGTCCCCCTTTTGGGCCCACATTTCCTGTGTTCACATCCCCCACAACCAGCCACAGCCTCTGCCTTGCAGAGCCTTGATCCACTGTTTGCCTGGTACTTGAACCTGGAAAAGGTCATTAATTCCTATGCTACAGAGAGGTCAGCTCCCCCATCTAAGGAATGATCTTTCTTCCCCAGTCTCAGCAATCTTGCCTGAAAACCAGGTAGCTGGGCAGTGATCCAGACTATCCTCATTTGCATAGGGGATGGAGGCTTCTGACGAAGTAGTCTCAAATCTCTCTCCAATCCATCCACTCAGGCCCCACACCTTCTGCTTGAACCATTACACTAGCCTCCTCCCTGGTCTCCCTGCTTTACTTTAGTTCCCACATGCAAACAGACCTGCCACTGGAGTTTCTTTAGGATTAAAAAGGACAACTCTCCTCACTGCTCAAAACCCTCCAATGGTTTCTCATGCCACTTAGGATAAAATCCAGACTCTCCCAGTAGCCTACATCATCTGTCCCCTTCTTACTCTCCAGTCTCAACACGGCATCACATCCTTCCCACCATACTCCAGCACATGGCCTCTTTCAGTCCCCTTCACTCACCATGCATCCCTCAGCTCCTGGACTTCTGTACATGCTGTTCCATTAACATGGAATGCCCTTTCCACCCCGTGTAGTTAACTCCAACCAGATCATCCTTCAGATCTCAGCTGAGGCATCACTTCCTCCAGGAAGCCTCCCTCAACCTCCCTTCCTGGGTCAGGTCTCACAGTTGCATGGATCTCTCCTGCATGGCCCCACTTGTCACCACCGATGCTTACACTTGCTTTTGTGATTATTTAACATTTGTTTCCCCATCAAATGGTGAGGTAAATGAGGGCAGGACAGGCCTGTATCTGTTCATTATTGAATCCCCAGCATGTAGCACAAGTAGGCACACAATAAATAACTTAAAAACAGGGTTGAGAAACAGTGCACTCTGGCTCCCCCTCATGGCAGCAACTGGCTCTAGGTATCCAAACCTGCTCCGCCCTAGGCCTTTTTCTCAAGATATCTCACTGTCCCTGATGGCTGCTCCTGACCTCAGCCACTGGAGGATAACAAGAGGAAGGACCTAATGATGCTGCTGGAGGACTTGGGAGTCAGGCCAGATCCCTGGGATTCAGGTGTTCCATGGCCAATGGAAGGTCATTTCCAAGGCCTACACCCACCAACAAAGCTGGGGTGCCCCATATCACAAGAATGGCCAGTCTGGTCTTGAGCCCACTTCACCCTGCTCCTCACATCAGCATCACTCCAGAGAATACTGATAGGACCCAAGTTCCCTCCACATCTCTGCCTCTGGACCCACCACTAGAGGTAGCCTGAGATCAAGGAGCACTATTCCTCTTACTGCTAATCCCATTCCTGGATCTCCAATGAGGCCTGATATTTCCAAGGCCAAGGGTTTGGTCCTCCGAACCTCTTGGTATATGAGGGGAGCCTAGGGCAGTTCAAGACAGTGAGGACCAGAGCTGGAGAGATGTGCAGAAAGGTCCAGGTCAACCTGAACCAGGCTCTAGGCTCATAGAATGGCAGGTCTACACTCCCTCTCTACACTTTCATACCTCCTACTTTCAAATGAGTGGAGTCTGGCATCTGTCCAACTGAACCCCTAACACTACTCTCACGGCAGCCTTGATATCATTAAACACAAGAATAACGTGGGTCTGACTTGCCCAGTTTGCTTCACTATGTCCCTCCACCTGCTGCTCGTTTAGTCTTTTTTAGTCTAGGCTTTTCTTTGTCCCTTAGACATGAAAACTCCCAGAGGCCGAGGCCCCCTGACTATCACCCTCTGGATGCCCTCTGGGTATTCCATATCCACCAAGTCCCACACTGGCTTTGGCATCTTTCCCAAATCTTCCCCTTCTCCCTGGTCCAGTATCATAGCAGCTCTGCTGTCCCTTCCCTGGCCAGAGCCCTGGGCCTCATCCTGGACACTTCCCGCCCCCATGGTTCTTCAGCTCCATAACTCAGCCACTCAGCTTCCTGAATGTCTCTCTCACCCAACCCTAACTGCTTTCCCCAGCCCTCCTGCCCTGGTCCAGTCTTGTCCTTACTCACACAGGTCCTTATCCTGGCTTCCATCCGGGCTCCTTACTTTAGTCTTCCCCTCTGGTCCACCTTCCCCATGGTAGCTAGAAGGATATTCCTAAAGCCCAAACCTGATGCTGTCCTCCTCTGCATTAAATCTTCCATGGCTTCCCAATACTATCTGGCCAGAGTCTGAGCTCCTCCACCTGGAAAGCCTGGACCCTGCTCACCCCTCCTACCTCTCCTCTATCACAGTACCCCAATGTCTGGCACTTACGAAGTCCTTGGTTGTACTGTGCCCTCTGCCTGGAACACCCTTCCTTCTGCTCTTGGCCAATTATCTCCTTCAGAGATAATTCTCAGGTCCCATGTCTCTTCTAGGAAGCCCTTCCTATGCTGAGTCAGGCACCTTTTCTGGGCTCCCACAATCTCCCGGGCTCCCACAATCTCCCAGGCTTCCCTCATGACCACATCTCTGATCACTGTCTGAGGGCAGAGCTGGGGCTGACAGAGTCACCACAGCATCACCCATCACAGGGCGTGCTCAGAGACGACGTTCAAGGAATGTCTATTGACTAAATGGATGATCATCCTCAGCCACATCCAGGGACCTTGGACAGAACTAGATGGATCTCTCCCCAGAAGAGGCATCCCCAGCTCCAGACCCTGCATGGTAATCCCAACTCCCACAGACAGAGACAAGGGCAAGGGCCCAGGCCCAAGCTTAGAAAAATAGGACTTTCTTGTTGTGCCCCTCAGTGCCCCTGACACCCTCCCCATCAGAGTTTTAAAAACCGTGAACAATTTGGTGAGTCTGAGGCCAGGTCCCACAGGGTGCTTAGGTCCTGCCACCCCTTGGTGGGCACGAGGCTAGGGTCCTGTGGGTTCGTGACTGGGCCCCCAGGGCTCACAGTCCAGCTGGACCATGGTGTGGGCCCTCGGTGCGGAGGGCTCAGGAGCAGACGGGGCCTGTGTGGTGCCGTTGGTCTGGGAGCAAACGCTGCTGACGGGTGCGGGTGCCTTGGCCTTGCCAGGGGGCTGGCCACCATGCACCTTGTAGCGCATGAGCAGAACGAAGATGAAGACCAGTACTGAGGCCACGATGACACCACCCAGCGCGATGATCATGGTGCCGCCCAGGAAGGGTGCGTGCGGGACCCCACAGGGTTGCAGTGTGGGCTCTGTGGAGAAGCGAGTGCAGCCAACGGGCCGTGTGGCTGTCAGCCCCGTGGTGCTGTCCTCGTACACTGCTAGCACGCACAGATCATAGGTGCGGCTGGTCGCCAGGTCTGTCAACAGGAAGGAACGGCTGTCGGCTGAGATCATCCTGGAGGGACAGGCAGGTAGGGGTCAAGTCTCCAGCTACCAGCACCCACCCTGCACTCCATCCCTACCCTCCAGTCTAGAGAATTTCTCCCCAGTCCAGCTGCTGCATTTCACTCTAACCTCTGAATTCCCTCTAACCACTGCTGGAATTCCTTTAGTCTGACACCCAGTCAGTGGCCTGACTGATATGCCTCCAGTCTGTTAGCCAATTTTACCTCAGCCCACCATCTACCTTTACTGTCACATTCCTCTCAAATCCCCCAGTTTGATTTCCCCCACAAGCTCAAATTCTCTCCAGTGCCACTGACCCCTTCCCCTCTGCTCTGCTGCCTAATTTCACTCTAGCCCACTGCCCAGTTTCTCTGTGGCCCACTGCTTGAGTTCTCCCAGTCCTGTTTCATTTTATACCCAGCTGCCTGATTTCCATCCTGCACTGCCAGCCCAATTTCCCACCAGCCCGCAACTGCAGTTCCCTCTAACTTTGCTGCCCAATTTTGCTCCACTCCACCACTTAATTTCACTATGGTCCTCCCACCCTATTCTCCCCTAGCTCACTGTCTGCGTTCCTTCAGTCCTTCACCCAACTTCCCACCAGCCTACCACCTGAGCTCCTTCTAGCCCTACAGCCAGCAATCTCTAGCTCACCACCCAATTGCATCCTCACTTTCTGTGACCTCCTTATTTCCTTCTAACCCCATATCCAGTTTCCTTCTTATTCCACCTCTCAGTTTCCCTCTAACTTCTAACTTCCCTCCAGCCCGTGCCAATTTCTCTTTGCCTCTAGTGTACAGTTAGATTCTTTCTATCTAACCACCTGATTCCTCCATATCACTCAGCCCAATTTCCTTCTTACCTGCGAATGAACACCTTCCTAGTCCCACTGCCTTATTATATCTATAACCTGCTTTGCAGTGAGTTCTGTCATCTGATACCATTTTCATTAAACTGATGTGCCTCAGTCACCACTACTGATTTTTTTTTCTGTTGCCTTATTTCTTTCCAGCTCTGCCTACTGATTCCTTTTATCTCTGTTGCTTAGTTTCTCTAACACCCAATTCCACTATACTACCTTTTTGTAGCAGAGCACTCTGTTGGAGATTTAACTTGTTTTATAATCAGTTTTATTATTAAATTGCTTTAATGAGGGAGCTACAGGAAACTCTGCAATTGTCTCTGGGAGGGTGACTATCTAGGAGAGCATTCATCCCATCCCCTGCCAGGCACAGGGGACAGAATTTGTGTGATTTTCAGGTGGACCCTCCATGGAATCTACTGAGCATGCTGCCTATGAAAGAGAGTGGAATGAGCTTATTAGATTTCCAAAACTGAAAAGGAGATCAAGTGATTATCTCTTGGGGTCCCTGAGGAGGGAAACAGGACCCAGATGCTAGGTTACAAGGTGCAGACCCCAAGTCTTAGGAGGCCCAGTTCTCCACAGCCAGGAGGTGGGACTGCACCATTGGCTCAGCCTGGCAGTGAGAACAGGGAGCCATCCACAGCTATCCATGCAAAGTTGGACTGGGTGAGAGGCGTCAGCAGCACTCACGCCAGAGCCAAGACTACAGAACACATGTGGCCACAGCAGATGTGCCACGTACTCTCCAGTGCAGGGGCAGAAGTTATGCTGGCCCACCTCGTGGAGTATTTAAGCCCCAGGTTTTGTGTTTGCAACAACAGAAGAGAGAAGGGAATCCCCAAGAGTGGCAAACTGAACATTCCTGCTCACCTAGCAGGTGGAGCTTAAACTAGGTTTAATTTGATTTAGAAAATAAAAAATGGAGATGTTGCATATAAGAACTCCAAATATGTGGAACAGTTCGCACTGTACAAACCCAAAGTGAAATCTGTTTAACTTCCTTCCCATTTTCCTTTTAATCCCTGGTCTGAGTGCCTTTGTAGCAGGGCTGACTCATTCCATTTTTCCCACGATCACTATACCTTCTTGCTTGATCTCTTTTTCTTCCTGCAGCCTATCTTGTATTTAGCCCTGTCATCTAGAAATACCTGGTCTCTCTTTTCCTTTACTACTTAAATTTGCTTGTATCTCCCCAAACTTGCCCTTCTCCTTTGACTCTTTATTCTTTTGGCCTGGTCACTTTTTACTTTTGCTGCCTAATTTCCTTCATATGTTCGTTACTATTTACTTTTGCTGCCTTATTTCTAACACTGCTGCCAGATTCCTTTCTACTCTCTCTGCCTGATTTCTTTTACCTTTGCTGTCTGATTTCCTTTGTAAGTTTGCAGTCTCATTTCTCAGCTGTGTTGCAGCCTGGGTATCAGTAGACATATCTCTAACCCTCCCTCCATTTCACTCCCCCACCCAAGCTGCCCACTGCCTGGACACTACACCTGTAGACGAGGATGTCATCGGCTGAGCTGTTATACTGGATCTGGTACATGCGAATGCCTGGGATAGGCCGCTGATCTGGCCACTGGACGAGAGCAGCTGTGGCCCCATGCTCAGTCACCTGGACACCACGGTCAGTAGGGGGCCCAGTGTCTGCTGCCTTGGCGGAGGCGGAGGCAGAGGCAGAGGCAGCAGAAGGTGGGGTGAGGACATCAGGATCCCCGTCCCGCGGGGGGTCACAGCTGGTGCTGTTGGCTAGCTGGGGGGGTGGTGGGGGACCCACAGTTAGCTCAACAGCAGCCGTGGCCTCGCCAGCTGCATTGGCCGCAATGCAGGTGAAGATGCCTCCATCACTCGGCTCAGTGATCAGCAGCTCCAGCGTCCCATTTGGGAAGGCGCGAGCACGGCTCGAGTTGCCCAGCAGCCGGCCCTGGGGTGATACCCAACGCACATGGGGCTCGGGGTCCCCCACAGCCCGACAGCGCAGGGCAGCTGGCCGACCAGCAGGCACTGCCAGGGGTGGTGAGCGGTGAGTTACCACAGGGGGCTCGCACACAAACTCCTCCTCACCCACAGCCCAGAAGTAGCGGCCACCCAGAGCAGGTGGGGAGGCGCAGGCTTCGAGGTCATCCTCCCTCGCCAGCCGCCGCAGCCACACCAGCTCACAGTTGCAGTGCAGGGGGTTCCCACCGAAGGCCAGCACCAGGGCAGAGGCAGGTGACCCCCGGGGCCTGGCTAGTAGTGGTAGGCGGGAGAAGAGTGGGTCAGGTGGGATGGTGGTCAGGCGGTTGGAGGTCATATCCAGCCGCGCCAACTTGTGCAGGCGGGAAAAGGCGCCAGCAGGCACAGAAGCCAGCAGGTTGTGGTCGAGGCCCAATGTATTGACGTTGCCCAGGCGGCCCAAAGCCTCCCAGGGCAGCTGTTCCAGATTGTTGTAGGAGAGGTCGAGGTCTTCAAGTGTCTCGGCACAGTCGTCCAGGGCACCAGCTGCCAGGGCTGCCAGCTGGTTGTTGCTCAGGATGAGATGGCGCAAATTGACCAGGCCACGCAGTTGACCCTCGCCCAGTGAGGTCAGCCGGTTACCATCTAGATGCAGGGCACGCAGGGCGCGAAGATCAGCAAAGGCACCGGCTGCCACGTGGCGGATGGTATTACGTGACAAGCTCAGATGCAGCAGGCCCGTCATGTTGGCCAGGTCACGGCGGCGCACAGCCGCAATGAAGTTGTCCGCTAGGCGCAACTCAGCTGCCCTGCGGTCCAGCGAGGGTGGCACAAACAGAAGGCCTGCCCCTGGGCACAGCACACTTAGGGGCAGTGACTGTGTCTGGCAGCGGCAGCGACGGGGACACAGGCTGGGTGTAGCTAGCTGGGGTGGAGATGAGGCGGGGGCCAGCGGCAGCAGGCAAAGGAGCAGCGGGAGGATGGCCATCTCGGGCAGGGTTGGCCTGCAGGGAAGAAGGGAGGCAATAGGACAGGCTGAGGTCTGAAGAGGGCTACCAGAGGGGGTTGGGGTGGTCCAAGACCAGGAGAGAAGGTCACAATGAGCTAAGAGCAGAGGAGTTGGTTAATAATGGTCAGAGGGTCAGACATATCAAAATGATGGAAAAGATGTTCAAAGACTCAGATGTATCATGGGAGGACAGAGAGAGCAGAAATGAACAAAGATGGTCAGAAGGCAGGGAGGTGAATAGAAATGGCCAGAGATGGTGATAGAATGGGAGGGTTGGTCAGGGTGGCGGTGATTAGAAGATAAGCAAGAGGGCTTTAGACATGGTCACCAAGAGATGGTCAAAGATGGCCAAAGAGATAAGAGGTGGTCAGAAGTAGTTTAAAATGACCAGAGAAGAGAGATGGTTAGAGATAATCAAGAAGATAAGTGGTGGACAAAGAGAGAGGAAGTGGTCAGCGGTGGTCAGATCTGGGAGGGATGGTAAAAGATGGTCAGAAATGGTCAAAAGCCGGAAAGGTGGTCAGGAGGACAGCTGGGCGATGGGTGTGGAGAGGTCATTAGACAGAGGGAAGGCAGCCAGGGATATTAGAAATGATCACAGAAACAGAGAAGAGAGGTAGTCAGTAAAGGCCAGAGATGGTCAGATGGTTGTCAACTGGCAATTAGGGTCAGGAGTGGGAGGAGGGCAAGAGAGATGGTGAAAGATGGGCAGAGAAAGGAAATGTGGACAGAGGAAGCTGGAGAATAGACAGACAGAAGTGGCTGGAGAGAAGAGTCGTAGACAGAGATGTCAAAAATGGTCAGACAGTCAAAGGCCACAGCTGAGAATAAGGGCCGGAGAAGGGCAAGAGAGCCAATGGAAGATGACTAGAGAGCAGCAAAGATATCAAAGGTGGTCACTGAGTGAAGCAATAGAGGTGGCCAGAGAGAGAAGCTGTGGACAGGGCTGTGGACGATCAAAGACAGAAGATGTGGACAGAGATGGTTACTGAGATGAGTGGTGGCCAGAGGTGGCCAGAGAGAGGAGCAGTGGATAGAAGTGTCAAAGATGGTCAGAGAGAGAGGTGGAGAAAAGAGACAGGAGTGGTGGATAGAAGAGGCAGGCAGGAGAGGTGGTTGGAAATGGTCAGACAAGATACATGGTGGGAAGAAGTTAGAAGATCTACTGGGAGTGGGTCACAGACCTAGAGATGCCATCAACTAGGGAAGAGGAGATCAGAGAGGGGCAGGGTTGGTCAAATGTCCAGAGAGTGTCTGAGGCAGAGGAACTGGAGGTAGATCCATGGATGGGGTGTCTGTTTCTGAGGATTCCCAGGGTTACATGGTCCTTACCTACCCCCACCCCCAGCCACAAAGTTTCTCTCTAGTCCCTTCCCATGATGGGATTCACTGAGAAACTCCCTCCCAATTGCCTTACCTGAGTTGGAAGAGTCCCAGGGAGCAGAGTCTTCAGGCTCCCAGGGGGTCAAAGGTCAGGGCTCTGGAGGGGGTGCTCAGTCGTTCCTTCCTGTCCCCAAGGCCTCTGTAGAGGGACTGTCCTCCTGTTTCAGCTTATATATGTGGTCATGGAGTCTCTAGACCTTGATACTTAAGAGTCCCAGATCCCCAAATATTGGGCAGCTAGGGTCCAGAGTCAGGGTCACCCAGCTCCAGTCTTGGGATGCAAAACAGCCAAATGGAGAGTTTAGGGTCTAAGCCCTAAGTCCAGTCCTGGGGTCTGGTACTGGGGTGCTGGGTTCAGTTATTGGGGTGCTAAGTCAAGTTTTGGAGGTCTCTAGTCCCAGATTTCAGCATTCAGGTTTGCAGCAAGGACTTCAGGCCAGAACTCAGGTTTAGGCCCCTTGGAATGCCAGGGTACAGATCTTGGAATTTGAGGCCTAAATCTCAGGGTTCAAGTCCCAAGTAGTGGATTCTGGGGGAATAGACACAGGAATCCCATCCCAGATTTCAAGGTCTCAGGCACAGAATTCAGAGTTTAGCTCCAGATTGGGGGTTTTAGATTCCAAATCTTGAGGTTCAGGCTCCAAATGTTGGGATCCATAATCCAAGTCTTGGGGCTCAGGTTCCAAATACTGGGTTCTCAGCGACTGATATTGAGATTCCAGCCCCAGATATTGGTGTTCAGACTCCTGTCTTGGGGTCCCTGTTTCCAGATCTCTGGGTCCAATCTCGGAATGCAGGCCCCCGATGTCAGGTTGCAGGCTCTGGGTCTGTGGTGCAGGCTACCAGCTTGCTTCCCAGTATGTAGCGGAGGCTGGCCAGGAGGGAAGGGGTCGGCGGCGGTGGGGGAGGGGCCGGCCAGGAAGCCCCGGGGGCCGGGGTGGGGCGAACAGACCGGGGCACGCAGGGTGAGGGCGCCGCAGCACAGGAGGGGCGCAGGGGGGAGGGGCCGTTCTCAGAGACCCCTCCCCCGCCGGGGCCGGGGCGGGGGCCGGGGCGGGGGCCGGGGCGGGGGCCGGGGCGGGGGCTGGGCAGGCAGGCCGGGCCCGGGTGCTCCCGCGGCCTCCACGCCAGGAACCCAGGGCCGCGCGCGCGCCCGCGCTTAAAGGCGCAGGCTCGGCGCGCGCCCGAGCTTAAAGGTGTAGGCTGCCCTCCCTTTTTCAAAGGCGCATCCCCGCCCCCGCCTCCCATGGAGTCGCCCGGGCGTTGCTTGGGAGCAAGAATCCTGGGATACAGACAGAGATACAGAGATAGAGACAGAGACAAAAAATTTGGGCAGACTTCTATTAGGAGGATAGAGAGAAGTAGAATGAGAAAGACAGAGACAGAGAGATAGAAAGACACAGACATATTCAAGGAGCGAGGGAAATACAAAGAGACACTGAGAGACCCGGAGAGAAACAGAGAGGAGACAAGAACAAGTCAGAGACTGAGAAAGACAAAGACATAGAGAAAGTCAAAGAGACATAGTGGGGAGACTGAGCTGGGCCAACTCAGCTGTGAGGATGGGTATGTGTACGTGTGTGTGTCCAGTTCTCATTCAGAGCATTGAATGTGGCCCTCCATCCCAGAGTCCCTGGCCCCCCAAACCTGTCCTCTGTCTCAGCACCACCTCCCCTGATGTCCTTTCCACAAGTAGAACTTCCTTACCTGGACCCTGCCCAGCAACAGGACTGACCTTTCAGGCCAGAGGAGGGAGTGCTCCTCCCCAAGACTCCTTGCCCTGGCTGCAAAGGGAAAAGCTGACTTCAAAACTGTGCCCTCTGGACTTGGAGCCAGACATCAAGACACACTGACTAGCCCTGGCCAGTGTGCTCAGTGGTTAGAGTGTTGGCCTATGCATCTAAGGGTCCTGGATTCAATTTCTGGCCAAGGGCATGTACCTCGGTTGCAGGTTCGCTCCCAGCCCCCGATGGCAGCACACGAGGGAGGCAACCAGTCAATATGTCTCTCAGATCGATGCCTCTCTCTCTCTCTCTCTCTCTCTCTCTCTCTCTCTCTCTCTCTCGTCTCCCACTCCCTCCTTCCCTTCTACTCTCTCTGAAAAGCACTGGAAAAAATATCTCCAGGTGAGGATTAACAAAAAACAAACAAATAAAAAAGATATACTGACGAGATATCCCATGGAAGGAGGAGGAGATAGGAAATGGGAGAGGCAGGACCTTGCTAGGTTGACCCAGAGAAGTCTATCCATTGAGTTCCCCTCTCCACTCACATCCACGGCCCCAGCAGACCTACTGGAATTGTACCAACACATTACTCACCAGGACTGGTGTCTGCTTATCCTGATGCTTGTGAGAGGATAGGGGAGAGTAATGTGGGGTGTCCCACGTGTCTCATGGTGATGGTGTTGCAGGAAGAGGGATGTGGGAAGTGGTCTACAAGCCTGACCTGGGAACTTGGTTATAGTAATAGGGAGGACCTGATCTTTGAGAGCCCTGGTCTGAAGGGAACACAGCCTTGGCCAATGGCCATGGCCCTAACCTGGTGGAACCTGGATGGTCATAAACCACCTGTGGGAACCCTCATCTGAGTGGAGGAATAAAGTGACCTTCTTGGGGACAGGGTCACCCACTTTGTCGGCCCTAGCTTTGCTAAAGGTTTCAAAACAGACTTTAGGCTTATGTGTATTGAAAAATTGCTGTTAAATAAACTCAGCTCAAGGGCCCATCTTTCCAAATCGTTAGTAAAGTTCATCACGCTCCTGGCCCAGCACAGTGGATACGGGTTTGCAGACACTCAGAAAAAGGACAGTTTTAGGGATGCTACAGAAGTGGTGAAGGTGAGGGGAGATAGAGGGAAATACCCAGAGATAATGCCATGAGAAGAGTGGGATTAGAATTCAGTGGAACTGGTTTATTTTTTT
Source organism: Plecotus auritus (assembly GCF_963455305.1). NCBI lineage: Eukaryota > Metazoa > Chordata > Mammalia > Chiroptera > Vespertilionidae > Plecotus > Plecotus auritus. The sequence goes on along the minus strand of NC_137785.1, from coordinate 31,534,436 downwards.
TGGGGGGGTGGGGGGACCCAGGAAATGGGTAAGGGAGGAAGCAGAGTGAAACAGAGAAAGAAGAAAGTGAATAGAAGGTGGAGATGAAAAGCAAGTTACCTTTCTGGGCAACTAGGGGTCAGTTCTTCTGGGGAACATTAAGGAACCGTGTAGAACACAGACTTGTTTCCCCTCTTCCTCCCACCTGCAAAATTCAGAGAGGCTGGGGCATTTATCCACCCATTCTTACCACTTTGGGTGATGATTGTCCCTTTGCGGGGAGGGGGTCCAATCTTGTAACCGGACAACCAAGGGGTCCAGGCTGCCTGTTTCTACTTCAGCCAATTAAGCAGAGACAGGGTTGAATCATATATCAGTGTTTACTCCAATGATGCTGGCATTATGGGAGAGCAGCAGGTTATCAACAAAAATCTGCTCTGCACTCCACCATAAGCCAGCTGCTTATACTAGGTAGAAGGACAAAGGTTACATGGGAAAGTGGGAATTAGAGGAATGGGAAAGTAGGCACAGGATAATCATTACAGGATACAAGTCATGCAGACTGGGGCGGGGAGGGGGGGGGAGGCGGGGGAAGGGGGGAGTCACAGAGGGCGAGTGCCTTGGGAATCCTGGGACCAGATTACAGGCAATTAGGGCTGGGGGTTGTCTAGAGCAGGTGCTTCCAGGACTAGATTGTCTCAGCCATCAGGCTATAAATCTCTCCATAATGATAAGCAGTTCTCAGAAGGAGAACGGACTGCATGCCAATGTTAGCTCCCATGTCTCAGCGAAGTGAAAATGTGCTTTGTAATCAGAACAGAACCATCACAGTTATCAGATTAATATTTCTTATAATTATAATTCATTTCCAATATTCTATTTCTGCCCCTAACAATCTGAGTCAGAAAAGGAGGGAGGGATGTCTTATGTGAGCTAGACCAGTAATCCTCACACACTAGCTGCATTGGAATTACTTGAAGGACTTGTTAACCATAGACCTTCAGGCCCCAACCCCAGAGTTTCTGATTCAGTAAGTCTGAGGTGGGGTCCAAATATTTGCATCTCTAACAAGTTCCTGGGTGATGCTAATGCTGTTGGTTCGGGAACCACACTTTGAGAACCACTGGAGTAAACGGGGAATATCTGCAATGTGCATGGAACTGCCCACTACAGCTATGAAAAAACCTGGTGGACTGAGAGGAGATAGCAACCCAAGTATGTGCCAAAGAGACCAAAGTACCTGGAGACATAAAGAGGTGTTTGGAAACAGAGACAGGCAGAGGCAAATATGCTAGTTCTGTATTTACTCTAGATTTGTGGGCTAGATGACACTGCAGCAAAAGTAGCAACTAAGAGCATGAGGTCCTGCCTTCACTGAGCTCACATTCCAAAAGAGGGAAAGACAGATCTCCAGACAGCTCAGACTAGTCTGGCCTCTGATGGGGAAAGCAAATGGGTGTGGGACCCCAGAAGCAGGCCCCTAGGGAGTTAAGGTGGTTTCCTGCAGGAGGGGACCTTTATGCTGAAACCCGAAGGATGGTACAAATGAAGCAAGTGGACAAAGAACCCTCCTATGCTGTTTGTGTGCAGCTCAATGGTGCCTTCATGCCATAGCATATGCAGCCTCGGGGCTCTGCTGTGCCTGGATAGTATTATGTGTGGGTGTGCATGTGCTCATTTAGCTCCTTGAAGGGGATCCTGGTAGGATGGTTGTCTGGGGAACTCCACTTAATTGCTGCATTTACTTAATTTCAACATTTGGAGAAGGGGACAGAAGCAATGGAAACAGCCACAGGAGGAAGAATAAGGTTAAACTGCCTGAGAGCTCAGGGGACCTAAGTGGGAAGAGGACTGCTAGTATCCATACACAGAGTCTGCTCGAATATACACAGATACACACAGAGGACATACCCATACTCACACATGCACATCAAGTACTCAGAGGCTCACCAGAACACAAATGGACACAGCAGGGACATGGAACAAACATACACCTAGACTCATGTTCGAATTGAAGAGACATACACAAGTGCATACTTAGAAACACACACTTCTGAAACACATACACAGACATATGAGAGGGTACATGTGCAGAAACATTCTGCACACAGATTCTTTCTTGTACACATGTGTAAATGATACATCTACAATACATACAAGAAACATACAGGTGGGACAAACATAGGTTTACAGTTGTGAGTATGTAAAACAGTTTATTCTTGTATTATTACTTATTAATTATTGTATTATTTTCCATACGAACATCTGTAAATCTACTTCTGCCCAACCCTGTATTTAGAGAGTCAAACAATTACAAGTGATGGATACACATATACACACATGCACCTGTGCGCATAAGTACAACCAAATTAATGAAGTCAGTCTGTCTGCCAAAATAAAGTCACTTTAAAAATAAACAAACTTGCCCTAGCCGGTTTGGCTCAGTGGATAGAGCATTGGCCTGTGGACTGGAAGGTCCCAGGTTCAATTCCGGTCAAGGGCACATGCCCAGGTTGTGGGCTTGATCCCCAGTGGGAGGCGTGCAGGAGGCAACCTATCAATGATTCTCTCTCATCATTGATGTTTCTGTTTCTCTCTCCCTCTCCATTTATATCTGAAATAAATAAAAATATATTTTAAAAAATCAACAAACTTAGGCCCCTTCCAAGTCAAGGGTTTATCAGAGCAAGAAGAGATGGAGGTGGTGTCCCTTTATCCTAACTAACACCCACTGACTCCAGTCTAGCCAGTGGGGTTCATGGGAATTAGCTCAGCTTTGTAATTAGCACATTAATCAGTACTGAGGACTGGGGACTCACTTTAAAGTTCAGGCCTGGAGAAAAACCAAGATGGCGGCATAGGTAAACACCTAAACTGCTGCCTCGCACAACAATTTCAAAACTACAACTAAAAGACAGAACGGACACCATCCAGAACCACAGGAAAGCAGGCTGAGTGAAAATTCTACAACTAGAAGGAAGGAGAAAAGCTCACAGAGAATTGGAGGTACGGCAAAGGGGCTTTGTGCGCGCAGAGAGGAAGGGCGGCTGAGAGCCTGGCTGACTTCCTCTGGCGGAAGGGGGGAGGAAGCCTCCGACCGCACTGAACCCCAGTTCTGACTGCACTGAACCCCAGTTCCGGGCGAACCCCTGGGGACCCACGCTCTTACGGGGGGAGTCTGGACTCTCGGGCGGAGACTCGAGCTGGGAAAGGCAGAAGTCTGAAGGCACACGCGGGCCAGTGCGCACAAAGGCTGCGGAGGTTGCCATAGGCTTTCCCTAGTGGAAGGGAGTCAGAGGATCCTGACTTCACTGAGCCCCAGTTCTGACTGCAGTGAACCCCAGTTCCAGGCAAGCCCCTGGGGACCCATGCTCTTGTGGGGGGAGTCTGGACTCTCGGGCGGAGACTCGGGAGTCGGGGAAGGCGGAGGACTGAAAGTGCACACGCGCGCGCGCCTGTGCGCACAAAGGCTGCGGGGGTTGCCACAGGCTTTCCCTAGTGGAGGGGAGTCAGAGGATTCTGACTGCACTGAGCCCCAGTTCTGACTGCAGTGAACCCCAGTTCCAGGCGACCCCCTGGGGACCCACGCTCTTGTGGGGGGAGTCTGGACTCTCGGGCGGAGACTCGGGAGCCGGGGAAGGCGGAGGACTGAAAGTGCGCCCGCGCCTGTGCGCACAAAGGCTGCGGAGGTTGCCGCGGGCTTTCCCTGGTGGAGGGGAGTCAGAGGCTCCTGACGGCACTGTGCCCCAGTTCTGACTGCAGTGAACCCCGGTTCCAGGCGAGCCCCTGGGGACCCACGCTCTTGTGGGGGGAGTCTGGACTCTCAGGCGGAGACTCGAGCTGGGGAAGGCAGAGGACTGAAAGCGCACGTGCGCGCAAGGGCGGGGCTGACAGGAAGCCAAGACTGAGGCTCCACCCCATCCAAGCTGAGCACAGAGGCTATTGCAATTTGGCAAGTCTAATCCTATAGGGCTGTCTCCAGCACCGGGCTTCTCCCAGCATAGACACAGCTGATCCTTACAGCCAACTGACCCAGAGGTCAATTCTTCCCAGTGATACCAACAACAATAAAGACTTAATTACAACAAGGCTGTACACACAGTCCACAAAGGGGTGCACCAAGAGTGTCCACCTCAGGTTAACTGGGGAAGCAGACCCACTGGGCCATATTGGAAACCTAGCACAAATATCTACCTTACCAACTCAGGGAATCAATGAAAATGCGGGGTCAAAGAATCAGATCACAAACGAAAGAAATGGAGGAAAACAAACGACTGGATATAGAATTCAAAACCACCGTTATAAGACTCTTTAAGAATATCCTAGAAAAGGCCGATAAATATAACGAGACCCTCGAAGATATGAAAAAGGACCAACTAGAAATTAAACATACACTGACTGAAATAAAAAATATTATACAGAGACCCAGAAACAGAATAGAGGAACACAAGAATCAAGTCAAAGAATTGAAATACAAAGAAGCAAAAAACACTCAACCGAAAAAGCAAAAAGCAAAAAAAAAAATCCAAAAAGTTGAAGATAATGTAAGAAGACTCTGGGACAACTTCAAGCGTACCAACATCAGAATTATGGGGGTGCCAGAAGAAGAGAGAGAGCAAGATACTGAAAACCTATTTGAAGAAATAATGACCGAAAACTTCCCCCACCTGGTGAAAGAAATAGACTTACAAGTCCAGGAAGCCCACAGAACCCCAAACAAAAGGAATCCAAAGAGGACCACACCAAGACACATCATAATTAAAATGCCAAGAGCAAAAGACAAAGAGAGAATATTAAAAGCAGCAAGAGAAAAACAGTTAATTACCTACAAGGGAGCACCCATACGACTGTCAGCTGACTTCTCAAGAGAAACTATGCAGGCCAGACGGGAGTGGCAAGAAATTTTCAATGTGATGAATAGCAAGAACCTACAACCAAGATTACTCTACCCAGCAAAGCTATCATTCAGAATTGAAGGTCAGATAAAGAGCTTCACAGATAAGAAAAAGCTGAAGGAGTTCATCACCACCAAACCAGTATTATATGAAATGCTGAAAGGTATTCTTAAAGAAGAGGAAGAAGAAAAAAGTAAAGATAAAAATTATGAACAACAAATACATATCTATCAACAAGCGAACCTAAAAATCAAGTGAATTAAAAACCTGAGGAACAGAATAATCTGGTGAATACAATAGAATCAGGGGCATAGAAAGGGAGTGGACTGATAATTCTCAGGGGGAAAGGGGTATAGGGGGGTTCATAAAGAGACTGGACAAAAATCATACACCTATGGATGAGGACAGTGGGGGGTAGGTAAGGGCAGAAGGTGGGGTGGGAAATGGCTGGAGGGGAACTATGGGGGAAAAAAGGAGAAATAATTGTAATAATCTGAATAAAGATTTATTTAAAAAAAAAATAAAAAAAAAAAATAAAAATCTGAGGAGCAGAATAATCTGGTGAATATAATAGAATCAGGGGCATAGAAAGGGAGTGGACTGATAATTCTCAGGGGGAAAGGGGTATGGGGGGTTCATGAAGAGAATGGACAAAAATCATACACCTATGGATGAGGACAGTGGGGGGGAGGTAAGGGCAGAAGGTGGGGTGGGAAAGGGGTGGAGGGGAGCTATGGGGGGAAAAAGGAGAAATAATTGTAATAATCTGAATAAAGATTTATTTTTAAAAAAATAAATAAAAATAAAGTTCAGGCCTGGCCCTGGCCGGATAGCTCAGTTGATTAGAGGTTGCAGGTTTGATCCCCTCTCAGGACACATACAAAAATCAACCAATGACTGCATAAATAAGTGGAACAACAAATTGATATTTCTCTCCCTCTCCCTCACTCCTCTCCCAAATTAAAAAAAATTTAAAAAAAATCAGGGCTGAAGCTCGGGCCTCTCTGCTCCACCAGCAGCACTTTTCGCTCCAACAGAAGGTTCTGGAAGATTGGGAGCAGCGAGCTGGCTTCAAGGACCTACTGATTTGTTTGTGGCACCATTAGAAGATGGATTGATCCAAAGACAGATGGCTGAAAGTGCTGAAAAAGAAAATATAAAATGGACAACCACCATTATTATTAGTTCATCTCTTAAGTTGTAGAACTTCTACTCAGCCAGCTTTCCCGTGGTTCTGGATCAGCCGTGGGTAAACTACGGCCCGTGGGCCGGATCTGGCCCGTTTGGCTGTTCTATCCGGCCCACGGAGCCGAAAGAGCGGAGGGTTCTCTTGCTCTCCCCTCCGCTCCTTCACCAGCAGCAGTATTAACATGGCAACGTCGGGAAACACGGCCGCAGCTCCTTCTTCTGAGTGGGCGGATTTATATCTGCCCATTCAGTAGAAGGAACAACCTCTCCATCTTCCAGAGGCTCCTTGTAATGCCCCCGGACGCGTCCCCCGACATCACCCTCGGAATGTGTAGACACGTTGTCGTGGTGATGTAGGGAGGCACGCCCCTGGAGAGCACAGTATCAGAGCATTAGCTAAAAAGGAGACCAACAACACTGTTCCCACTGAAGTTGATGTTTTAAAGACCAAAAACCTTTCAACTCAGTCTACATTGCCATCTACATCTACGTCCCGGGCATAATTTGGAAGTTGCACTAAAGAAAATGTTTAATTTCCTGTTTACACATTTTGTTCTTTTCTATTTGTTTTAGTTTTAAATTATTTTATTATATTTAAGTTTAATTTGAAAGGCTTTTGTACCTTTCCTTTGTTAGGCAATTTTATTTTGCCTTTGCCATCTTCAATATAAGGTATGTTATTGTGCTATGATTCCTCCATTTTTTGAAGTTTCAAATTATAATAATTAGTGTTTACATTCTTCTTGTTAACATGTTTGAAATGAATAAAACTATTGAAATTAAAAAAAAAAAAGACCGTAAAAAAAAAAAAATCAGGCCCGAAGGTGCAGCCCCATGTGTAAGGTCAAAAGAGAGAAGCAGAAAGATTAGTACACCCTCTCCCCTCCCCAAACCCTCCCCATACACATACACTAACCCTAAATCAGAATGATGGGTCCCAGGCAAGCACCAACTTCTCCCAAGACCCTATGCATGAGGTTCTGCTAACTACAGTGGACGACCTATCACAACTTCCAGGGTCTGCTTAAGGACTTCTGGCTATCAACATGGAATAAAACTTCCATAAGAATATGGAGAAGAGGGGGAAAAAATGGTGGCAGAATAGACAGACGTGTTCTGAGCCTTGTCCCGGAGCAGAAAGAAAGAACAGCTGAGGGTCGCACGAGGAGTGTTTGTTGGCAAGTTAAGGGACAGCTAAACTCCAGGAGAAGGTGGGGGACTGCTAGATGGGGTTCTCCTGACAGGGCAGCCCCCACTGCAGCTGGGTCCCCTCCCAGAGCTACGGACTAGGATGCAGAGTCTGCGCCATCTTGAAAGGGAAAGTGGAGCTTATCAGAAGCCTGAAAATCCACCACTGCGGCACCCACCGAACAGCTGCGAGCCCCAGAACACCGGTCCCCAGTTGGCGCAAACACGCGGATTCAGAGGAGCTCTATACTCCACCACAGAAAAGTCAGATTTCGCCTGGGATAAGGTGAGGTCTCTGGTCCCAGTGGGAGAGAGGAACGTGCGTTTTGTGGGAGCTGGAGGACCAGGGAAGTCTGCCTAGAAAAATCCGTGGCTGCTGGGGCTGGCATGATCCGTGAATGTGGAAGGGGGTCCTCAGAGCTGCTAACAGAAGGGATCTCTAAAAAACAACCCATTTTGATCTGACGTGCAGGGACAGCCTAAGAATTTCAAAGGTGTTCCGGCTGCTTAGACTTGCGCGTAGACCCATTGTTCGCACACTTGGGCTTTTTCCTCTTCAAATCCTTGCTTCTGATTACTAAGCCCAATACATAGGATCACCCAGTTGGGGACACCCTGGGAGACTGCAGGGGAAAGTGTTTTTCTGGAACCTGGGGATCAGAGCAGGGAGTGACCATCGGAGAGCCAGCTCTGAGCCCACTTCCACAAACCGGAATTGAGTGCCTCAGGGAAAGAAGATGTAAATACAGGCTAGAGGGGCCAAAGAGATCCAGAAGTCAATCCAGAAACACTGCCACCCAGGGGCTGAATCACAAATTGACTCTTGTGTAATAAAAAATAAAGGAATACGAGAAATTAAGACACACTGCCTGCTTAAAAATCAGGACTGGCTTACAACACTGAGGAGCAGTGGAACACAGGGAACTGCAATACTGTCCGGACTGAGAAACAGGCATGCCAAACAGGACAACAGAGGAAGTGAATGACCTTCACTACTGCACATTTTATTTTTTATTTTTATTATTTTATCATTTTTTTGCATCTTTTACTCAAGAAACTAACTTTTTTTTCTTTTTTCCTCACTTGATTTTACCTTTTTAATTATTACATTTTTATTTTCAATCAGTATCATTACTACTACTATTTTAACTTTTTTTTTTTAAAGTATCATTTTATTTTCTCTTTATTTTACTTTGGGATTAGTGTTCTACATTCTAGTTTCATCTTTCCTTTAGCATCGTTTTACTCTATCTCAACTCTACCTTTATGCCATCACTCTCTTCCTAACTTTTCCCCTTTTGGTGTCCTGTTTATCTTACCCCTTTCCTGCTTTAGATTTTCCCTATTCTTTCTGTTTACCCCCTGATAAAATTCCAACCTACTTATATATCTAATCTCCAACCCCCTGCTCCAAGTCCATACACACCTCTCTCTTCACTGTCTTAACTATCCAAAAATTGTCTTTCTCTCTGTCCTTTTGTTGTTGTTTGCTTCAATGTTGATTATATAGAATTTTTATGCTTTTTTGTGAGATTGTTTTGCTTATTCTATTTTTTGTTTGCTTTGTTTTTGTTTGTTTTTTGCTTCTGTTTTCCCTTGCCTCACTTGATATTAGTTGGTGTTGTAGTTTGTATTAATCCCCAGGTACTTGTTGCTGGCATTTGCTGGGATTAGTGGTTGTTCTATTGGAGTTTTCTCCCCATATATATAGTTTGTTTTCCTTTCTCTCTTAGTCTCTTTCTTGTCTCTCTTCCTTTTTTTTCCTTTTCCCAATTTCATTTTGACACTCCTTTTTTTTCTTTCTTTCTTTTTCCTCTTCTTCTTTCTCTCCTATCCCCTAATTTGCCTTTCTCTGGTGGTCATCTTTATTTTGGGTTATTAATATCGTGAATACATTTCTGTTCAGTGCCTTGTGTGTTGTACCTGGTTGTGTTGTATTTTGTGCCTTTAAATCAACGCAGGAGAGAGAGAACTACATAACCAGACATCCGGAGAAGAGAGACCATGGGGAGACAAAGAAACAGCCTGCATATGAAAGAAAAGCAGGCATCACCAGAAAAGGAAGTAAACGAAATGGAGGCAAGCAACCTTCCAGAGAAAGAATTCAGAGAAATGGTCATAAGGTGGCTGAAAAGAATGGAAGACAAATTCGACAATATGAGTAAGAACCAAGAGGAAATGAAGAAGAACCAAGAAGAAATGAAAAATGACATTGCTGCTATAAAGAACTCAATAGAAAGCATCAAGAGTAGACTAGAAGAATCAGAGGACTGCATCAGTGAGCTAGAAGACAAGATGGGAAAAAATACCCAAGTAGAGCAGCTTCTAGAAAAAAAAAATTAAAAAACAGGAGGAGAGCCTAAGGGAACTTTGGGACAACATGAAACAAAACAACATCCGCATAATAGGGGTTCCAGAAGGAAAGGAAACTGAGCAAGGAATAGAAAACCTGTTTGAAGAAATAATCACAGAAAACTTCCCTGATATAGGGAAGAAAAAAGCCACACAAATCCAAGAAGCTCACAGAGTCCCAAGCAATATGAACCCCAAAAGACCGACGCCAAGGCACATTATAATTAAATTGGCAAACACCAATAACAAAATAAGAATCTTAAAAGTGGCAAGAGAGAGACAGAAAGTTACATACAAAGGAACCCCCTTCAGACTAGCAACAGATTTCTCAACAGAAACTCATCAGACCAGAAGAGAATGGAATGAAATATACAAAGTAATGCAAAGGAAGGGTCTGAATCCAAGAATACTGTACCCAGCAAGGCTATCAATCAAAATTGAAGGTGAAATCAGGAGCTTCACAGACAAAAAAGGACTAAGGGAATTTATTACCACCAAACCAGCAATGCAAGAAATGCTAAAAGGTTTGCTGTAAAAAAAAAAAAAAAAAAGAAATAGGAAGTGAAGAAGGAACACAGGGGTAAAGAATAAAAATGGCGACAAATAAGTACCTATCAATAATAACTTTAAATGTAAATGGATTAAATGCCCGAATCAAAAGACATAGGGTAACGGATTGGATAAGAAAAGAAGACCCATATATCTGCTGTCTACAATAAACCCACCTCAGAAAAAATGATGCACACAGACTGAGGGTGGGGGGATGGAAAAAAGTCTTCCAGGCGAATGGAAATGAAAAAAAAAAGCTGGGGTAGCAATACTTGTATCTGACAAATTAGATCTCAAAGTGAAGAACATAACAAGAGATAAGGAAGGCCACTTCATAATACTAAGGGGAGCATTCCAACAAGAAGAAATAACTCTGGTAAACATATATGCACCCAATACAGGAGCACCCAAATACATAAAAAATCTCCTGGAGGATATCAAGGGAGAGATTGACAGCAATACAATCATAGACTTTAATACCCCACTATCACCATTGGACAAATCCTCTAAACCAAAAATCAGCAAAGAAACATCAATCCTAAATGCCTCACTAGACCAGATGGAATTAATTGTCATCTTCAGAACATTTCACCCCAAAGCCACAGAATATACATTCTTCTCAAGTGCACATGGGTCATTTTCAAAGATAGACCATATGTTGTGACATAGGCAAAGTCTCTTCAAATTCAAGAAGATAGAAATCATATCAAGCATCTTCTCAGATCACAATGGCATAAAACTGGAAATCAACTACAATAAAAACAATCCAAAGAAATCAAACACAAGGAGACTAAATAGCATGCTATTAAACAATGACTGGATTACCAGAGAGATCAAGGAAGAAATAAAAAACATCATGGCAACAAATTACAATGAAAACACAACGATCCAAAATGTATGGGACACAGCGAAAGCAGTATTGAGAGGGAAGTTCATAGCTCTACAAGTCTACTGCAAAAAACAAGAATCAATGGTAATAAATTACCTAACCCTACAACTCAAAGAGTTAGAAAGAGAGCAACAAGGAAAGCCCAGTGTAAGCAGAAGGAAGGAAATAATAAAGATCAGAGAGGAGATAAACGACATAGAGACCAAAGAAACAATACAAAAGATCAACAAAACCAAGAGCTGGTTCTTTGAAAGGATAAACAAGATTGATGAACCTCTAGCCAGGCTCACCAAGAAGCAAAGAGAGAGGACCCAAATAAACAAAATCAGAAATGAAAGAGGTTAAATAACAACAGATCCCGCCGAAATACAAAGGATTGTTAAAAAATACTATGAACAACTCTATTCCAACATACTGGACAACCTGGAGGAAATGGACATATTCTTATAAAAATATAACCTTCCAAAACTCAATCAGGAAGAATCTAAACAGCTCAATATATCAGTAACTATGGAAGAAATTGAAGCAGTCATCAAAAAGCTTCCAGCAAACAAAAGCCCGGGTCAGACAGCTTCACAGGAGAGTTTTATCAAACATTCAAGGAAGAACTAAAACCTATCCTCCTCAGACTATTCCAAAAAATTCAAGAGGAAGGAACACTTCCAAGCTCCTTCTATGAAGCCAGCATCACCCTAATACCAAAACCAGATAAAGACAACACAATGAAAGAGAATTACAGGCCAATATCCCTCATGAATGTAGATGCCAAAATCCTCAACAAAATTCTAGCAAATCGGATCCAGCAGTACATCAGAAAGATCATACACCATGACCAAGAAGGATTTATCCCAGGAATGCAAGGATGGTACAATATCCGCAAATCAATTAACGTGATACATCCCATAAACAAATTGAGAGATAAAAATCACATAGTCATATCAATTGATGCAAAAAAAAGCATTTGACAAAATCCAACACCCTTTCTTGATAAAAACTCTCAACAAGGTGGGAATAGAAGGATCATACCTCAACATAATAAAAGCTATATATGATAAACCCACAGCTAACATCATACTCAATGGGCAAAAACTAAAACCATTTCCCCTAAGAACAGGAACAAGACAGGGATGCCCACTCTCACCACTCCTGTTTGACATAGTACTGGAAGTATTAGCCATTGCAATTAGACAAGAAGAAGAAATAAAAGGCTTCCAAATTGGAAAAGAAGAAGTAAAGCTGTCCTTATTTGCAGATGACATGATATTGTACATAAAAACCTGAAAGACTCCATCAAAAAACTAACAGACTTAATAAATGAATTTGGCAATGTAGCAGAATACAAAATTAATGCCAAGAAATCTATGGCATTTCTATACACCAATAGTGAACTTACAGAAAGAGAGACTAAAAAAGCAATCCTGTTTACCATCGTACCAAAAAAATTAAGATACCTAGGAATAAACTTAACCAAGGAGGTAAAAGACCTATACGCGGAAAACTACAGGACACTGAAAAAAGAGATACAGGAAGATGTAAACAGATGGAAGAACATACCATGTTCATGGATTGGTAGAATCAACATCATTAAAATGTCCATACTACCCAAAGCAATCTATAGATTCAATGCACTCTCCATTAAAATACCAACGCCATATTTCACAGACCTAGAAAGAACTCTCCAAAAATTCATCTGGAATAAAAAAAGACCCTGAATAGCCACAGCAATCCTGAGAAAGAAGAACAAAGTAGGTGGGATCTCAATACCAGATTTCAAGTTGTATTACAAAGCCACTGTTCTCAAAACAGCTTGGTACTGGCACAAGAACAGACATATTGACCAATGGAATAGAATAGAGAATCCAGATATTGACCCAAACCACTATACACAATTAATATTTGACAAAGGAGGCATGAACATACAATGGAGTCAAGACAGTCTCTTCAATAAATGGTGTTGGGAAAATTGGACAGATAAATGCAAAAAAATGAAACTAGATCACCAACTTACACCATACAGAAAAATAAACTCAAAATGGATACAGGACTTAAACATAAGATGGGAAACCATAAAAATACTAGAGGAATCCACAGGCAGCAAAATCTCAGACATATGCCAAAAGAACTTCTTCACTGATACTGCCCCTAGGGCAATGGAAGCCAAAGAGAAAATAAACAAATGGGACTACATCAAAATAAAAAGCTTTTGCACAGCAAAAGAAACCATCAACAAAACAACAAGAAAGCCCACTGTATGGGAGAACATATTTGCAAATGTTATCACTGATAAAGGTTTAATCTCCAACATCTACAGGCAGCTTATACAACTTAATAAAAGGAAGATAAATGATCCAATAAAAAAATGGGCAACGGACCTTAATAGAATGTTTTCTAAAGAAGACAGAAGGAAGGCCAAGAGACACATGAAAACATGCTCAAAGTCACTAATTATCCGAGAGATGCAAATCAAAACGACAATGCGATACCATCTCACACCTGTCAGAATGGCAATCATCAACAAATCAACAAACGACAAGTGTTGGCGAGGATGTGGAGAAAAAGGAAGCCTCATGCACTGCTGGTGGGAATGCAGACTGGTGCAGCCACTGTGGAGAACAGTATGGAGTTTCCTCAAAAAACTGAAAATGGAATTCCCATTTGACCCAGTAATCCCACTCCTAGGAATATATCCTAAGAAACTAGAAACACCAATCAGAAAGGATATATGCACCCCTATGTTCATAGCTGCACAATTTACAATAGCTAAGATTTGGAAACAGCCTAGGTGCCCATCAGCAGATGACTGGATCAGAAAACTATGGTACATCTACACAATGGAATACTATGCTGCCATAAAAAAGAAGGAGTTATTACCATTTGTAGCAACCTGGATGGAATTGGAGAACATTATGCTAAGTGAAATAAGCCAGTCAATGAAAGAAAAATACCACATGATCTCACTCATTTGTGGATAATAAAAAACATTATAAACTGATGAACAAAAGATAGATACAGAGGCAGTAAAGTATCAAACAGACTGTCAAATTACAGCGGGAAGGTTAGGGAGAGGTGGGGGAAATAAGAGATCAACCGAAGGACTTATATGCATGCATATAAGAGTAACCAATGGATGCAACACACTGGGGGGTGAGGGCGTGTATGGGAGTGGGGTGGGGGGGGCAATGGTAAGATATGTACTCATATAATACCTTAATAAAAATATATATAAAAGAAAAAAAATATGGAGAAAAGCTTGTATTTGTGCAAAGAATGGAGGGATATACTGTATACTGACAACTTTAAGTAGTAAACATAGAGACTTCGGGCCACTGTGTAGACCTGCCATGTAAAAGCCTGACCACCAGGATGGGAGGTTAGAGGCATGCTTTACAGAATAACGAGTGCTCACGCTTTACTGAGATCAGGGACCCAGAGAGGAGAGTTTAGTGTATGAGTGAGCATAATTCCAGCCGCTATAACAAATAACCCTCTGGATTTCAGTGACTTCATATGATAGTTTGTTTTTCACCACAGGTGTCCTGCTTGGTTGGCAGCTGTCTTCCATCTGGTGATTCATACACAGACTTGTCAATTTTGTGCCTCAATTACTTTATGGGGCTCAGAATTATCTGCTTCCACCTGGCAAATGGAAGGAGATGGGATGTGGAAAATTCATCAATTCTTTTAAAACATGGCCCAAAAGTGACCTACAAAGCTCCTTTCTGCCCCTATTTCAGTCACATGGCCATCCTGGATGGAGGGGTGCTGAGAACGTATTCCCAGGCTGGGCAGCTCCTCTCAGGCACAGTTATTTAAAGAGAGTGTGAATTACAATGGACTCAGTATCAATCTCCACCAAATCCACAGCCTCAGGGGAAGCAGAAGGAAGAGGCTATGGAACCTTGTTTTATCCACTTGACCAAATCCTCTGCAGGGAGAAGTTCCTAGCCCCACCCTAACCACCCACACATCTAATCTGGTACTTGACTTTGGGGTGGGTGATCACAAATTTGGTCCCTTTGAGGGTAGAGTGGATCTGGCTTGATTTGGTAAGTCCTTAGGTCACTGCAGAAGGATGATAGTGCATGTACAGTGCTTTTTCGCTAAGCATTTATTGAGTTCTCACTGTGTTGCAGGCCCAATGCCGGGAACATACCTGTGAATTAGATACAGTTCAAGCTTTGGAATTGTGTCTCCTCATAAGACAGAAAGAGAACAGATAATTTCTGAACCTGAGGGTGTCCCTTTGATACTCCATTGTGAACACGATGAGGGACAGGAGAGGGGCAAGGAAGCCACCAAGTCTGCTAGCCAGGTAATGGTGGGGTGAGGCTCATGGAAGGAATGGGGCAACACTTGAGGAGGTGATCACCTGGACCAGTGGTCGGCAAATTCATTAGTCAACAGAGCCAAATATCAACAATACAACGATTGAAATTTCTTTTGAGAGCCAATTTTTTTAAACTTAAACTTCTTCTAACACCACTTCTTCAAAATAGACTCGCCCAGGCCATGGTATTTTGTGGAAGAGCCACACTCAAGGGGCCAAAGAGCCACATGTGGCTCGCGAGCTGCGATTTGCCCACCACTGACCTGAACCAAAAGGGGATAGGGCTTTCTAGGCATGGACATATTGGCTGTGTGCAAATACAGGTACTAATTAAAACCTAATGATTCCAACTCCTAACACTGCTGATTCATGTGCTAATTATAAATTTATGCAATCATCAACTCCGTCTTGGAGTTGGGCTAAATCACAAACTTGGGCAGGAATGTGTGAGATAATCACCAACCAGAGATCCACATGCTAATTGCCATCTTGAATTGGTTCATGTGCTAAATACAACCTTGGGATAAATTAATAGAGTGATCAATGAGGAAGAACACAGACTCTGAAGCCTGAGAGCCTTGGTTCAAATCCCAGCTCTGCCACTGAGCAGCTGAGTGGCTTTGGACAAATTATCCTTTCTCTGGCCTCAGATTCATTCCTCTAAAGAGGTGAAGCGGGCTGATAGTATTTCAAATGGCAGCTGGGAGGATTACATGTAAAGCACTGGGAACAGTGCCTGGCACATAAGTGTTTATTGTATTAAGTACTAGCTGTAATAATACTATATAATAAAAGCCTAATATGCAAATTGACCAAACAGCAGAACAATCGGTAAAATGACGGTCGCTATGACGCACACGACCACCAGGGGGCAGACGCTCAAAGCAGGAGCTCCCAGTAGCCAGGCAGAGGGAGGTGGCAGGCTGTGGCAAGCCGGCCAAGACGGGTGCCAGCGGGGGCCCCCGATCGCCCCACTAGTTGACCCACAGATCAGCCCTGATCACTGACCAGGCCTAGGGACCCTACCCATGCACGCATTTCTGGCATTGGGTCTCTAGTGAAAAGGCTAATATGCATCCAACAGTTACTGTACTGATTTCATTTAATCCTCATAGCGGGCCCTACTTCCAATTTCTACACTGTTCCCACCCTTCCCTGGCCCAGGTCTGGGAGGCTCACTCCTGGAAAGACTTCCTAGAAGTTCCTAGAGTGACCCTCAGCATTCCCAGTCCCCACCCCGCCCGGCCCCGCCCCGCTCGCGCCCCGCCCCCGCCCCTGCCCCGCTCGCGCCCCGCCCCCGCCCCTGCCCCGCTCGCGCCCCTCTCAACTGTGTCCCCTGCAGGCAGCAATACCCCACTCAGGCGCTGCACGCGCCGTGCATTGTGGGTTGTGTAGTTTTCAGGACGGTTAAGCGGCAGCTTCAGTCTTGCACGTGAACTGCAATTCCCAGAAGGCCAGGCGATACCCTCTAGCTCACCTCTCAAGCGGGCACCAGAATTGCTCGGAGACTTATGGGGTGGAGGGACTGACCCCTGCACGCGAAGGAGGGCGATGCTGCGCAGGCGTGGGCGGTCTGCCGCATCCGCTGAACCCTAGAAGGTGGGTAGGGACAGACGTTCTGGCCCAGGAGATGCAACCACCGCAGTTCAAGTTAGTGCAGCGGACGAGTCTGCGCAGTCCTTTACTCCAGGAAGAGTGAGGCCCCCACACTGTGTATACCCTGGAGCCAGGTCTGCCGTCTTCCTGTTCTGCATCTCCACCATCCCTTGTCAGCTCTCCAGCCTGTTCATGGAGCTCCAGTCTTTTTAAAAAATCCCTTTTTCTCTCTCCCCGCGCCCCCACTCTCTCACCGTTTTAAAAAACGTATCATGATAATGTTAAATCGTGCACAAAAATAGAATAGTATAATGATTCTCCAGGTACCCATCACTATTTTTCAACAATGATCAACATATGGCCAATTTTGTTTAATTTTTTTTGCCTTGCCGTTGTTGTAGTGTAACCCCCATCTTACAAAGGACGCCTCAAAAAGTCGAATTATGGAGTCATTTATTAAAAGCTGGCGGCATATGCGGGAGCAAAAGCGCTACAGACCTCGCAGCCCCGAACAGCTCAACACATCAGGCATATATTGGCAGAATATCACAAAAGTATTGATTACAGCTTTGGGTCTGGAATGAGGAACCTGTTTCGCGAAAAAGCATTTTTACAGAAGCGAAATCAAGCAACTTAGTTATCTATGAATCACTGAATCAACAGAAACACATTATCTGGGACCACCTGGGTAATTTAGAATAATTGTGCTGTCCTGCCAAAACCGGTTTGGCTCAGTGGATAGAGCGTCGGCCTGCGGACTGAAAGGTCCCGGGTTCGATTCCGGTCAAGGGCATGTACCTTGGTTGCGGGCACATCCTCAGTGGGAGGTGTGCAGGAGGCAGCTGATCGATGTTTCTCTCTCATCGATGTTTCTAGCTCTCTATCCCTCTCCCTTCCTCTCTGTGAAATATCAATAAAAATATATTTAAAAAAAAAAAAAAAAAAAAAAAAGAATAATTGTGCTGTCCAGATTCCGGGACCACTGAGTCAACCAAAACTCAGTTATCTGTAGCTACTGAGACAATTTAGGATAATTGTGCTGTTCTGATTCCCAGAAGAATGTGCTTCAGTAACCAGTGAGATCACAATCAATGGGATATTCAAACCATCATCAATGGAGTATTGGGATAGCATACATAAGTTCAGAAAATCAAAATAACTTTTAAATGAGTACAGAACCCAAAACAGCAAGGTTAAAATATTAAACAGCAATTTTTACCCAAGTATGGTTGCTACCATACTTCATTCCCCACTGGTTTTATGTGCATGAGTCAAATCATGGACTCATCCTTATTAGTTAGGGGATTGTACTGCCCCCTAACTTCAAGTAGTTTGACTGCATTAATTTTTCTAAACTGCCTGCTTGGCACAATTAGTTTTCTATTTACTCACCCCACCTCCTTTAAGGGCATTCTCTGTTCTGTTTCTGCTCTTCTGTCCCCTAGCACATCTAGCCCTACTTGGCCCTGGACTTTCTCACTGGCTAGCAAAAATGTTCTTACAGTTCCCAAGGCCCCTAGTACCACGGTCCCCATTGGTACTGTCCTCACTGAAGTCCAGTTCCCCTCCTGCAGGCGTCGAGTCTCCTCCTGGCCTGTGTGGAGCCCAGGCTAGGGATCTCACAGGTGAGGCTGCTGGTTGCCAGGATCCAGGCCGTTTCCTGGTGCAGGAGCTGAGAGTGGTGTAGCCAGGTCTGGACACCATCTACTTTAATAGCCATGGGTGTGCTCAGGATAACAGTGTAGCGTCCCTTTCAGGTTGGGTGAGTCCTTGGGCAGTGAACTTCTTTACCCACACTGAGTCCCCGGGCTGGAAGGGATGTACAGGGTCCGCGGTAGATACTGGCAGTGCGTTTCGAACAAGCTTATGGGTGGCTCTCTGGGTATACTGCAGAGCCTGTAAGGAATTGAGCAAGGAGTGGTTATGAATTTCAGCTTTCAGTTTCTCCCTGACCCTGGGAAGGATGGGGGGAGGTCTACTATACATGATCTCAAAAGGGGGGAACCCCTCCCGGTAGGGGGTACACCTGGCCCATAAGAGGACGAAGGGCAGGAGGTTGGTCCAGTTTTCACCGGTTTCTAGGACAAATTTAGTTAAAGTACTTTTTAGAGTCCTGCTCATGCCTGTCCTGAACTTTGTGGCCGGTATGCACAATGGAGTTTCTAATTTATGCCTAAGGCTTGAGCTATACTTTGAGATCTACAAAGGCGGGCCGTTATCTGATCCTATGACTACTGGCAGCCCGAATCTAGGTATAATCTCCTAGAGTAATTTCTTGACTACTATAGAGGCAGTTTCTGTCCTAGTGGGGTATGCTTCAACACAACCTGAGAAGGTGTCTATAAGAACTAGCAGGTACTTGTACCCTGACGCTGGTGGCTTAATCTCTGTGAAATCCACCTCCCAATGCTCTCCTAGGGAATTTCCCCCAGGCCCGAATTCCCAGGGGGACCCTCTTACCTTGCTTAGCATTTACCTGTGCACAGACAGTACTTCTAGTGACTATGCTTTTAATTATCTTATCTAAGCTTGGTATGTAGTACCTGCCTCGCAGAAGTTCAGAAGTCTTGGTGTCGCCTAGGTGGGTAGCCTGGTGTAACTGGGCAACTAACGTCTGACCTAGAGCCTGGGATCAACAGTCTGTCATCTGTAGGGTCCACCAACCATCTGGTCCTTTGATGGCTTGCTTCTGTTCTGCCAATTCCTCCTCTTGTTTGGTGGGGGGTCTGTGGTAAGTCAGGGTCCGGCAGGGTTACTAAGACTTGTAAAGGCCCCACTGGTTTTTGGGCGGCTTCCTTGGTAGCTTGGTCTGCGGCTCTATTTCCTCTGGCTTCAGTTGCCTCCCCTTTCTGATGTTCTGTGCAGTGCACTATTGCAACTGCCCTTGGGAGCCAGATGGCCTCTAATAAGGCTAAAATCTCTTCCCTATTTTTAATGTCCTTTCCGGCTGAAGTTGGTAACCCTCTTTCCCGGTGGATGGCACTGTGTCCCCATCGGAGGGCCTGGATTAAGGCCAAAAGTTCGGCTTTTTGTGCTGATGCCCCCCTGTTCAGGGACTGCGCCCAAATGGTGCGGTCCAGGGTGACTACCGCTGCCCCTGCATATCGGATCCCATCCTGAACATAACTGCTCCCATCCATGAACAGTACCTTGTCTGGTGATGATAGCAGGACATCTGTCAGGTCTGGGCGAGCTGTTTGTACTGCGTCTGTTACCTCTATGCAGTCATGAATGGGTTCCTCCGGATCATCATCTGGGAGCAGGCTGGTAGGGCTGATGTCCAGTGTCTTATGGAACCGGATACGGGGCTGGTCCAGGAGAAGAGCTTGGCACTGGGTGATCCTGGTGTTTGACATCCATCTCTCCGGAGCAGCTCGAAGGAGGGCCTCCACAGCATGGGGTGTCGTCAGGGCTAGTTCCTGGCCCAGAGTCAGCTTATCTGCCTCCTTTACCAGCAATGCTGTGGCGGCCACTGCCCGGAGGCACGCTGGCCACCCTGCTGTCGTACTCTAGCCTCTTAGACAGATAGGCAACAGGTCTCTTCCAGGGACCTAGAGTCTGAGTGAGAACCCCTTTGGCAAAGCCCCTTACCTCACTCACATAGAAGGTGGAAGTGCTTCATGACGTCTGGCAAGGCTAGGGCAGGTTCTGAGACGAGAGCCTTCTTTAGCTCCTCAAAGGCCCGTTGTTCCACTTCAGTCCAGTTCAGCGGCCTAGCTGGAGTGGCGGTGGCTTGCAATTGGACTACTACAGGAGCTTGATGACTTGCCAACTCCGGGGGGTTGTTTTCTGCCCAGACCATGGGATAGAGACGCTGTAATTCCTCCAAGTAGGTGGAGGGCTTATGCTCTTCCCCTGGCACCGCTTTTTCCATTTCCTGCAAGAAATATTCCTCTGAGAGAGGACAGGTTAAAAGAATACAGGCAGGGGAGGATGTAACCGGACCTGGGTTCCTTGGATCCACGGTGAGGTGTGCTCCTTCCCCCTCAAAGGATATGGTGGCTTGTAGTTTCTGTAGGAGGTCACGTCCAAGCAGGGGTACGGGCATTCTGGCATGACCAGAAATGAATGTGTTACCGTGTTCCTTCCGAGGTCCACAGACCTTTTTGACGTCTAAGGAAAACAGGCAGTTTGTCTGGTGGCTTCCTGGACTGATATCTTCTTAGAGGTAACGGGTCCCATTGGCTCTGTCAAGACTGAATAGACTGCCCAGTGTCCACCAGGAGACTAACAGGTTTGCCCCCCACTTGTAAGGTTACCCTGGGGGCTTAATGGAAAGGAGCCCCGCCCCGACAGTCCTCTTCCTCTAAGTTAAAGATCTTTGGAGTCTGAGTCTCCCCTTTTGCTGCCCTAATAAAGATCTCAGCTTCTGATAAGCCTGAAAAGGGGAATGGGGGAATTTCTAGCTGCTGCCTTTAAGCCCCCTAACAGAACACGGTGAAAAGTGTCCAAGGTGTCGCCAGGGGTTCTTGGGTCTCACTGGGGCTCAGGGAGTCACAAGGGAATTTCCCTCCTCGCTGCCGCCTCCAGCTGGAGGGGATGGGCGCTGGGTGGGCAGAGGCACGGTCCCAGTTGGCTAATGGAGGTGCTCCCACTGAGGGAGAAGTCGTTTTCATCTGGCAGTCCTCTCTCTGTTCTCACTGGGAAAAGCGCTTGCCTCCTGCCAACAAAGGTGGCATGGGGGGAACCAGTGACCCTTACACTGCAATCAGATGCCCTGACCTCTCTGAAAAGCCCCTCTGCTTGAGTGTGTTTCCATTAAAAAGTACTGATTTTAAAACTAATAACTTAAGAGCTGCCACACACAAAAAAAGGACCAAGTGGCCCACAAAACATTCTCCTTTCTTCTAAAGGTTTTACAATGTATTGTAATCATTAACCATATTAAACTTAAATGGCCAATTGAGACAAACAGTTCTGAGACCGTTCCTCCACCACTGATTAAGACTGGGTGGCGGCAGGTGTCAGAAATAAGATTCATTTAGTTTTTGAGCTTTCTGGGCAGACTTGATGACTTTGCCAGCTCCAGCTTCCTTCTTATAAATAGTTAACTTTAGAATTTGGTCCCTGCTTAAAACCTCTTCGGACCACAACTGTTACAACTTCATACCTTCAAGTTAATAGACAGAAATTTTATTAGTTAAGTGGGCCGATTCCCCCTCTGACAGAGAGCAAGCACCCCTGGGAAAAAGGAATCCCAGTGGCCACTCGGGGCGGTTTGCTATGTGTCAGAGCACTCAGCCTTAAATGAATTAAATGTTTCTTTCTTTTTTTCTCACAGACTTCCACACTTACATGAACAAATAATTATACCCAGGCAGACAAACAAAATATCAAACAAACATCTGTACTTACACCCTTTCAGTGAACAAGTACTCTTACAATCTTGGGATCTGAACAGATAACAGGAACACTGCCCATGTTCCCTGATGGGGGCCTAACAAGAACAGACGTGGGGGGCCTCCCTTTCCCACATTCCAGGACAGGATTCTCGACCCATGTTTCAGCAAAACAGAAATGGCACTCATGTTGGACAAAGGAAACAAGACTAATAGACGCAACAAACAGATAAATGCCCCATCCTACAACCTAGGGAGTTTCTCGGGAGCTTGGTCTGCCTCCCATTTGAGGGCAGGACCAGGAGGGGTGGCGCAGGGAGACTGAGAGCTCAGGAAGCGAACACTCTGAGGGAGGGTGTGCAAACGCCACCGCTTTTTCTGGCTCCGCTGCCACGGCCACAGGCCATTGGGCGGGACCGGTGTGTGTGAAGGAAAAAAAGAGGTTAAAACCACTCGGAGTCCGCCAGGGACTGTGAGGGGAAAGTCATCCTGCACTCCGGTGTTGACCTGGGAAAAAGAGTGCTTAGTCGGGGAGGGGCAGGTTACACATAGAGGGTCATTTCAGGAGAGGTAAAATCCTGCAAGGAACCTTGATAAAAAGATCAGTAATCCAGTCACACAGTCAAAGGTTAAACAGGAAGGGAAGAACCACTCAATGTCCTCCAAGAGGATTTCAACAAACTGACAAAACCTTGACAAATCAAAACTCAACAAATAATACACATAGGGCTCAAATATGACAAGCACGAGACAAAGAGACAAAAAAACAATTCAGAAACCAGGAGTGACCTCTGACATCTCAGGAAACTTCTAGAATGGGGAAGTCCCGGCTGCGTCCAGCCCTTCCCACCATCCCCAGGTGACCGGTCCACCAGTAAACCAGGACTCACCTCCAGGAGGGTTTCCAGGACTCAGACAAATTTTTAGGGATGTGCCAACGTTCCCTGTCCGCTCGCTGGATTCAAAGGGAGGTTCTCCAGAGCCCTGGGACATCTCAGGGTGTGCACCCCCTAGAGACCCCTCAGTCTCCACGACCGGCCCAGGGGAGATTGGCCTCCCTTGGCGTCCAGACCAGCGCCCCCTAGTGGTGGATCTCTCTGGGGCCTCCAAATGTTGTAGTGTAACCCCCATCTTACAAAGGATGCCTCAAAAAGTCGAATTATGGAGTCATTTATTAAAAGCCAGCGGCATACACGGGAGCAAAAGCACTCCAGACCTCGCAGCTCCGAACAGCTCAACACATCAGGCATATATTGGCAGAATATCACAAAAGTATTGATTACAGCTTTGGGTCTGGAATGAGGAACCTGTTTCGCAAAAAAGCATTTTTACAGAAGCGAAATCAAGCAACTTAGTTATCTATGAATCACTGAATCAACAGAAACACATTATCTGGGACCACCTGGGTAATTTAGAATAATTGTGCTGTCCAGATTCCGGGACCACTGAGTCAACCAAAACTCAGTTATCTGTAGCTACTGAGACAATTTAGGATAATTGTGCTGTTCTGATTCCCAGAAGAATGTGCTTCAGTAACCAGTGAGATCACAATCAATGGGATATTCAAACCATCATCAATGGAGTATTGGGATAGCATACATAAGTTCAGAAAATCAAAATAACTTTTAAATGAGTACAGAACCCAAAACAGCAAGGTTAAAATATTAAACAGCAATTTTTACCAAAGTATGGTTGCTACCATACTTCACCGTCCCTCACTGAATTAGTTTAAAGCAAATCCCATACATCATATAATTTCACCCATAAATACTTATACATATATACTAGTATCTCTAAAATCTAAGGGTCTTGAAAAAAACATAGCACTTTTATCACAGCTAAAAATGTGGCTACTAGAAAATTTAAAACCCCATATGTGGTCCACATTATATTTCTATTTGAAAGTGTTGTTCTAGACCAGTGATTTTCTAAGTGTGACCTGGACCAGCAGCATCAACATGACTTATTAGTGTGAAACTTAAAGGAAAACTCAACTAAAATTGGAGTCATCATGGCCTGTAGGGGGAGCTCTCACACACTCATGGTTAATTGCCCCAAACAGGAAGAGACATGCCTTGCATCTCCAACAGGAAGATGTTTTCTACTTTACTACCTGAGCAAGAGGAAGAAAGATTTTTCTCCTAGCTGAGCAACAACTCAACCAATAAGAGATTGTCACAACTCAGCCAATGAAACATTTGAACTCCCAATTTCCTTCAATGGACTCAGAGTAACAGCTCCTCCCACCTCCTCCTTTTTCTCTATAGAAGAACAGTTCCTCTCTGTTCTCCAGATTCGCCTAAGGTTTTGCCTCAGCTCACATATCCCAATTTGCAATTCTTTGCTGTTCCCTAAAAAACCCATTTTTGCTGGTAAAATAATGGACTTTTTTTTTTTAGGTCAACATTAGAAATGCAAATTCTCTGTTGCCCTAGAGTCTAGGGCTTAGACCAGTGGTTGGCAAACTCATTAGTCAACAGACCCAAATATCAACAGTACAACGATTGAAATTTCTTTTGAGAGCCAAATTTTTTAAACTTAAACTTCTTCTAACGCCACTTCTTCAAAATAGACTCACCCAGGCCATGGTATTTTGTGGAAGAGCCACACTCAAGGGGCCAAAGAGCCGCATGTGGCTCGCTAGCCGCAGTTTGCCAACCAAGGGCCTAGACCAGCCATGGGCAAACTACGGCCTGCGGGCTGGATCCGGCCCGTTCGGCTGTTCTATCCGGCCGCGGAGCCGAAAGAGCGGAGGGTTCTCTAGCTCTCCCCTCCGCCCCTTCACCAGCAGCAGTGTTAACATGGCAACAACGGGAAACACGGCCACAGCTCCTTCTTCTGAGTGGGCGGATTTATATCTGCCCATTCAGTAGAAGGAACAACCTCTCAATCTTCCAGAGGCTCCTTGTAATGCCCGCGGATGCGTCCCCCGACATCACCCTGGGAATGTGTAGACACGTTATCATGGTGATGTAGGGAGACACGCCCCTGGAGAGCACAGTATCAGAGCATTAGCTAAAAAGGAGACCAACAACACTGTTCCCACTGAAGTTGATGTTTTAAAGACCAAAAACCTTTCAACTCAGTCTACATTGCCATCTACATCTACGTCCCGGGCATAATTTGGAAGTTGCACTAAAGAAAATGTTTAGTTTCCTGTTTACACATTTTGTTCTTTTCTATTTGTTTTAGTTTTAAATTATTTTATTATATTTAAGTTTAATTTGAAAGGCTTTTGTACCTTTCCTTTGTTAGGCAATTTTATTTTGCCTTTGCCATCTTCAATATAAGGTATGTTATTGTGCTATGATTCCTCCATTTTTTGAAGTTTCAAATTATAATAATTAGTGTTTACATTCTTCTTGTTAAAATGTTTGAAATGAATAAAACTATTGAAATTAAAAAAAAAAGACCGTACCTTTTTATGTAATGATGTTTACTTTGAATTTATATTAGTTCACACAAACACTCCATCCATGCTTTTGTTCCGGCCCTCCGGTCCAGTTTAAGAACCCATTGTGGCCCTCGAGTCAAAAAGTTTGCCCACCCCTGGCCTAGACCTACTGAACCAGAATCTCTGGGGATAGGACCCAATAGTCTGCATTTTAATGAGTCCTCCAGACTATTCCTGTCTGAAAACTCCCGTTATGGTTTCTGTGACACAGGACTCTCCCAAACCCAGTCACTTTTCACCCCTTTATTGTTAACACCCTGGTCCAAGCACCCTTCAGTCCTACCTGGAACATCAAAGTTACTTACAAACTGGTTTCCCTGACTCTACTCTTGAGCCCTACTTGTAGTCCTCACACCACAACTTTGGGGAGGGGGGTCTTTCAAAACCATAAACCATATCATATTACTTCCTTGCTTAAAACCTTCTAATGGCTTCTCATTGCACTCCTCCCTGTGGCCACTGTAGCCTCCCCATCCTCACATCACCCCCTGACTCCCCATCCACTCTTTCTGCCCCAGCCATGCCACCCTTCTTGCTGTTTCTCAGACATTCACAGCTTTTTCCTGCCTCAGGGACTTTGCGATGGCCATTTCCTCTTCTGGGAACATGGTTCTCCCAGATCTTTGTAAGGTTGACGCTCTCTTTTCCTTCAGGTCTTAGTTCAGGTGTCCCCATCTCAATACTCCATTGTTCCACCTCAACTAAAGCCCAACTCCTCCACACCCATGTTCACACAGTATCACCCATCTTTCATTTTCTGCATGGCAGGTACCACACACTATTATTTCTCTTCATTTGTTTGTCTGTTTCCCCCACTGTGATGTAAGCATACTAGGGCAGGGACTCATCTCTCTTGCTCACCACTTTGTCCTTGGCTCCTCACACAGTGCCTGCACACAGTAGGTGCTCAATAAAGAAAGATCTTTTCACTGACCCAGTGAGTGAACTGCTGTAGCTACTCCTTCTCAGTCTCTCTTGCTATCTCCACCTACTCTGAAGTTAGAGGACTGTGGCATCTACAATATTTGAAATATCAGAATATTCCTCATGACAATCCTGATTTCAGGCTTTTGCCTCATTGGGAGATCTAACAACATGGTGCCCACTTCCTTTCTTGGTCAGAATAAGCTGGAGCTGCCATGCTTGTAAGGGCCTGAAAAGGATACTACTCCTATATTAGAACAGAGGGACGTTAACACAAGGAAGTGGTTATACAGCAGATGGAGGAGCTCAGGAGCCAGTGAAGCAATTGGAAATTAGCAGAAGTGGGAAGCCAATGCAACCCCAGGCTGGAGGAACAATGGAAGGAGGTGATGGCACCAGAGCCTAGAGATAAAGTCACCTATTAGAAGTTGGAATCAGTGGGATTGTATAGCAGGCTAACGCTGTGGAGGAGGCTCAGCCACAGGGATAAAGGGGAGAATTACTCTGGCCTCTTTCTCCTGCTCTCTCGGATCCTGCCACTACTTCCCATAGGAGGAATCCCAGGTGAATCCAGATAAAGGAAGAGATTGGGAACGGTGGCTTGGGATGCAGAAAGAAAGGGGGAGGTGTGGAACAGGTCTGGGGCAAATACAGCCCAGAGCAGCATAGCATGGGTTCCTCAGTGCTCCAGGGTTCCCACCTTGCCCTGTTGTCCCATAAGAGGCCCCACTCACTGACTTACATTGTATGTCTGGCTACTTTAGAATTAGAGTGCAGGTTGAGTTCACAACTCTGGTGTTTCAATTATCTATTTATCCTATCTAATAAAGAGGGAATATGCTAATTGACCATCACTCCATCACAAAGATGGCTGCACCAACAGCTGAGGCCAAGTTCCCATAAGGAGCCTTAACAAGCAATCAGCAGGGACCTGAGGCTACGCCCTCCCCCGCCCCCATGGGGCTTGACAGGGGACTTCAGGCTGCGCCCCCAACCCCAGAACCAGGCCAGGGGACTTCAGACTGCACCCCCTGCCTGGCAGGGCTTGACAGGGGACCTCAGGCCATGCCCCCAGCCCCAGCACTGGGCCAGGGGACCTGAGGCTATGCCCCCCTGCCTGGCTGGGCTTGACAGGGGACCTCAGGCTGTGCCCTCCACCCAGCAGGGCTTGACAGGGTACCTCCAGGTACACCCCCAGTGCTGGGTCGGGGGAACTCAGGCTGTGTCCCCACCCAGCAGGGCTTGATGGGGGACCTGAGGCTGTGCCCCCCTCCCGGTGCTGGGCCAGGGGACCTGAGGCTGCGCGCCCCCCCACACCTGGTGGGGCTTGATGGGGGACCTCAGGCCATGTCCCCCACCTGGCGGGGCTTGACGGAGGACCTCAAGGCATGCCCCCCACCCTGGGCTGAGCTGGGGGACCTCAGGTCATGTCCCCTGTCCTGGCACTGGGCCGGGGGACCTGAGGCTGCGCCCCCCCCACCCCCGCCTGGTGGGGCTTGATGGGGGACCTCAGGCCATGCCCCCCAACCAGCGGGGCTTGACAGGGGATCTCAGGCCATATCCTCCACCTGGCAGGGCTTGACGGAGTGAGCGAGCAGCGGAGAGCTACCAGCGGTGGTGGGTGTGGTGGCTCTGCTGCAGGGAGGCCGGCTTTCGGTTGCTGGGGCCTGCGCTGAGGCGGCTGGTGGTGTGGGCAACTGTGGGGGCGTGTCCGAGGCTGGGGCGCTGGGAGACGTGGGACTGCAGCCCAGGAGGCGAGGCGCTGGAGGACCTGGCCACCGCTGCCCCTGCACTGAAGCCGCCTCCTAGGAGTTGTATCCTAGCCTAGGTGTGCGGGAAACGGGTTCAGGAACCTCTCCCTTTGCGGTGCCCAGAGCCCAGGCCTGCCAGCGCCCCAGAGGAGACCCCCGCCAGGATCGGGGGGGCATGTCCAGCCTCCAAACCGCAGGCGGCCATTAGCCCAGGCTGGCCAGCGCCCCAGAGGAGACCCCCACCAGGGATCGGGGGGCATGTCCAGCCTCCAAACCGCAGGCGGCCATTAGCCCAGGCTGGCCAGCACCCCAGAGGAGACCCCTGCCAGGATCGGGGGTGTGACCGGCCTTCAAACTGTGGCGGCCCCTAGCCGGAGGAGGCCTCCTGGCCGAGGACACCCGAGTCTGTTCTTGACCTAGAGCCGGGCTCTCCCCACGAGGGACTCAGAAGCCGCCAAGGTCTAACGGCCAGTCTCTGGGAGGTGGGAGTGCATCCACTGTCCACCAAAAGGTAGGACCATCAAACCGTTCAGTCTCAGTGCAGGCACAGGTCCGAGGCTGACGGGTGGAGGCCAGACCAAAACAAAACAGCAGGAACACCCTGCCCACCTGGGCGGGTGCAGCTGCAGTCCACGTGGCCTGGGCAGTGTAGAAAGCGCTACCTTCTCCCGGGTCCTGTGCTGGCACCGCCGCCTCGCTCACCCTCAAGCCCCCGAGTCCTGACAGCGAAGTGTGCAGGGCATCCTGAAGGAGTTGTGCCGTTCTGGGTGCTTTTGCCCAAGGACACCCTCTGGGATGAATTCAGAGCCACATCTCACGTCCCATGAGACTGGAAGAACCATGTAAAAGGAATTCGACAAAAGCTTTCCACATCTCTGTTTACTCTTTTGAATCCATAAAACGACCTTAAAAAAAGCATTCTGCCACCAAGAGAAAATGTACTTTCTGGCCAGAGCACGCAGGATTCTTTTGCCCAACAGGTTAAAGCAGTGGTTCTCAACCTTTCTAATGCCGCGACCCTTTAATACAGTTCCTCATGTTGTGGTGACCCCCAACCATAAAATTATTTTTGTTGCTACTTCATAACTGTAATTTTGCTACTGTTATGAATCGTAATGTAAATATCTGTGTTTTCCGATGGTCTTAGGCTCTACAGCAGCGGTTCTCAATCTGTGGGTCACGGTTGAGACCCGCTAGCAGGGTCGCCTGAGACCATCGGAAAACACAGATATTTACATTACAATCCATTAACAGTAGCAAAATTACAGTTATGAAGTAGCAACGAAAATAATTTTATGGTTGGGGGGGTCACCACAACATGAGGAACTGTATTAAAGGGTTGCGGCATTAGAAAGGTTGAGAACCACTGGTTAAAGGAAGCAGAGAGCTGGCACAGTGGAGATGGTCCTGGTGCCCTATGAGGAGACCAGGGGAATGGGGTTGCAAAAATTCCATAAGCCTCTTGCCACCTTCTCCTTTGCAAACCACACCATCCAGATCCACCAGGACTGGAGGCAACTGGGAGTCGCAGCCGTGATTTGGGACGCGGTAAGCAAATCTTGGGGGCCTCTGAAAACATCTGCAATTGATTATAAGACTGGTCTTTATTTAAAAAGAAATAAAAGAACAGCTTTGTTGAGATCTAATTCATATGCTGTACATGTCACCTAAAGCGTACAGTGAACTGGTTTTTTAAAGTAAATTCAGAGTGGTACAACCATCACCATGCTCAATTTTTTAAATATCTTCTCGACCCCATCCCCTCCAAAAAAAACTTCTACCCACTAGAATCACTTTCCTGATCATCTTCCCCAAACTAGATTGCATTTTAAGGGAGGGTAAAGGAAAGTTGAGGGAAGTTAAAATACTGTACAGAGGATATTGTAAAATGACAAAGCCCAAAGTGAAGATCATGTGTTTTCTTTTAAAAAAAAATTTTTTTTTTTTTTATTTCAGAGAGAAAGGGAGAGGGAGAGAGAGATAGAAACATCAGTGATAAGAATCACTGATCAGCTGCCTCCCACAGGCCCCCTACTGGGGATTGAGCCCACAACCCAGGCATGTGCCCCTGACCAGGATCAAACCTGGGACCCTCCAGTCCACAGGCCGATGCTTCTCCATTAAGCCAAAGCGGCCAGGGCCATGTGTTTTCTTTAAGTTCTGCGTGGTTGTAATGGTCCCCAAATCTATACTAATAAAAGGGTAATATGCTAATTAGAGTGGACGTCTTCCAGACATCCTTCCAGACAAAGCCACAGCAGCTGCAAGGGCCGAGGCTCAGACAGCCATGGGTAGCTGTGAAGGGCTGAGGCTCAGGCCAGCAGTGGCAGCAGCAGCAGGATAATGGGGGCGGTGCCCCCAGAGGGAGGCCAGACTGTTCGGGGTGATCAGGCCGATAGAGGAGGGCAGTTGGGGGCTATCAGGCCAGCAGGGGAGGGCAGTTGGGGTGATCAGGCCTGCAGGGGAGGGCAAAGTAGGGGCTATCAGGCTGGCGGGGGGGCAAGGTAGGGGTGATCAGGCTGGCAGGCAGTGGGGTTAGGGGCAATCAGGCAGGCAGGCAGGCAGGCAGGCGAGTGGTTAGGAGCCAGCGATTCCAGATTGTGAGAGGGATGTCCCACTGCCGGAAGTTGGACATCCCCTGAAGGGTCCCAGATTGGAGAGGGTGCAGACTGGGCTGAGGGGCACCCCCCCTTCCCAGTGCACGAATTTCGTGCACTGGGCCTCTAGTATATATATAAAAGCCTAAGTGACCGTTTGACTATCCAACCGGTAGCTATGATGTGCACTGACCACCAGGGGGCAGATGCTCAACACAGGAGCTGCTAAGCTGCAGTCACTTGGCAGCTGTGGTTCTCCAGTGATGCACCCGGAACCAGAGAGGAGGGAGCCTGATTCCGGGGTGCGTCACCTGAGAACCTCCCTCTCGCAATTTGGGACCCCTCAGGGGATGTCAGAGAGCCAGTTTCGGCCCGATCCCTGTAGGCCAGGCCAAGTACCCTGCGAATCCATGCACCGGGCCTCTAGTAAATAAATAAATAGTATCCTAGTGCTGACTAATTGACTCATAGATGTTTATTTTTAAAAAGGAAGAAAGAAATTCAAGAAGGGCTTGGTGGGGCTGCTTTTGCTTGGTGTCTGTCATATAGTTGAAGTCAGATGTTGACTGGGACTGGAGGTATTTGAAAACTACTGGATTTGTGTCCAAGGTAGCTCACACACATGGCTGGCAATGTTGATGGCTGTTGGTTATTGACCAGAGCAACTACAAGTGGTCACTCCAGTATAGTGATTTTAATATGACAGCTGGCTTCTTCTCCCAGAGCATGTGTCCCAAAGATCCAGGCAGAAACTGGCCTCAGAAGTCACACCGCATCACTTCTTCTGTCTGTCAGTTAAAGCAATCACTAGCCCACCCAGATTCAAGATGAGACTACATAGATCCCACCTCTCGATGTGAGGAATTGGTGGCCACATCTTGCTACAAAGAATATTATTTGAGGCACCGGCATGAGTTCTTTTCTCTCCGGACTGTAGACATTCTCCTTAAATGAATCTCTCCATTAAAATCTGGTGCCTTTGATGACCATGTACATCAAGCATGGGTGACAAGTTTGAACTTGTGGCCAGCGGGCCATATGCCTGGTGAACGAGAGTTTAACATGCTTGATGTACATGGTTACAACATTCAGACATATTTGTAGTCCAGACCTTTTTAAAAAAGTATGTTTCTATTGACTTGAGAGAGAGAGAGACAGAGAGAGAGAGAGAGAGAGAGAGAGAGAGAGAGAGAGAGAGACATGATGAGAGAGAAGCATCGATCGGCTGCCTCCTGCTTGCCCCCTACTGAGGATTGAGCCTACAATTGGGCATGTACCCTGGCTGGGAATTGAACCAACTGAGCCACACCTGCTGGGCCCAGATCCTTTCTTGATATATAGAACAACAACCCATTGGATGGGCCCCCCAAAAAATATTGCTTAGATACCTCAAAATATCTGGACTCAGGTAATTCTGATACCCACTTGCTGGGTGGAAATCACTGTTTTGTTGTTGTTGTTATTGACACTATTACAGATATCCCCTCTTTGCCCCCTTTGCCCAACTCCAATAAGCTCCTGCCACCCCTCCCCTGACCTTCACCACTGTTTTCTGTGTCCGTGGTCTATGTATGTATGTTCTGTGGCTTCTCTTCATCTTTTATCCAGTCCCTCCAACCCCCCTCCCCTCTGACCTCTGTCAGTCTGTTCTGTGTATCCATGCCTCTGGTTCTATTTTGTTCGTCAGTTTATTTTATTCATTAGATTCCACATATGAGTGAAATCAGATGGTATTTGTCTGTCTCTGACTGGCTTATTTCACTTAGCATAATAAACTCCAGGTCCATCCATGCAGTTGCAAAGGGTAGTAGTTCCTCCTTTTTTATAGCCATGTAGTATGCCATTGTGTAGATGTACCACAGCTTTTTTTATCCACTCATCTACTCGTGGGCACTTGGGCTGTTTCCAAATCTTGGCTATTGTAAATAGCTGCTATGAACATAGAGGTGCATATAGTCTTTCTGGTGTTTTGTGATTCTTTGGATATATTCCCAGAAGTGGTATTTTTTTAATTTTTTTTTTAGGAAACTCGTACTGCTTTCCACAGTGGCTGCACCAATCGGTATTCTCATCAACAGTGCACTAGGGTTCCCTTTTCTCCACATCCTCACCAGCTCTTGTTTGTTGATTTATTGATAGTAGCTATTCTGGCAGGAGTGAAGTGCTACTTCATTGTAGTTTTCATTTGCATCTCTCTGATGGTTAGTGACTTTGAGGTTTTTTTTCATATGTCTATTGGCATTTGTGTGTTCTCTTCAGAAAAGTGTCTATTCAGATCCTTTGCCTATTTTTTTTAAAATCTTCACCTGAGGGTATTTTTTCCATTACTTTTCAGAGACCGTGGGAGAGAGGGAGAGAGTGGGAGGGAGAGAGAGAGAAATATCAATGTGAAAGACACACGTCAATTGGTTGCCTCTTGCATGCTCCCTGACAGGGGTGGGGATCAAGCAACCCAGGTACATGCCCTTGACTGGGAGTCGAACCTATGACCCTTTGGTGCAGCAGGCCGATGCTCTAAGCACTTAGCAACACCAGCCAGGGCATCTTTGCCCATTTTTTAATTGGATTGCTTGTCTCCTGGTGTTGAGTTGTATAAGTTCTTTATATATTTTGGAAATTAACACCTTATTAGATATGTCATTGACAATCCCATACAGTAGGTTCCTTTTACATTTTGTTATAGTTTCTTTTACTATACAGAAGCTTTTTAGCTTGATGTAGTCCCATTTGTTTATTTTTTCCTTTGTTTCCCTTGCCCTAGGAGATGTATAGGTGAAAATATTGCTGCAAGAGATGCCTATGTTTTCTTTTGTTAATCCTCACCTAATGATATTTTTCTATTGATTTTGAGAGAGAGAGAGAGAGAGAGAGAGAGAGAGAGAGAGAGAGAGAGAGAGAGGAACATTGATGTGAGAGAGAAACATTGATTGGTTGCTTCCTGCATGCATACCAAATGGGGCCGGGGATCAAACCTGCAACCCAGATACATGCCTTTCACTGGAATTGAACCAGAGACCCTTCAGTATGCAGGCTGGTGCTCTAACCACTGAGAACACCAGCCAGAGAGCCTATGTTTCTTCTAGGATTTTTATGGTTTTGTGATTTACATTGAAGTCTTCTGTCCATTTTGAGTTTATTCTTGTATGTGGTGTAATTGGTGGTCTACTTTCATTTTTTTGCATGTACTTGTCCAATTTTACCAACACCATTTATTTAAGAGACTTTTTATTCCATTGTATGCTCTTATCTTCTTTGTCAAATATCAACTGACCATAAAGTTGTGGGTTGATTTCTAGGGTCTCAGTTCTGTTCCATTGGTCTATATGGCTGTTCTTGTGCCAATACCAGGCTGTATGTATGTATGTATTTATTTATTTATTTATAAAATATATTTTATTGATTTTTTTACAGAAAGGAAGGGAGAAAGATAGAAAGTTAAAAACATCGATGAGAGAGAAACATGGATCAGCTGCCTCCTGCACACCCCCTACTGGGGATGTGCCCGCAACCAAGGTACATGCCCTTGACAAGTATCGAATCTGGGACCCTTCAGTCCGCAGACCGACGCTCTATCCACTGAGCCAAACTGGTGAGGGCCCGGGTTGTTTTTATTACAATGGCTTTGTAGTATAGTTTGATATTTGGTATTGTGATACCTTCAACTTTGTTCTTCTTTCTCAAGATTGCTGAGGCTATTTAGGGCTTTTTTGTTTGTTTGTTTTCATATAAATTTTGGGAATATTTGTTCTAGATTTGTGAAATATGCCATTTATGTTTTAATAGGAATTGTGTTGAATCTTTAAATTGCTTTGTGTAGTATGGACATTTTAATTATGTTAATTCTTCCAATCCATGAACACAATATATGCTTCCACTTATTCATATTTTCCTCTATTTCTTTCTTCAATGTCCTGAAGTTTTCCAAGTACAGGTATTTTACCTCCTTGGTTAAGTTTATTCCTAGGTACCTTTTTTGTTTTGTTGCTGCCATGGTAAATGGGATTGTTTTCTTAATTTCTCTTTCTGATAGTTCATTATTGGTGTATAAAGAGAATCACTATTCTTCAAGGTGAATTCAAGCTTTCTTACTGTGACATTCAGGGCCTCCATCATCCTCATTATATAGACCTTGATTTGGTGCTGGCCTCATCTCTCTGACTTGTACTTTAGGGATTCACTAAGACTGCGTGTCTAAGTGATTTCTCACCTATGTACCTTGCACATACTCTTCCATTTGACTGTGTTCTACTCATTTTTAAGACCCAGTTCTGGGATTACCTCCTCCAGGAAGCTTTTCCAAGCACTTATTCTCTCAGGGCTCAGTAAGACCTGGGTCCATTTGTTCACTGCATTTCAGGAAACTGTCTGTGGGGCCTGCCATTGCATCTGCTTCCTGCATGTCCCTTGTGAATAGTCATTAAGGAGCCATTTAATTGATTGTGAAAGTCAATTATACTGAGATTCCCAAAGAACTATACCTGCCTATTCACACTCTCTCCTAGAATCTGCCTTGGACATAAAGTGACTTGCTTTATCCAATAATGTGACAGAAGTCACTCCTGCCCAGTTCTGGCTTAAGCCTTAGGCCAAGCAGCTTTTGATTGTGTACACTGTTGGGGAAACCACATGGAAAGGCCACATGGAGAGGTCACATAGAAAGACTACTGGTATGTGGAGAAACCACGCGGGGAACAGAGTAAGTCAGATAACAGTGAAAAGAGATGTCCCTAATATCTGACCCCAGTTCAGCTGCTCTAACTGTGCCTCATTCATTCTAGCTGTCCTGAAGCGCCAGACACATAAGTGAAGAAGTTTTCTGGGATATTCTATCCAAATTCTTGAAACTAAGGACAGTGAGTAATTCATAACATGCTTGCTGTTTTAAGCCACTAGTTTTGGGGAATTTTGTTATGTAGCAATAGATACCTGATAAGATTGAGGGAACTGTTTCCTATTAATCAGAAGAAGAGGCAGAATGTTATTCCCAATGTAAATACACTCACTGCCCAGATCAGGGCTAGCATATTGGATGCATTCATTTTTTTTGCTTATTCATTCTTTTTTTTTAAATATGTTTTTATTGATTTTTAAAGAGAGAGGAAGGGAGAGGGATAGAGAGATAGAAACACCGATGAGAGAGAAACATCATCAATCAGCTGCCTCCTGCACACACACACACCCTTACTGGGGATTGAACCGACAACCCGGGCATGTGCCCTGACTGGGAATTGAACCTGTGACTTCTTGGTTCCTAGGTTTATGCTCAAACTCTGAGCCACACCAACTGGGCTCATTCATTATTTTACCAGATATTTATTGAGGTCCTGCCACGTGCCAGGCTCTGTTTTAAGTGTCATGGATATAATGGTGATGGTGACAAGACAGACAAAATATCTCTCTCTCTCCTCTCTCTCCCCTTCCTCCTCTCTCTCAAAGTGGGATAACAAATCACCAAGGAAAAGATTGATGGGGTTGACTGTATGAGTTAAATATTCCATATGCCCAAAAAGGGTATGACTAAAACTGAAGTTAAACAAATAATGTAGAAAAATATTTGTAACAGGCACAATAGAAAAATGGTTAACATAAAGTAATGAAGATATTAATAAATAAATGTGGAATTAACATTAATTAACATAAATTAATGTGGAATAAAAGCTAATACCCAAAAGAAAAATGGGCAGTTAATATGAAAAGACAACTCACAGAATACAAATAGCTAAAAAAAGATGAAGGCCAAATTCATCCTCAGTAGTATTTGTAGAATTTGCCACTTGAAATATTGAGCTGCATCTCTTTGCCTGACAAATCAGAAAAGTTATTAGAAATGTGGTTCCCTATAGCTGGGAAGATTTCAGGGGAATGGGAAACCCCATTCATCATTGGGATGTGAATGGGAATGATCCTTCTGAAGGATTGGGAAGCTTAAATCCAAGCCTGAGAATGCATATCTACCATTTATACTTCTAGGAATTTAGCCACTGAAAAGACTACAGCAAGTAGGAAAAGATTTTACTACAAGGATTTTCATGGCACCATTTTTAAATGATAGCCAAAACATATGGGAAACAATTGTTGTGTGTCTTACCAGCACTTGACAAAGATCCAGGGAATGTTAATTGAGAGTTGAAGATAAAAAGACTCCTCGAGCCCAGCCGGGTGTAGCTCAGTGGTTGAGCATCGACCCAAGAACCAAGAGGTCACTGGTTCGATTCCTGGTCAGGACATATGCCCAGGTTGCAGGCTCGATCTCCAGTGCGGGGTGTGCAGGAGGCAGCCAATCAAAGATTCTCTCTCATCATTGATGTTTCTCTCTCTCTCTCTCTCTCTCTCTCTCTCCCCCGCTTTCTCTCTGAAATCAATAAAAAGATATATATATTTTTTAAAAAAAGCAGAGCCCCACTAGTGTGGCTCAGTGGTTGAGCATTGACCTATGAACCAGGAGGTCATGGTTTCATTTCTGGTCAGGGCACATGCCCGAGTTGTGGGCTCGGTCCTCAATAGAAGGTATGCAGGAGGCAGCCGATCCATGATTCTCTCTCCTTTCCTCTTTCTGAAATCAATAAAAACATTTTTTTTAAAAAAAGCAGAAAATGTTGGCTTGAATGAAGTTAGATGAGCTGCTTTGTTGCAGGAATTTTCATTAACATGATAGAGTCCTTGATAACTGTACAAGAGGATGCCTTCTAATCCCTAAACCTTCTCAAATTCAAGGGGTGGGGAATAGACTCCACTCTTGGACGGAAGTTGCTTGTAAAGTCCAATAGCAAAGGGCAAGGAGACAGAGAGGAGTAAAAAACTGGAGCCATTTTTGCAGTCTACAAGAGCTCTTTCTTCATGGAGTGTATTAGGTAAGGTAAATAATGAGCTATTGTTAACCAAAGAATCCCCAAATCTCAATGACTGAATGCTGTCAATGTAAGAAACATCCAAACCTATAGATAATATTTATGAGTTTATAATTTTTTAAATATATTTTAAAATTGATTTCAGAGAGGAAGAGAGAGGGAGAGAGAGATAGAAACATCAATGATGACAGAGAATCATGGATCAGCTGCCTCCTGCATGCCCCACACCAGGGATTGAGCCTGCTACCAGGGCATGTGTCCTGACCGGGAATCGAACCGTGACTTCCTGGTTCATAGGTCAACACTGAAGCACTGAGACATGCTGGCTGGGCAAGAATTTATAATTTTTATTTGAGCTATAATTGACGACATTTACCAGGAAGCAAGATCTCAAGTGCTTCAGAAAATAACACTTTTGCAGCGTTTGGAATTAAGGAGGAATGTAAGGAAGAAAATGAGGCAGGAATTGGATTACAGAATGGTTACTATTATGTGCTCTCTTTGAGACAGATCAGTAACTCAGGACAAGTGGAACAGAGAAACAGACAGATAGTTTAATAGCAGTTTTCAGCCATTTAGAAAATCTAGATGCCAAGCAGTTTTCAGCCATCTAGTAATCCTATCTTCCCCCAAAGACACTTGCAGGGGTCCTCAAACTTTTTAAACAGGGGGCCAGTTCACTGTCCCTCAGACAGTTGGAGGGCCGGACTATAGTTTTTTTAAAAAAAACTATGAACAAATTCCTATGCGCACTGCGGGCCAGGGACGAGTTGGCTGCTAAGCAGGACAGGCAGCGGCACCCGGTGGGCCGGATAAATGTCCTCAGCGGGCCGCATATGGCCCGCGGGCCATAGTTTAAGGACCCCTACTTAAGAGTAATGGTTTGCACTTCTCCCCAACCAGGGGGTAAATAGGTTAAATTACCTTACTCAGGAAGATAGCAGAAATCCAATTAATGTCATTTGCTAACCACACCAAGGACAGATGAAGTTAAGAGAATAAATCTCACCCTCGCAGGTTTGGCTCAGTGGATAGAGTGTCAGCCTGCGGACTGAAGGGTCCTGGGTTTGATTTTGGTCAGGGGCACATGGACGGGTTTTGGGCTTGCTCCCCACTAGAAAGCGTGTAGGAGGCAGCAGATCAATGATTATGCCTTCAAGGGGTATTATTTCTGGTATTTCAAAAGTGTGTTAACCTCGATGCATAAGAACAATGGATAGGGCTTGCTTAAAAACCTTTCACTAAAGAAGTTATAGGCCTGGAGCATAATTACACATCGTGACTTGCCCAGTAGAGAATTTATGATTTATTACAGCACCCTTCTCCCCACCCCACCCCATAATTCCCCTTTTGGCCATAAATCAGTCTGAGGGATGCATTGATGACCAACCTTTTGGCCAGATAATATGGTATCACAGTGCTAGGAAGTCTCATTTCTAGGAAGTCTCAACATCGATGTTGTCTTGTCTGGGGGTGGGGCAATACT
Source organism: Plecotus auritus (assembly GCF_963455305.1). Taxonomy (NCBI): domain Eukaryota; kingdom Metazoa; phylum Chordata; class Mammalia; order Chiroptera; family Vespertilionidae; genus Plecotus; species Plecotus auritus. The sequence continues at coordinate 31,495,074 of NC_137785.1, read as the reverse complement.
ATAACTATGGGATGTGAGTTGAGGCTGAATTTTTCCAAAAGGGAAGGCCGATAAATGGAGGGCAATTAGGTCTTATTATGGCCTTCATTGTGAAAAAAGCACTCTGGATCATTTCTGACCTATGAACCATCACAATCCACATTTTGCCTCCTGTATTGGCATCTAGTGTAACATTTACATAAGCCATAAAAAGAGTATTAAATGTTATCTTATGCATGTTCAGTAATAATACAGTTGGACTACCAAAGCCCAAAGAATGAGTGAAACTATTATTATGACTAATATCATTAGCACATAAGTAAAGACAGTCAAACAAAATGGTTTCTGAGTTCAACATCAATGAATAGATATACAGGCCTTTTTTTATTATTATACTAGAGGCCCAGTGCACAAAATTCGTGCACGGGGGTGGGGGGTGTCCCTCAACCCAGCCTGCACCCTCTCCAATCTGGGACCCCTCGAGGGATGTCCGACTGCCCATTTAAGCCCGATCCCGGTGGGATCGGGCCTAAACGGACAGTCGGACATCCCTCTCACAATCCAGGACTGCTAGCTCCCAACTGCTCGCCTGCCTGCCTTCCTGATTGCCCCTAACCGCTTCTGCCTGCCAGCCTGATCACCCCCTAACCACTCCCCTGCCAGCCTGATTGATGCCTAACTGCTCCCCTGCCAGCCTGTTTTCCCCTAACTGCCCTCCCCTGCAGGCCTGGTCCCTCCCAACTGCCTTTCCCTGCAGGCCTGGTCGCCCCCAACTTCCCTCCTCTGCCGGCTTGGTCACCCCTAACTGCCCTCCCCTGTAGGCTTGATCGCCCCCAACTGCCCTCCCTTGCAGGCCTGGTCCCTCCCAACTACCCTCCCTTGCTGGCCATCTTGTAGTGGCCATCTTGTGTCCACATGGGGGCAGGATCTTTGACCACATGGGGGCAGCCATCTTGTGTGTTGGAGTGATGGTCATCTGCATATTACTTTTATTATATAGGATAGAGGCCTGGTGCACGGGTGGGGGCCAGCTGGTTTGCCCTGAAGGGTGTCCCGGATCAGGGTGGGGGTTCCCTTGGGGCGTGGGGTGGCCTGGGCGAGGGGCCTGTGGTGGTTTGCAGGCTGGCCATGCCCCCCAGCGACCCAAGCGGAGGCCCTGGTATCTGGGGTTTATTTATCTTCTATAATTGCAACTTTGTATCCTAGAGCAGAGCCAAGACTTCTGCTTGCTCAGTGGTGGCAGCCATTTCTGTTGGGATTTATGTATCTTCTATAATTGAAACTTTGTAGCCTTGAGTGGAGGCCTAGGCCGGCAAGGGCAGGCAGAAAGCTTGGCTTCCTCCATTGCCAGGGAAATCCAAGCCTCCCTCCTGCTCTCTGTGGCTGTAGCCATCTTGGTTGGGTTTATTTGCATATTCACTCCTGATTGGCTGGTGGGCGTGGTTTGTGGGTGTAGCGGAGTGATGTTAATTTGCATATTACTCTTTTATTAGATAGGATTTTTAATAGAGGCTCGGTGCATGAAATTCATGCATGGTGGGAGAGGGGGATGGTCCCTCAGCCCGGCCTGTACCCTCTTGCAATCTGGGACATCCTTCTCGCAATCTGGTACTGCTGACTCCTAACCGCTTGCCTGCCTGCCTGATCCCCCCTAACCACTCTGCCTGCCTGCCTGATCATCCCTAACCATTCTGCCTGCCTGCTTGATCACCCCTAACCACTCGCCTGCTTGCTTGATCGCCCCAACCACTCTACCTGCCTGCCTGATTGCTCCTAACTGCTCACCTGCCTGCATGATCATCCCTAACCACTCTGCCTGCCTGCCTGATCACCCCTAACCCTAACCACTTGCCTGCCTGCCTGATCACCCCTAACTGCCTCTGCCTCAGCCCCCGCCACTGCAGCTTTGTCTGGAAGGACGTCCAGAATGACGTCTGGAAGGTCGTTTGGCTGTCTGGTCTAATTAGCATATTACACTTTTATTATTATAGATTGATTTCAGAGAGGAAGGGAGAGGGAGAGAATCATTGATCGGCTGCCTCCTACACTCCCCACATTGGGGATTGAGCCTGCAACCTGGGCATGAACCCTGACTGGTAATCGAACCATACCTCCTGGTTCATAGGTCAACGCTCAACCACTGAGCCACAATGGCCGTGCAGGTCTTGTTGATGTCTTAAGGAAGCTGTCTACCTCTGGTGTCAGCAACTTCTCATCCTTGAGGAGTCTTTGATGTCTGTTGTAGTCAAAAGCAAGTGTCAGAGATGCTAGGTTCCTAATAAGGTCCCTTACAATGAGGATGGACAGTGTATTCTATTTTATGTCCTTCCCAATAAACAAAATCTCCAGGTGGCTGTCAATGATCTCTAAAGTCTTTGTCTCCTGGGAGTTCACTGTGAAAGGAAGGGGTTACCAACTTGGCATTTTTTTGAAGTGACTATGAAATCTTGGCAATAGTGTAAGATATCTCCTTTCAATAATGTCAATTAATAAATTCCTTCTAATTACAGCTTAAATTATGATGCAAGAAGGAAAGGAAAACTAAAAAATGGAATTTTACCAGGGAGCTTGGAAGAACCAAGTGGCTAGCCATCTTGGGTTTCCCATAGCCCTCACTATGTGTTTAATTTACACCCATTGTTTACCTATACAATATACCCAAGAAGTTTTCTATCACTTATTTTACAATGTTTCCCATGCAATTCAACATAAAATACAAGTCTTTTGAGGTGTTTCAGGGGCCCTTCTGGAGCACCACAAAGTTGCTCCCACATAGATTGAGATTTTGAAACCTCGATTTCTAATGAAAACTAAGAAGTAGAATTTATGAAAGCATTTTATAACCTCTATAAACATATTTAACTAGAGGCCCAGTGCACAAATTCGTGCACGGGTGGGATCCCTTGGGGTGGCCTGTGGGGATCGGGCCCCAGCTCACACCCCCAGGCTCGCAGCCCCACAGCCCCTGCTCCACCATCCCATCTGCAGGGCAATTGATCGGGGCCGACCCCTCCCCCTCCCCCCACCCAGCTCCCTCAGTGCCTGGGAGCTGGGTGGCAGCCCTGCCCTCTGCTGCCGCCACTGGTCACTGTCTGTGGGGCAATCAGGCCCTGCTCGCACCTGCCTAGGCCTGGCGCTGCCCACTCACCTGCTCCACCATCCCACCATGGTCCTGCTCTCCTTGGGGCCCATCAGGGCTGGCAACGCCTCCACTGCCACCCGCTGCCAGCACTGTGTCACTGACACCCACCATGTTCTGCGCCACCCCCTGGTGGTCAGTGCATATCATAGCGAGCAGTCAAACTCCTGGTCGAACAATTTGCATATTAGGCTTTTATTATATAGGATAGACATCAAAGTTGGTTATTAACATGGACTTATTTTTGTAAAGCCAGTTAAAATGTAATGTAATAACAACCTGAAAGACATGTCTGTTCTACTTAAACCACAAACTTAAAATAGTTTTTATTTACTAAGGATTAATCTTAGATCACATGAACTTGAAAAGCATTTGTGTTAGTTTCTGCATTTCCAAGAATTTTAGAATACCCTATTGTTACAAGCTCATGTCTTTAAATTAATTTTAATAATACCATTCCGAGGTACAAAATTATCTCACATTCACAACATACATATATAGACACACATCCAGAGGTACACAGAGACCTTCTAGCCGTGAGAAAAACTCACTAGTTTATGAAAGAACAGTTGGACCCCTATTTTTCCCTGGAGGCATTTACAATTCATATCTGTCGTTGACAACTCAAGTTCCAAATGACCTTCCCTCTTAAAATAAGGACAGCCAAGACTTGGCAGGGTAGCTAAGTTGGTTAGAGCATCATCCTGATACACCAAGGCTATGGATTTGATCCCCGGTTAGGGCACATACAAGAATCAAACCATGAATGCATAAATAAGTGGAACAAATAGATGTTTCTCTCTTTCTCTCTCCCCCTTCCTCTTTTTCTCTAAAATCAATTAAAAATATAAGGGCAGCCATTTAGAAAATATTTTTTTTTTTTATTGATTTCAGAGAGGAAGGGAGAGGGAGAGAGAGATAGAAACAGCAATGATGAGAATCACTGATCTGCAGTCCCCTGCTAGCCCCCTACTGGGGATCAAGCAGGTAACTCAGGCATGTGCCCTGACAGGAATTGAACCATGACCTTTTGGTTCCATGCAGGCCAGGCGAGCAACCATTTTTAATACCTCAAAGAATTTAGTTGACATCTAAATAACGTCATAGATTGATATATTTATCAAAATCCTCTTTTTGAAGCTTTGAGAGACCAATTAAATAGGTTTTCCATTCATTCTGCCTAATTTTATAGTCAGCTTTTATTGATTGTGCACACAAAAAGATTAATTTAGAAGGATCCTCATCCTGGCCATTTTAGTATTAATGGGAGGCTGACTGTCCTGGGGCTGTTGGCCTTGGAAGCACAATTTAATGTTAATTTTGAGATCTGCAGAGTCTAAACAAACTTCTAGGGAAAACCAGTCTTTATTTACACATCTCTAGATGAGCCAAATGTGGTGGATATCCCTATAGAACTGCTTCATGCCCTAAAGGAAATTTTTCCTTAGGCAACCCCACAAAAATTCTTAGTCACCTAGAATACCCGAGCAAGGAATGTTGAGAGCTTAAAGACAGACTCGGCTCAAACTACATTTTCTAAGGCACAGGCCTCTCTTTCAGGTCCCTCTCTTGGGGTAAACCCATTGTAGGGAGCCTTGTACTCCTCCCTAGGGCTGGCTTCGCTGGGGCTGGCTGCATTCCTGCCCTGCATCCATATCCAACTCATTGAATTCAGGGATCTACAACTATTTTCATCCCAGGTTGGGGAAGCAAGTATCCTTTCTCTTTTTGAGTTGAAGAGTGTTCAGTCTTTCATTTAAGTGGCAAAGATTTTGTTCAGACTATCAGTAAGCAATACAATTAAAAAACCTGAAATTAAAAGCAGCAACCCACTTTTACCCCCTCTCCCCCATGGTTTCAACCCTTCTCAAGGATTTTCTAAGAACAGGTCAAATAAACTTATGGCCTGCTACTTAAAGCAAGGAGGCCCAAAATTCTGAGAGAAACTCAAGTTCACCTGACGTGAAGCAGGGAGCTGGTGGGGACAATGGGCCCTTGCTTGTACTTAGCATCAGGTCAGGGTCTGCAGGGTGAGCTTTTTTAGAATCCTGTCAACTATGCTAAGTAAATGTCAATGTAAGAAATGTCCAAACCTGTAGAGAATTTTTAAAAAATAATTCTTTATTGTTGAAAGTATTACACATGTCCCCCCTTGTCCCCCATTGACCTCCTCCAGCCTGCTCCCATTGCCCCCCTCCCCACTCAGGCCTTCAGCACCCTATTGTCTGTGTCCATGGGTTATGCGCATTCAAGATCTTTGGTTGAGTACCTCCCTCTCACCCACCTTCCTCTGCCTTCCCTCTGAAATTCCCCACTCTGTTCCATGCTTCCATGTCTCTGGATCCACTCCGTTTATCAGTTTGTTACTTAGATTCCACTTATGAGTGAGATCATGTGATACTTGTCTTTCTCTGACTGACTTATTTCACTTAGCATGATACTCTCCAGGTCCCTCCATGCTGTCTCAAAGGGTAAGAGATTCTTCTTTTTTACTGCTGCATAGTATTCCGTACCACAGCTTTTTTTTATCTACTCATCTACTGATGGGCACTTGGGCTGTTTCTAGATCTTAGCTATTGTAAATTGTGCCGCTGTGAACATAGGGGTGCATACATGTTTTCTGATTGGAGCTTCAGGTTTCTTAGGATACATTCCTAGTAGTGGGATCACTGGATCAAATAGCAGATCCATATTTAATTTTTGGAGGAAACTCCATACTGTTTTCCATAATGGTTACACCAGTTTGCATTCCCACCAGCAGTATTCTAAGGTTCTCTTTTCTCCACATCCTCACCAGCACTTGTCATTGTTGATTTGTTGATGATAGCCATACTGACAGGTGTGAGATGGTACCTCATTGTCATTTTGATTTTCATCTCTCAGATGATTAGTGACCTTGAGCATTTTTTCATGTCTCTTGGCCATCTGTAGAAGAAGTGTCTATTTAGGACCTTTGCCCATTTTTTAATTTATTTGAACCAAACTGATGACATGACTAGAAGCAAGATCTCAAATACTTTGGAGAATAACAGTTTTGCAGTATTTGAAATTATGTAAGGAAGATTACATAAAGGTGGGAGAAAGTGAGGCAGGGTTTGGATTACAGGATAATTAAAATTATGTGTTCTCTTGAGAGTGATTATGCCTTCAAGGGATATTACTTTTGGTATTTCAATAGTGTGTTAACCTAGATGCACAAGAACAATGGACAGGGCTTGCTTAAAACCTTTCACTAAAGAAGTTATAGGGTGGGGAGGGAGGGGGTAAGAGATCAACCAAGGACTTGTATGCATGCATATAAGCATAAACCATGGACACAGACAGTAGGGGGGTAAGGGCATGTGCTGGGGGTTGGGAATGGCCAGGGAGAGGTCAATGGGGCGGGGGGAGACATATGCAATACTTTAAACAATAAAGAATTTAAATTTTTAAAAAAGTGATAGGGTCCAGCTGGTGTGACTCAGTGGTTGAGCGTCAACCTATGAACCAGGAGGTCATGGCTAAATTCCTGGTCAGGGTACATGCCCGGTTGCAAGCTCAATCCCTGGTGCTGGCGGCAGCAGATCAATGATTCTCTCTCTTCACTGATATTTCCATCTCTCTCTCCCTCTTCCTTACTCTCTAAAATCAATAAAATATTTTTTAAAGGGTGCTATAATAAATCATAGATTCCTAACTGGGTAGGTCATGGTGGGTAGTTATGCTCCAGCCCTATAACTTTTTAAAAATATATTTTTTATTGATTTCAGAGAGGAAGGAAGAGGGAGAGAGAGATAGAAACATCAATGATGGGAGAGAATTACTGATGGGCTGCCTCCTGCACACCCCCTACTGGGAACCAAACCCGCAACCCAGGCATGTGCCCTTGACTGGAATGCAACCCGGGACCCTTCAGTCTGCAGTCCGATGCTCTATCTGCTGAGCCAAACCGGCTAGGGCTATAGCACCCTTTTTCATCTGCAATACAATCTATTTTTCCTTCACTTCATATGCAATGCAGTGAATAGGGTGGCTTTGCCCTGATGCTCTTTCTTTCTTTTTTTTTTTTTAAATACATTTTATTGATTTTTTACAGAGAGGAAGGGAGAGGGATAGAGAGTTAGAAACATTGATGAGAGAGAAACATCAATCAGCTGCCTCCTGCACGCCCCCTAGTGGGGATGTGCCCACAACCAAGGTACATGCCCTTGACTGGAATCGAACCCAGGACCCTTCAGTCCGCAGGCCGACGCTCTATCCACTGAGCCAAACCGGTTAGGGCTGCCCTGATGCTCTTTCCATCTAGCAGCTCTGGGCTCCTTTAGTTTCCTTTCTACACCCCTCAGTCTTCTCCATCAGTGGATGAAGAAAGAGGTGAGGGCTTTTTGAATCACCTGGAAGTTGGATACAACACATCTGCTCACTTGGCCCACATACCTGATTGCAAGGTTAGGATGGGAAATATAGTCCAGCTGTGTACAAAGGAGCAAAGGAAGCAGTTTTGGTGAGCAATTAGCCAGTCTCTGCCACACATTTTGGAACATGCTATATCTGAAAATAGAAAAGTATTATGTTGTGGGGTTTTTTTGTTTGTTTTCTTGCTTATCGCCTGTCTTTCTTCACTAGGATGTAAGCTCCTCAAGAGCAATTTTGTTCACCATTGCATCCCTATCACTCACCCATATATCTAACAAATGTACGTTGAATAAAGGAATGAATGCATTAGTGAATAAAATAATCATATCTTCAGAGGATATAATATTATGAACACATTAAGACTATTTCTATGGAGATTTTAGAAAGATGAGAAATTGCTAATATATTATGAGCACTTGGATAGGATATAGATTAGGTAGGATATGACCTCTGTAATAGAACTCAATATAACAAAATGGAACTTCATTTCTCTCTTGCCAATAGACCAAATATAAACTACACAGGGCTTCATGACATTGGTATGGAGGTGTCATAGTATCAGAGATCCCAAGATGCTTCTATCTATGGCCCTGCCATCCATAGGAAGTGCCTGGCCTGCGTGATCTAAGATGCTACCCACAACATCTCTGTTCCAGGCAGTGGGAAGGGGAGAGGTGACATGGAGACTAACCACACAGCTCTTTCTGAGCATAGGTGAACTGAGAAATAAAACCTTAGTTTTGGCATCTATTCTGCCCTCTGTACTGTGGGGGTTGCCTCCTTGGATACTTTTGAGGGCAAAAAGTGGATAAAGCAAATATAGCTGCTCATTCCAGGGTAATTCTAGTACAAGTCGTTTGCAAAAAATGGGCAGCACACAAATTTTCACATGATATAATCAGAAATATATAAAAATATGCCCAGTAAAAAGACAGAAAGGAAACATACAAAATATTAATGAAGTTGTCTCAGAAAGTAGGCGTCAGAGACAGCAGGAGCTCTGCACAGCGCTGCTGCTCTGACTTGCTCTGAGTCCATATATTCTTCTGAATTCTTCCCGACTACACCAGGGCAGGTCCCTTCTCGAACCCTGCCCACTGTACTAACTGTTGGGAACTTAGTCCAAATTCCTTCTTTATCCACTGCTCACTAGTTATAGGTGTTGGGTCCGAGCCCCTCTGCCTGGAACTAGACCTCCTAGGATGCCAGGTCTTAGATTAGATGGAGAAGCCATGAGAAGTTGTGGGTGTATAAGGATGAGTCTTGGCAGTGCGGGCGGCGGGCAGCACAGAGTGAGAGGCTCTTGTTTGGCTGAGGAGAGGCCGTTGGCTTGGGCATGCGGTAGCCACTGCAGTGAGGGCTGACTGCGGCCCCCACCTGCTGCTTTTCTGGGCGCCACTCCTTGGCCCCTCCCCTCTCCCCCATGTGAGGCGCCAGTAGCGCAGCACTGATTCCTCTCGTTCTCTTGGGCGCTGCTCTGAGCAGTGTTACCCTTTATACCAGAAAACTGGCGGCACTTTGGGGAAAAAACAAAACAAGAAGAAAGTGGAGGAGGTGCTGGAAGAGAAGGAAGAGGAATACGTGGTGGAAAAAGTTCTCAACCGTGGAGTGGTAAAGGGCAAAGTGGAGTACCTCCTCACATGGAAGGGGTTCTCAGATGAGGACAACACGTGGGAGCCAGAAGATGTTAGAAATAAGGCGAGCCCCCCAAGTCAGGGGTCCTGGTAGAATACAAAACACTCAGGAGCCAGGCAGCAAGGCAAACATCGTTACTTCTACATAGAAGGGTGTACACACATGGTCTGGAAGGGCATGCACACCAAGCAGGCAGTCTGCTCAGCTTTATAATCCCTTACTCACGTGACCTGTCCTTTGCTCTTGATTGGAGCTCAGGTGCACAGTCTTTCACGATTGGCTAATTCAAAGGGAGGGGTTGGCCTTTGCTGTTTCAAGATGGCAGCCCCCAGGGGAGCTGCAAGCCATGCAGCCAACATGGCTGCGGCCAATTCACGCACTCCAACATGGGAGCTGTCTAAACTGTTCTTTGACAGAAAAGATGACTTGTTTATTCTCAGAATTCCCCACTTTTCTTTATTTAAACTCTGACATTCATTGACTTTCATGCTCTGCAGTGTCTAGGGAAGACTAATTTGCTGTTTGGTCAATGAGGTTTCAATTAACCCTTGGATAAGACATGGGATGATGTAACATCCCATCACTGTAACTCCTAATCAAAGGAATGAAGTGGACACCATCGCTCCTTCCACTTTCCAACCATCGCTCTAGTGCATCAGAGAAAGGACCCTCGGTCCCAGGCTCCAGCTCACTCGTCACTAAAGCTGCCAGTGCCTTAGGCTCAGTGACAGTCCGTCCCTGTGTTGTCAGGGATGAATGTACAGCACTGGCCCCAACATTACACATCTTCCTCCTTCTTCTTCCTGTTCTCCCAGGGCACCCTGATGCTGGCATCTAGCTGTTCACTATCCCTCAAACTGCATCTCAAGTGTAGTTAACGAGCCTTTGCTGGTTCTAGAAAATATAACTAATCCACCACATTCTTGTTCACAGTGGGCCACCAGCACAGGACAGACTCAAATCCTGAAGCAATCTGATTTCTAGCCTTAAACTCCTTGGCACTCCTCCTGGAACCCCAATGTGTGTATATGGGGATCAAAGGAGCCCCCTAGACTCTCTTTCCTCTTCCTAGTCTGTCTGTCCATTGAAAAGGGTTTATGATATGCCAGTGTGAAAGGGATAGCCAATTGTATCAGAGCACAAGGTCCACTCCATTTTCTGGGCAAGGCCACAAGTCAGGGTCCCCCATGACACCACCAGACATCAGCACGGGATACCGACAGTGCAGCACGATGGGCTTCTGAGGACACTCGGCCATTTACACATCCGGATACATTCCTCATAAACTCTGAGCACTGTTCCCCTCCGTGAGAGGCAGGAGGTATAGTTTACATCGGAGGACGGGCCCGATTGTTGTCCTAGCTCTTTATCTCTGTTGGATGGGAACAACAGGGCAAGAGTCTTACAGGAAGCGTTTCCCCAGGCGGTTTCCTCCTGGTAAAAGGCAAGCACACATTCCATCCCATTACTGTCTGAGGTCCATCCAAATGGGAATGGGACCACTTGGGCCTCTAGCCTTCCTGCCACGCAAGTGTAACAGTCACTTTTATTCAGGGCGTGTACAGAATATTTAATCCATTCCACCCAGGCATTCGTTTCCTTATATCCTACTTCTATTTGCATGGTGGTGGCAGGGCCTAGGGGATCTTGTCCTGTGACATCTACTCCTAAATCTAGTCCTAGCCAATCTTTTGACTTAAAGGCTAAAATATCTAAGTCATTCAAGTTATCTATAACCGATAACTTAATTGAGTAAGCATGATCCAGATTGTACACATCTCTCCAGCCCACATTGTAAGCCCCTGCAATTTGCCAGATTCCTTAAGCAAATAGAGCCCAGTACATGATGGTTATTAAGACAGCTCACAGGTTTTAGCATCACTTTCAAGGGGATATGTCCTGGTATGGCTGTTCAAGTTGAGATGTGTCCACCCTTAACCCATGTGACATGGGTCCAACCTCGCTCTGCAGTCCAAACAGCAGTCTCTGTAGTAAGCAAGACAGGTAAGGTCCTTCCCAGGAGGGTTCCAACTTGCTTCCCTTCCAAATCTTGATTAGAACAAACGTAGTCTTCCGGTTGATGGCGATGAACCGGAAACTCAAGGGGGCCTTGGGTCAGGAGGCCTTCTAACCTGAGAGAGATTAAAGTAGAAGAGATACCCAGTACACAGTTCTTAAGAAATTGGTCTCTAGTTTCCATTGTAGGAAGATCTTGAGACATTCCAGGGCCTATTGGAATCACCTACAGCCAACTCTAGGTAAAAAACTTTTCTTAAAATTCAAACCCTAGGAAGGTTGTCAAACTTGATTTTACCAAAAGATTATATATTAAAGTGTATTAGACAGGAACATAGGCCAGCAAACTTCAGTTCCTATGATTAAAAGATGATCTTTTTATTAAATACCTGATAAATATAACATAATTATTTTACTAGAAAAGAACTAACCAAAATAAGGTGTATTTTCTAACTTCATTTGTCCTTGGGTGTGGACAACAAATGACACTAATAGGATTTCTCCCATCAGTCTTCCTGAGTACTTTGGTATAAGCTATTTACCCTCTGTTTAGGGAGGAAAAATGCAAATCATTGACTCTTTTTTTTTTTTTTTTAATTTAATAAATCTTTATTGTTCAGATTATTACAATTGTTTCTCCTTTTTCTCCCCACAGCTCCCCTCCACCCGGTTCCCACCCCACCCTCTGCCCTTACTTTCACCCCCACTGTCCTCATCCATAGGTGTACGATTTTTGTCCAGTCTCTTCCCGTACCCCCACACCCCTTTCCCCCTGAGAATTATCAATCCACTCCCATTCTATGCCCCTGATTCTATTATATTCACCAGTTTATTCTGTTCCTCAGATTTTTAATTCACTTGATTTTTAGATTCACTTGTTGATAGATATGTATTTGTTGTTCATAATTTTTATCTTTACTTTTTTCTTCTTCTTCCTCTTCTTACAGAATACCTTTCAGCATTTCATATAATACTGGTTTAGTGGTGATGAACTCCTTTAGCTTTTTCTTATCTGTGAAGCTCTTTATCTGACCTTCAATTCTGAATGATAATTTTTCTGGGTAGAGTAATCTTGGTTGTAGGTTCTTGCTGTTCATCACTTTGAATATTTCTTGCCACTCCCGTCTGGCCTGCATAGTTTCTGTTGAGAAATCAGCTGACAATCGTATGGGTACGCCCTTGTAGGTAACTAACTGTTTTTCTCTTGCTGCTTTTAATATTCTCTCTTTGTCTTTTGCTCTTGGCATTTTAATTATGATGTGTCTTGGTGTGGTCCCCTTTGGATTCCTTTTGTTAGGGGTTCTGTGCGCTTCCTGGACTTGTATGTCTATTTCTTTCACCAGGTGGGGGAAGTTTTTGGTCATTATTTCTTCAAATAGGTTTTCAGTATCTTGCTCTCTCTCTTCTTCTGGCACCCCCATAATTCTGATGTTGGTACGCTTGAAGTTGTCCCAGAGGCTTCTTACACTATCTTCAAATTTTTAGATTCTTTTTTCTTTTTGCTTTCCCAGTTGAGTATTTCTTGCTTCTTTGTATTTCAAATCTTTGACTTGATTCTTGCGTTCCTCTAGTCTGCTGTTGGGTCTCTGTATAATATTTTTTATTTCAGTCAGTGTATGTTTAATTTCTAGTTGGTCCTTTTTCATATTCTTGAGGGTCTCATTAAATTTATCAGCCTTTTCTAGGAAATTCTTGAAAAACCTTATAATCGTGGTTTTGAACTCTATATCCAGTCATTTGTTTTCCTCCATTTCTTTCGTTTGTGATCTGTTTCTTTGTCTCCGCATTTTCGTTGCTTCCCTGAGTTGGTAGGGTGGCTTTGTGTGCTAGGTGTCCTATATGGCCCAGTGGGTCTGCCTCCCAGTTACCTGAGGTGGACACTCTTGGTGCACCCCTTTGAGGACTGTGTGTACAGCCTTGTTGTAGTTAAGTCTTGATTGTTGTTGGTGTCACTGGGAGGAATTGACCTCCAGGCCAATTGGCTGTGAGGACCTGCTGTGCCTATAATGGAAGAAATGCTGTGCTGGAGACACCCTTATGGGGCAGGACTTGTTTCAGTGGGGCTTTGGTGCTCACTGAGTCTGCCTCTTGAATGTGTCACTTATGGATGTAAGGAGTTGAAATCTGGTGTTGTCTCACACTGACCACTAGGTACACTGGCTTCTGGATCTCCAATGGGGTGCAGGTCAGCTACTGTCTGAGGCCACCCAGCAGGAGCTACAGCGAGAACTATAGTTTTCTCCTCTTTGCTTGGGGTTTGGAAGTTTTGGAGCTGTCTGACCAGAGCTGCAGTTTGCTAGGTTAAGCTGCGATAGGGCAGGCCATTTATATGCAAAAGCTGCTGTGTGGAGCTTGGGTGGGTTTGTAGATTGTGCGGGGCGGGGTCTCAGGCTAGGGCGTGGCAAACAGCGATGGCTGCCAGTCAGCTTTCTCTGCATTTCCAAGTCCCCTTGTCCTGCGCCCCAGTGCAGTAAACAATGATTGCTGGGCGTACCTCTGCAAGAAAGTCATCCTCACTTTCTGACCCGATGGCAGACAGTCCAGCTTCTCCCCATAGGAGTTTGGGTCCCCAGCATCTCCCCAGAGACTGGAGTTCGGAGTAATCAGGAGCTTGTCTCCCTTCGGGTTGAAAAAAGCAGTGCACCCAGTCGCCTGCTGCCAGCCCGATTCGCGCCTCTGTACCTCAGCTTTTCAGCACTTGTGCACATCTCACCGCTCTTTTCTCTTTCCTTCTAGTTGTAGAACTTGCACTCAGCCAGCTTTCCTGTGGTTCTGGGTGATAGACGTTTTGTCTTTTAGTTGTAGTTTTGAAATTGTTGTGTGAGGCAGTTTAGGTGTTTACCTATGCCGCCATCTTGGTTTCTCTTCAAATCATTGACTCTTAAGTGTCCTTGGTTTAGGGAAGACAGAGCTTTCTAGATGGTTGCAAACTGCTGTTTTAATATTTCAGTTTCCCTGCTCTGTCCTGGCTTACTGACCTGTATCATTTAATAAATTTCCTTTTAACATTTCTTTTTTTAATAAACTTCTTATAATTTCCACAGACATTCTTACAACTTTCAAAAACATTTTCACAATTTCCAGAAATTACCACCTTTAGAAACCACCTTCTTTTTCCTTCAAAATGCATAACCATGCCTCAGTCCTTCCATTAAGCATCTCCATTCCGATATTCTTTCTTTCTGTCACATCATAAGCAATTTGTACAGAGTTCTTTTTTTTTTGTATTAGAATTCTTCATTCTTAGAAACCTTAATTTTTTTCAATAATTTGCCAAAAAGTAAACAACCAGCGTTTCTTAGATTAACATTTATCAACACACTTTTTGTAGTTATTCTAAAAGACATTAATTAAATTTAAACCAGTTTTAATATTCTCCCAACTTAATTTGAACTTTAACTCTTAGAAGCCTCAAATTTTAGGTGGCAAGTTAAATACTTAGCATTTCTCGGATTAGTAATACATTTATATTTTAAGGGTCTATCTTAAATAAAGTACAAGACATATTTAATTAATGGATTCATATCTATCCTCTAAATTTTTCATATGAGGCAAACTTATATTAATGTTTCATTTTAAAATACCTATATATTTAATAAATTTTATTATTTAATTCAGCAAACTCCAAAGTTTTAAGTTACCAAAGACTTTGGAAAATTATGTATAAACTGCTACATTCTTCCTTAGAAACACATCATCTAAGGTTAGTGCTGCTTGTTGTGGAGCAAACGTGAGTGAACGACCACTGGAGTCCAGACCAAATTAAAATTTAGGGAGCCTTTAATAGCCGGCTGGCGACTGCTCTGCCTTTCTCCGCAGGGAGTCCAGAGAGCAGCACTGACCCTTTGTGCTGGACCACTTTTAAGCACATTAACCACATCCTGTTTTTGCAGAGCAAGCAACCCAAGCAACGTCAGGGTCATGCCATTGATGACCATGTTATTTACAGGGTCATCCTGTTCTTCAGAAAGCTGACAGTGTTCTATGAAAGAAGGCCTACGTGCTGGGAAGGGGCCGTGAGACCGTATCTCAAGGCCTGGCCTGGTGTCAGCACTGACAGCTCTATCTGGGGCATAGTCCACAGCCTCAGTAGTGCTCAAAAATTCCCACTCTCTAACACTGCCGCTTCTGTTTCTGGCCTTCCAGGCCAGCCCTTCCCTAGGTCACTTTCTTGAGATGTCAGGCCAACTATTGGTGACAAAGTATAATTTTTAATATTTCTTGGCCCAAAAGGTCCTCAGGGTCCAGCCCAGAGTACTTTCTCATTTGACTTTTTAGTCTTGGTAAATTCAGAAGACCCTTCTTTGCCTTGTTGAATATTAAAGGCTTTATTTAGTTCTGAGACCGGGAACTGCTTCCCTAATTCCTTTAATGATTAGCTCCCTAAGGTCTCTCAGGTGCCCTCCTCTATGGTCCATGTTGTTAAGTTCCCACAGAGGCTCTCGGGTTTGGAAATCTTACATCTGCTGGAAGCACACCAGGGCCAGCCACGAGCTCCCTTTCCCAGACAGCCATAGCCGACTTTCAGATCACTGCTCTCTCTTCTCCTGAGAATAGGATTCCCAAAATGGACGTTGATTCGGTCCACATATATACTTGTGGGCCTAGAAATTGATCTAATTGGCCAGCTACACTATGTGGGTCTTCCAGTAGAGGCTTTAACTCTTTTCTTTCCTTCTTTTCCTCCTTCCTTCCTCCCTCCCTCCCTCCCTCCCTCCCTCCCTCCCTCCCTCCCTCCCTCCCTCCCTCCCTCCCTCCCTCCCTCCCTTCCTTCCTTCTTTCTTTCTTTCTTCTTTCTTTCTTTCTTTCTGCTCCAACTTCTTTTGCAGCCTAGAAAAGCTGGTTTCTGGTGGTGTGGTGGCGAAAGGGCCAGTTGGAGCCTGAGGGGGAGGCTGGGATTGTAAATTGTCATCTTGGATGTTTCCTCAGATTGTCTCTGGTGGCATAGGGAGGGAGGGGCGGGAGGGGGGAGGCAATTCAAGGGATCCCATTTGTCTCTCCACCCTTGTTCTCTTTTAGGCTTCTCTTCCTTTACTAACAGGGATAACTCAAAGTGAAAGTACCATTTTATTTGAATTATGCTGTTAACTATGATTGCCCTTTCTGTTCAAAGAAAGGACACAGTAATCTGGCTGGGAGTCCTATGCCTCCAGGACCACCCTTGGAATGCAGTACATCCTCATTCAAGAACCGCCCATTCTCTTGCTGCTGTGCCCCTAAGGTCAGACTTAGTTCCCTGCCTGGGCTGGCCTGCGCAGGCTTGTTATGTCACAAGCAGGCGACGGCCACCCGCTTCCCGACCCGGTCCCGTTCTGGCCCCGTTCCGGTTCCATTCTGGTCCCATCCCAGTTAATACCAACGCTGACAACTGGATGTTTAATGGACATGATGCTGGGCGGGGTTTTGCAAATTTCTCCGCCCTTCCCAGTTCGGCAAGCACCCGAGTACCGCCTTCTGTTCTGCCGCTTGGAAACCTCCAGTTGTTTTTTTTTTCTTCCTTTCCCCTCCCACTTTGCCTCAGGTGGGGAAGATAATGGTTTGTTAACCACAAGCAGTTATCTTCCTTTGTTTTAAACTCCCCTGGATTGAAACCTTTACAAATGTTACACTTTTAAATTAATCTAAGACAAATAGACAGAAATTTCACTAGCTAAGTAAACAAATTAAACAAACAAAACAAACAAACATAAAACATCAACACACACTCTCATACAGCCGTGCACAACACTAAAAGTTTACACCAAGAGCAATGTCTCTGTCCCTGGTTCAGGAACTTGCCTCCCCAGAACCTCAGCATTCTCCCAATGGACTATTTTGGGGGAATGTATTCCCTAGGCCTAGAATTTCTGTTTCCCAGCCTCGGCAGGTCCCTTGTGACTATGTACTCAACTCCCCCTTGATGGAGGTTTCTCGTAGTCCCCGAGATCTGCTTCGTCCCTCTCTGGCCGCTTCCCTCACAGGAGAACGGAACCACAGGTCAGAACTTCGCACTTGCTTTATGTCCAAGACACATCCCAGTCACATATGCCCGACCTCCGAGGACACCCAGTCACCAAAGTAGTACTCAGTCCATTTCCTACCTTGGCTCATGCATGAGGTTACCTGATTGCCGCGGGTCTTGCTTGGGCCATTCCTGCGTTGCTGGCTGACTCTCAATCCCAAGCTCGTAGTCCACCCAGGGGTAATGGCTGTCCCTCCTCACCCAGGCTGCCGCAACTTGGCGGCGGGGTGCACTGCCTCAGGAGAGGGGTCCGTTTACCCTGTGGCTACAGACGGTATCCCGGATACACCCCCAAATTTGTTAGAAATAAGGGGAGCCCCCCAAGTCAGGGGTTCTGGTAGAATAGAGAACACTCAGGAGCCAGGCAGCAAGGCAAACATCCTTACTTCTACATAGAAGGGTGCACACACATAATCTGGAAGGGCATGCACACCAAGCAGGCAGTCTGCTCAGCTTTATAATCCCTTACTCACGTGACCTGTCCTTTGCTCTTGATTGGAGCTCAGGCACACAGTCTTTCACGATTGGCTAATTCAAAGGGAGGGGTTGGCCTTTGCTGTTTCAAGATAGCGGCCCCCAGGGGAGCTGCAAGCCATGCAGCCAACATGGCTGCTGCCAAGTCACGCAGTCCAACATCGGGGCTGTCTAAACTGTTCTTTGACAAAAAAGATGACTTGTTTATTCTCACAAAGAGAACTTGGATTGCCCTGACCTCACTGCTGAGTTTTTACAGTCACAGAAAACAGAGACAGATAAATCAGAGGGAGGCAAGGGCAGAGCTGACTCTGATTCTGAAGATAAGGGAGAGGAGAGCAAACCAAAGAAGAAAAAAGAAGAGCCAGAAGAGCATCGAGGCTTTGCCTGGGGTTTGGAGCTGGAAGGGATTATGGGAGCTACAGACTCCAGTGGAGCGCTCATGGTCCTGATGAAATGGAAAAACTCTAAAAGGCTGACCTGGTCCCAGCCAAGGAAGCCAATGTCAAGTGCTCCAGGTTGTCATATCCTTCTAGGAGGAAAGGCTGACGTGGCATTCCTATCCCTCAGAGGATGATGACAAAAAAAGACGACAAGAATTAACACTCCTGAGTACCAGCCCCTGTCACATATGACTGTGGGTTTCAAGTGGGGAGGGGAAGGAGTTCTACTTGTCTTGATACCATAGAAGTGGCTTGAGAAGATGTCCTTTGGAGAGCCAGTATAGTTTCTGTGCCCTACAGCAGCCCAAGTGCTTTAAAGCTATTCCATGCTGTATAGTTTGCACACCCATCCACGTACAGGAGGATAAGTGTTTCAAGGCAATTCATTCTGCACTTTGCTGAGAAAAGCGAAGGGCCATCTATGAAGGTCAATACTTGCAGAATGGGTATGTGTGAGAGCAAAAAGATACTGTAGATATTCAAAGAGCATCTCCACAACCCACAGCCTTCTTCCCAATAGTGTTAACTGCATTTTTACAGCGTAGCATGTGTGTAGTTTTTGGCTTTTACTGCTGTATTATTTGGGGGTGGGAGTGATGGGGTAGGAAGGGAGATGAGTAGGATTGTTTTTATTAAAATTTGGGACCTGGTTGGGGAAATGGTGAAACAATGAAAAGAAGAAACTACTGACTCCCCGGACTGCGGGACTCTGGCATGGAGCCCACACCATCTTGAAGGGGAGAATGGCTTTTTTTAGGAACTCATCAGCACCACCAACCAGACAGGCCTTGGAACTGCCCCACGACCCAGCAGCCACTCCAGCCAAAATCCTGCTGCCCCACCCGCAGACCTGTGGACCCTGGGACCTCCACCTCCAAAGGTGCACCACTCGGCAGCAGTAAGTACAACCTCCCCCTCTCCAGCGGCAAAACTCCTGACAAAACATTCGCACGTTTCCCGCCAGGGCACACCACTCCGTAGGCAGTGCCTGGGAGCCACTGGGGGCTCCTGCGGGTGTGATTTTGTACAGACAAGGGTGCACAGCCCTGCAGTAGAAATTCTGAACTCCCTCTTCCTGAATAACTGCCCACAGACACCCCAGCTGTGCACCTTCAGTGCCAGGGCCCCTCAGAGTGCGCCAGAGCTCTGCACAGGCAAAGGCACCTCCACACGTGTGCATTTCCAAGGAGCAGGACCCCTGAACCCATCTACCCACAGTGCTCTGGGGGAGCAGCTGTGAGACTCTGCTGGGTGTGATTCTGCACAGACAAGGGCATGCTGCCCCACAGTAGAAATTCTGAATTTCCTCTTCCTGAATAACTGCCCACATTCACCCCAGCTGCTCAACCTCAGTGCCAGGGCCCCTCAGAGTGCGTCAGAGCTCTGCTCCAGCAAATGCACCTCCACAGATGCGAATTTCCAACAGGCAGGCACCCTGAACCCCTCTACCCACAGGGCGCTGGTGGGAGCCACTGTGAGCCCTCCCTGGGTGTGATGTTGGACAAACAGGGGCGCACTCCCCCCGAGCAGTAGAAATTCTGAATTCACTCATCCTGGATACCTGCCCACAGGCACCTCAATTATGCAGCTACACTGCCAGGGCCCTTCAGAGTGCTTCAGTGTGCTTTGCAGGCAAACATACCACTGTGGGTGCCCCTGTGAGCTGGCACTGGGAGTGAGCAACTATGCACCACAGGTGCAGCAGCAAAAGCTGAGTCTGCCCACCCCACAACTACAGAACTCTGGACACCACAGTCACGCCTTTCCAGAGTGCAGGCCCCCTGAGCCCCATCACTCCAACAGATGGTTCCTGGGTGCCACTGTGAGTCCCTGCTGGGCACACGTGATTTCAATTAAAAGTGCAAGACAGCAAAAATTGAGACAATTCCCTCCATGGCTGCTGACTTCTAGACACCACAGTTGTGCCTCTCAAGCTCGCAGGCCTACATCAAGAGAACCCAAATAGCTCGAGTAGGGAGCTACACTAGATTACCAAGCCCAGGAGAACTGAGAGATTACACCAGTAGCACCATCCCCAAAAGAACCTGGGTAGCAAAGCAATTGGATCTACAATTAAAACATTACAGGAAAACATGGGAAGACAAAAAAGCAATCCCAAAAGGAAAGAAAAAGAGGAATCACTAGAAAGGGAGTTAAATGAAATTGAGGCTAACAGCTTATCAGAGAAAGAATTCAGAGTAATGGTTATAAGGATGTTTAAATGGCTGGATGACAAATACACACAACTCAATGAGAATTATAAGGAGCTGAATGAAAATGTTGCCAACATGAAAAGGAACCAAGAGGAGATGAAGAACGACATAACTGCAATAAAGAACACAATGGAAGGCTTAAACAGTAGACTAGAAGAGGCTGAGGACCGCATCAGCGAATTGAAGACAAGGTAGGAAAAAACACACAAACACAGCAGCAACTGGAAAGAAGACTTAAAAAGCAAGAGGAGAGCCCAAGGGAGCTTTGGGACAACACAAAACCAAACAATATTTGCATAATAGAGGTACCAAAAGGAGAGGAAGATGAGCAAGGAATAGAAAACCTGTTTGAAGAAATAATGACAGAAAACTTCCCTGATATTGGCAAGAAAAAAAACATGCTAGTCTAAGAAGCACATAGAGTTCCAAACAAGATGAACCCTAAAAAACCGACACCAAGACTCATCATAATTAAATTGGCAAACACCAACGACAAAGTAAGAATCTTAAAGGCTGCCAGAGAAAGACAGAAAGTTACCTACAAGGGTACTCCTATTAGAATATCAACGGATTTCTCAGCAGAAACATTCCAGGCCAGAAGGGAATTGGAATGAAATTTACAAAGTGATGCAAAGCAAGGGACTGAACCCAAGAATACTATACACAACAAGGCTATCATTCAAAATTGAAGGTGGAATCAGGAGCTTCACAGACAAAAAAGGGCTAAGAGAGTTTATCACTACCAAGCCAGCAATGCAAGAAATGCTAAAGGGACTGCTATAAAAAGAAGAAAGAGAAAGGCAAGAAGAAACACAAACATTAAGGAAAAATATGACAACAAACATGTACTTGTCAATAATAACATTAAACGTAAATGGATTAAATGCACCAATCAAAAGACATAGGGTAGCTGAATGGATAAGAAAACATGACCCATATATCTGCTGTCTGCAAGAGACCCACCTCAGAACAAAGGATTCACACAGACTGAGAGTGATAGCATGGAAAAACATTTTTCAGACAAATGGAAATGAGAAAAAAGCTGGGGTTACAATACTTATATCTGATAAAATAGACCTCAAAGTAAAGGCCATAACAAGAGATAAGGAAGGCCACTACATAATACTAAAGGGAGCAATTCAACAAGAAGATATAACTCTGGTAAACATATATGCACCCAATACAGGAGCACCCAAACATAAAACAACTTCTGGAAGATATCAAGTGAGAGATTGATAGCAATACAGTCATAGTAGGAGACTTTAATAGCCCACTGACACCACTGGACAAATTAACTAAACAAAAAATCAGCAAAGAAACAGCAATCCTAAATGACACACTAGATCAGATGGACTTAATTGACATCTTTAGAACATTTCACCCCAAAGCTACAGAATATACATTCTTCTCCAGTGCACATGGAACATTTTCAAAGATAGAACACATATTAGGACACAGGCAAAGTCTCTTCAAATTCAAGAAGATAGAAATCATATCAAGCATCTTCTCAGATCACAATGGCATAAAACTGGAAATCAACTACAATAAAAACAATCCAAAAAAATCAAACACTTGGAGACTAAATAGCATGCTATTAAACAATGACTGGGTTACCAAAGAGATCAAAGAAGAAATAAAAAACATCATGGCAACAAATGACAATGAAAACACAACAATCCAAAATCTATGGGACACAGCGAAAGCAGTCTTGAGAGGGAAGTTCATAGCTCTACAAGCCTATTGCAAAAAACAAGAAACAATGGTAATAAAATATCTAACCCCAAGGTCGGCAAACTGCGGCCAGCAAGCCACATGCGGCTCTTTGGCCCCTTGAGTGTGGCTCTTCCACAACATACCATGGCCTGGGTGAGTCTATTTTGAAGAAGTGGCGTTAGAAGAAGTTTAAGTTTAAAAAATTTAGCTCTCAAAAGAAATTTCTATCGTTGTACTGTTGATATTTGGCTCTGTTGACTAATGAGTTTGCCGACCACCGATCTAACCCTATAACTCAAAGAGTTAGGACAAGAGCAACAAGAAAAGCCCAGTGTAAGCAGAAGGAAGGAAATAATAAAGATCAGAGCAGAGATAAACAACATAGAAACCAAAGAAACAATACAAAAGATCAACAAAACCAAGAGCTGGTTCTTTGAAAGGATAAACAAGATTGATGAACCTCTAGCCAGGCTCACCAAGAAGCAAAGAGAGAGGACCCAAATAAACAAAATCAGAAATCAAAGAAGTTAAATAACAACAGACCCCACAGAAATAAAAGAATTGTTAAAAAATATTATGAACAACTCTATTCCAACAAACTGGACAACCTGGAGGAAATGGACATGTTCCTAGAAAAATACAACCTTCCAAAACTCAATCAGGAAGAATCTAAACATCTCAATAGGCCAATAACTATGGAAGAAATTGAAACAGTCATTAAAAAGCTTCCAGCAAACAAAAGCCCAGGGCCAGACAGCTTCACAGGGGAGTTTTACCAAACATTCAAGGAAGAACTAAAACCTATCCTCCTTAGACTATTCCAAAAAATTCAAGAGGAAGTAACACTTCCAAGCTCATTCTATGAAGCCAGCATCACCCTAATACCAAAACCAGATAAAGACAACACAATGAAAGAGAATTACAGGCCAATATCCCTCATGAACATAGATGCCAAAATCCTCAACAAAATTCTAGCAAATCGGATCCAGCAGTACATCAGAAAGATCATACACCATGACCAAGTAGGATTTATCCCAGGGATGCAAGGATGGTACAATATCTGCAAATCAATAAATGTGATACATCACATAAACAAATTGAGAGATAAAAACCACATAGTCATATCAATTGATGCAGAAAAAGCATTTGACAAAATCCAACACCCATTTTTTATAAAAACTCTCAGCAAGGTGGGAATAGAAGGATAATACCTCAACATAATAAAAGACATATATGACAAACCCACAACCAACATCATACTCAATGGGCAAAAACTAAAACCATTTCCCCTAAGAACAGGAACAAGACAGGGATGCCCGCTTTCACCGCTCCTATTCAACATAGTACTGGAAGTACTAGCCATTGCAATTAGACAAGAAGAAGAAATAAAAGGCATCCAAATTGGAAAAGAAGGAGTAAAACTGTCCTTATTCGCAGATGACATGATACTGTACATAGAAAACCCTAAAGACTCCATCAAAAAATTATTAGACTTAATAAATGAATTCGGCAATGTAGCAGGATACAAAATTAATGCTAAGAAATCTATGGCATTTCTATACACCAACAGTGAACTTACAGAAAGAGAGACTAAAAAAGCAATCCCATTTACCATCGCATCAAAAAAATTAAGATACTTAGGAATAAACCTAACCAAGGAGGTAAAAGACCTATACACGGAAAACTACAGGACACTGAAAAAAGAGATAGAGGAAGATGTAAACAGATGGAAGAACATACCATGTTCATGGATTGGTAGAATCAACATCATTAAAATGTCCATACTATCCAAAGCGATCTATAGATTCAATGCCCTCCCCATTAAAATACCAATGGCATATTTCACAGACCTAGAAAGAACTCTCCAAAAATTCATCTGTAATAAAAAAAAAAAAGACCCCGAATAGCCACAGCAATCCTGAGAAAGAAGAATAAAGTAGGAGGGATCTCAATACCAGATTTCAAGCTGTATTACAAAACCACTGTTCTCAAAACAGCCTGTTACTGGCACAAGAACAGGCATATAGACCAATGGAATAGAATAGAGAATCCAGTTATCGACCCAAACCACTATGCTCAATTAATATTTGACAAAGGAGGCATGAACATACAATGGAGTCAAGACAGTCTCTTCAATAAATGGTGTTGGGAAAATTGGACAGATACATGCAAAAAAATGAAACTAGACCACCAACTTACACCATACACAAAAATAAACTCAAAATGGATAAAGGACTTAAACATAAGACGGGAAACCATAAAAATACTAGAAGAATCCACAGGCAGAGAAATCTCAAACATATGCCGAAGTAATTTCTTCAGTGATACCACTCCTAGGGCAATGGAAACTAAAGAGAAAATAAACAAATGGGACTACAGTAAAATAAAAAGCTTTTGCATAGCAAAAGAAACGATCAACAAAACAACAAGAAAGCCCACTGTATGGGAGAACATATTTGCAAATGTTATCACTGATAAAGGTTTAATCTCCAACATTTACAGGGAACTCATACAACTCAATAAAAGGAAGATAAACGACTCAATAAAAAAATGGGCAACAGACCTAAATAGATATTTTTCTAAAGAAGACAGAAGGAAGGCCAAGAGCACATGAAAACATGCTAAAAGTCACTAATCATCCAAGAGATGCAAATCAAAACAACAATGCAGTACCATTTCATACCTGTCAGAATGGCAATCATCAACAAATCAACAAACGACAAGTGCTGGAGAGAATGCGGAGAAAAAGGAACTCTCGTGCACTGCTGGCGGGAATGCAGACTGGTGCAGCCACTGTGGAGAACAGTATGGAGTTTCAAAAAACTAAAAATGGAACTCCCATTTGACCCAGTAATCCCACTTCTAGGAATATATCCTAAGAAACCAGAAACATGAATCAGAAAGGATATATGCACCCCTATGTTCATAGCAGCACAATTTACAATAGCTAAGATTTGGAAACAGCCTAGGTGCCTGTCAGCAGATGACTGGATCAGAAAACTATGGTACATCTACACAATGGAATACTATGCTGCCATAAAAAAGAAGGAATTATTACCATTTGTAGGCACCTGGATGGAATTAGAGAACATTATGCTAAGTGAAATAAGCCAGTCAATGAAAGAAAAATACCACATGATCTCACTCATTTATGGATAATAAAGAACATTATAAACTGATGAACAAAAGATAGATACAGAGGCAGTAAAGCATCAAACAAACTGTCAAATTACAACAGGAAGTTTGGGGAGGAGTGGGGGAAATATGAGATCAACTGAAGGACTTGTATGCATGCATATAAGCATAACCAATGAATGCAAGACACTGGGGGGTGAGGGCATGTATGGGAGTGGGGTGGGGGGGCAATGGGAAGATATGTACACATGTAATACCTTAATCAATAAAATAAAATAAAAAGAAGGAACTACTAATGATTTGGTTTTGTGTCCAGAATATATTTTTTTTTATATTTTATTGATTTTTCACAGAGAGGAAGAAAGAGGGATAGCAAGTTAGAAACATTGATGAGAGAGAAACATCGATCAGCTGCCTCCTGCACACCCCCTACTGGGGACATGCCCACAACCAAGGTATATGCCCTTGACCGGAATCGAACCTGGGACCTTTCAGTCCACAGGCTGACGCTCTATCCACTGAGCCAAACCGGTTTCAGCCAGAATATTTTCTTTTTAAAAAATGTAATTGAAAAAAAATATAAAAAAATAAAAATAAATAAAAAATGTAATTGGCAATCTAATCGAGGACTCTGAGAGACTGTTTAAAAGCTGTGAATGCCTGAAACTTATAGGCCAAGGTGTTGCCTGCCTGAGATTAATTCTGTTCCCAACAAAGGACTAAGCCAGTTGATAAGTTACCAAAGCTGCCATTTGGGGTGGGGGGTGAGGGGGATGGAAATTAGTTGAGATGGGAAAGTCTTTTATTGGATCATATATATAGGCAGATCATTCTGTCTTAGAGGTGCTAATTCTTGAAATTGACAAGACCCTTTCTTTTCTAATTATGAAGCTACTAGAAGCCTGATGCATGAAGATTCATGCTAGAATGGGCTTTCCTTTCCCTGGCTGCCAGCACTGCCTTTCCACTCCAGCCCAGCCTCTTTCCACTCTGGGAACCGCCTCTTTCCGCTCCGGCCCCGCCTTCCCACGATGCCCAGAGGCCCTGAGAGACGGGGTGGGGCAGAACGCCTGCATTGTCGCCATGGTGACTACGCAAGCATCCCGCCCTTGTCACTGGGTGCCTGTGTATGCAAATTAACCGCCATCTTTGTTGGGTTAATTTGCATATCGCTCCTGATTGGTTGGTGGTGTAGTGGAGGTGTGGTCAATTTACATGTTTGTCTATTATTAGGTAAGATAGATATTAGCTTGTCCATCCAAGTTCCTGGCTATTTGGAGGGAGGTGAAGAGGATGGTATAGGTCAGGTGTGAGAGTAAAGAGAGGAGCCCATGTTTTTAGGATGGAAAAACTCTTAGAGCCTCTCTATTTTTTGAACTTTGAACTCTGAAACCATTGGTGGCAGGTTTCAGTCACTGACAGCACAAGTTCATTGAATCACTTCAAGAGCTGGATTATTTCAAAAGCCCTGGTCTCAGGAGAAGATTAAACTTTCACTTTCATACTGGGGCAGTGGTTCACTTTAAGACACAAAACAAATATTCTTTTTTTTCATCCCAAGAATTAACTAATACCCAAAATGCTGTCTTGACTCATAAAATCTGTCAGTTCTTGACAAAATCCAGACCTACATCTAGAACTTCATTGTAAAATCCTTTTAGGCATGTGTTAGATTTCTGTGAAAACTTTGTTTAAATGTAAACTTCATACAACACTGTCAGTTTTTGTTTTAATAAAACTATAGATTTATTTTTAAAAAAAAGAATGAGTCTTTATTGCAGAAGTCAGTGGCCATATATCCATCGGACAAGACAGTTATTTACAGCGAAGTCCATAAAGGCAGGGAGCCGGTCACATCTTGCCATAAAGCAGCATCAGTCTCTGTGCCCACAGTTACCTGAGCAGCTGCATACTGCCTCTGACTCACCGCCTCACATCACAGCGGTACCTAAGCTCCCTGCCTCAGCAGCTTCTCCTGCCTTCCTTGCACAGCACACTGGCTGGTTCGCATGGTAGCTACATCTGAGCTCTCTAGCCTTTCCCCTTCCTAGCTGCTCTCTCCAGCTTCATCTTCACACTGCACACATAGGAGCTACATTCTCCGTCTCCACCGCCTCTGCTTCTCTAAGCTCTCTAGCCTCTCTCTGTTCAGCAACCTGTCTACTACTCCAGAGACAAAGAAGGCTGGCTGCCAACAGTGACATCAGTCATTTGGGTTACAGAAGGGCACAGTGTACCGTGTGTCCTTGCACCTGTTCATGATGTCTTGGCCTTGGACACCCCAATTAGGCTCATGCTCAGGGCGGCCTTGGCCAGTATGGTGTATTGACAAGAAGGCCTCTGTGCTCCTATTGGCCTCGACTATCTGGGGATTCTGGCATGGTTCCCACAGTAGGCAAATTTTCTTTTTCCTTTTTGTATCTTCCTGTGTGTTTTTTTTTTCAATTTTTAATAATAAGCAAGCATTATTAGATTTTTTATTTTGTTAAAATTATATATATATATATATATATATATATATATATATATATATATATATATATACACACACACATACACACTGAGTGGCTAGATTATTATGATCTCTGAACGCATAATAATCTGGCCACTCAGTGTGTGTGTGTGTGTGTGTGTGTGTGTGTGTGTGTGTGTGTGTGTATTAGAGGCCCAGTGCATGAATTCGTGTATGGGTGGGGTCCAGCCAGCCTGGCCAAGGGGAGGGGACATGGGCTGTTGGCTGGCCTGCCTGCTGGTCGAACTCCTAGTCAAGGGGACAATTTGCATATTAGCCTTTTATTATATAGGATATACACTGAGTGGCCAGATTATTATGTGTTCAGAGATCATAATAATCTGGCCACTCAGTGTATATTTTTAATTCCTATTTGAGGGCATGCTTAGAGAGAGTAAGGGAGAGAGAGAGAGAGAGAGAGAGAGAGAGAGATCCATCGGTTGTCTTCAGTACATGCCCTGAATGACCAGAATCAAACCAGCAACCTTTCCATGCACAGGATGACACTCAACCAACTGGGCCAAAAATATCCAAAAAATGAAAAGCAAATGCACGGCATAATGAATCACTGAGTGAACACCTCCACAGAAAGAGGTCATGGATGCATTCTAGAAAATGCTTTGTCCTTTTCATTTGCAAAGCTTGCTCTTTTCTGATGGGTGGCCACCATTTTGCTGTGTTCCTTTCCTTGCTTTGTGTAGCAGTTTTGCCACCTATGTATGCATCTAAACACTATGGTCTAATCTGGACTATTTTTAAAATGTAGGTAAATGGGAACTATATTGTATATACTTTTTGTATATGGCTTTTTTCTTTCAGTCAACATTTGTTTTGTGAGATAAATCCATGTGTGACAAGTATTAGTATCTACTGTATGCTATGTATCTAATATATTTATTCTCATTATTACGTAATACTCCATTGTGTGAGTGAGTGCGACACTGAGTGTACTCGTTCTCCTGTGACAGACATTCCTCTGAAGGGCTTTACAGAGGGCAGCTGTGAGCAGCTTTTATACAGGCTTCCTGGTGTCTATCCACCAGTCTCTTTAAGATACAGATAAAAAGCCAGAAGTTTGCCCTAGCTGGTTTGGTTCAGTGGATAGAGTGTCGGCCTGGGGACTGAAGGGTCCCAGGTTCAATTCCGGTCAAGGGCATGTACCTTGGTTGCAGGCACATTCCCAGTAGGAGGTGTGCAGGAGGCAGCTGATTGATGCTTCTCTCTCATCGATGTTTCTAACTCTCTATCCCTCTCCCTTCCTCTCTGTAAAAAATCAATAAAATATATTTTTAAAAAAGCCAGAAGTTCTGAGTAACCCGGAGAGATAATACTGAACTGTTTTCAATGTGGATTAACCACTTTTACTCCTTCAGTAGTGTGAGAGTTTCTGTTGCTCCACATTTTCACTATACTTGGATATTGTCAGATTTTGAGATTTTTGCCATTTCTGGGGATATAAGGCAAGGTGTGAAGCAGTTTTGCCCTCATGTTGTAACTTGCATTTTTCACTGAAGTGGAGTAACTTTTCATACCTTTATTATCATTTGGAGCTTCCTTTTTGTTAAGTGTTTGCTTGAAAGTTTTGCTCATTTTTCTTAATATGGTTTTTTTGTTTTTTTAAAGGAGTTCTTTTCAAAAAAACATGTTTTCATTGATTTTTAGAGAAAGAGGAAGGGAGAGGGAGAAGGGAGAGAGAGATAGGAACATCGATGAGAAAAGAAACATGGATAGACCGCCTCCTGCAAACCCCACACTGTGGATTGAGCCTGAAACTCTGGCATATGCCCTGACTGGGAATTGAACCATGACCTCCTGGTTCATAAGCCAACACTCAACCACTGAACCACACAGGCTGGATCTACTTGGCTTTTTATATTTCTGTATAAAATTTAGGATCTACCTACAAGTTCCACAGGAAAATAATTTTAGAATTTAGATTATGAATGAATTGATAGTATAGGTAAATCCAATGGAAAACTGGTATCCACCCCAATAAAACCATTTATTTGAAAAATATCTTTTATAAAGTTTCCCTGTAGAGGCTTTTCACAGTTTGTTAGATACTCAACTAGGTACTTATATTATACTAATGCAGTAATTATTTTTCTCAACTTTTATTTGATTTATGGCTGTTATTTAGCAATAAAAATAAAATTTGTATATTGATTTTATACCCAGCAACCTAGCCAAATTCTATTATAAATTTCATTAAAGCCCTGGCCAGTTCAGCTCAGTGATTAGAACATTGGCCTTTGGACCAAAAGGTCTCGGGTTCAATTCTTGGTCAAGAGCAGGTACCTAGGTTGCAGGTTCGATTCCTGGCCCCTGTCTGGGCTTGTGCAGGAGGCAACCAATTGATGTTTCTCTCTCTCTCTCCCTCTCCTCCTGCCCTGCTCCCACTCTCTCTAAAAATCAATGGAAAAAAATATCTTCGGATGAGGGTTAAAAAAAGAAGAAATAAGTTCCAACAAAAATATTCTAATTTTCTTTCATCAGAATCATATAATCTACTAATAACAATGCTAACTTTTTTTTTCCTGCTTTACTGTGGAGTTAAGGTCTCCAGAAAAAAATTGAACCCAAGTGGAGACAACAGGCATTTTTGTTTTATTCCAAATCTTAGAAGGAAAACTTTTTATATTTAACCATTAAATATTTTAATACTTAACCATATATGATGTTAGCTATAGGTATTGGTAGTGTTAGTCATCAAATTAAAAAATTCACTTTAATTCCAACTTTGCTGAGAACTTGAATTACGTTAATCACACGCTTTTTTCCCCATCTGTTGAAGTAATCATATGCTTCCCCTTAACCTGTTAATGTGTTGGTTTATATTAATTGATTTTCTAGTATTCAATCAACCTTGCATTTTTGCTATAACTCTAACTTGGCCATAATCTATTCAAATATTGCATTTACTTGGGACTACAATAAAATGAGATAGGCATTCTTTTTTATCCTAGCTTCTGTATTTCCTTTTTCTCTACTGAATTCTAGGTAGTTTCTTTTGACCAACCTTCTTTTTTCAGCTATGTCTAATCTCAGTTAAACCTATTCATTGAGTTTTTAATTTCAATTATTGTATTTTTCAGTTCTGGAATTGCTTTATATTTTGTAATCTAATATGCGCTCTCACTTTTTATAGTTCCCAGTTCCCTGATAAAATTTTCAAACATGTTTTACTTTCTTGAAAGTACATGTAGCCATATTATAGTATGTATCTGATAATTCCAGTATCTGAAGTATTTGCATATGTTTTCATATATGTTCATTCTGTTGCTTCTCTTTCAAGGTGTCTTAGATTTGTAGGAAGATATGAAGACTTAATATGTTGGTATGTTACTCCAGAGGGGACATTTGTTTGCTTCTGTCAGTTACCTGGATAGATCTTAATCCAGGTCATGACCTAGGTTTACCGGGTTCACTCAGGGGGATGTGCTGTAAATTTATATGAAGGTTAGGTGACTTCTGGCTTACTCTTACCTTGAGAGTGAGGACCGTCAGATCTCAGCTTACAATAAAGAGCTGATGTTCAGACCCCCCAGTCTGGGTGGGTCTGGGCCTTTATGATTGTCCCACACATCCCAAACTACCTTCCTGTTTAGAAAATGCCCTCAGAACAAAGTGAGGGCATTTAAATTTGGGCTCCTCTCTTGTTTTACTCTGGATTTTGGACATTTTTTTTTTTTTTTTTTTACCATCTTACTAGTGCTTTGCTGCTTTTAGTAGTTTTCCCCATATATCTCATCCTGCAGGGTTATTTTTTTTGTGTGTGTGTGTTTAAATATATTTTTATTGTCTTCAGAGAGGAAGGGAGAGAGGGAGAGAGAGATAGAAACATCAATAATGAGAGAGAATCATTGATTGGTTACCTCCTGCACTCCCTGCACTGGGAATCAAGCCTGAAACCTGGGCTTGCGCCCTGACCCAGAATCAAACCGTGACCTCCTGGTTCATAAGTCGATGCTCAACCACTGAGCCACACTGGCCAGGCTCATCCTTCAATTTTGTTTGTTCTCCAGTGGAGACGGATTTCTGATTTCCTAGAACATTGTTACTGGCAGCAGAAGTTCTGTATTTTTTCTCCCACAAAATTGATTTTATTTGTTCTATTTTCTGAAATTAAAATACCTTAAAATTTTCCTGATTAAAGAGGTTAAAAATACTCCCTGTATAAAAACAAATAAAAATTTAAAATAGCCCTGACTGGTGTTACTCAGTGGTTAGAGCATTGGCCTGAAAACCAGAGGGTCACAGGTCCGATTCCTGGTTAAGTGGGAGTACCTGGGTTAAGGTTTGATCCCCTTCCACAGGGTTGGGGCACGTGTGGGAGGAAAACAATCATGTGTCTCTCTCATATCCATATTTCTCTTTCTCTCTCCCCTACCCTCTCCCTTCCACTCTCTCTGAAAAAAATCAATGGAAAAAATATCTTCACTACTCGAGTGAGGATTAATAAAAATAAATTTTCAATTAAAAAATATGACCAAAATAAACCCCAACAAAATACAAAAAAAAATTTTTTTTAAAAGAAAGAAAATGTCTTATAAATCCCAACAACCAGAGATAACCATTGTTGACATTCTCTTGACTGGACATTCACACTTTTTTCTATGCAGATATATGTAATTTTACATAAATAATCTATATCAGTGGTCGGCAAACTCATTAGTCAACAGAGCCAAATATCAAAAGTACAGCGATTGAAATTTCTTTTGAGAGCTGAATTTTTTAAACTTAAACTTCTTCTAACGCCACTTCTTCAAAATAGACTCGCCCAGGCCGTGGTATTTTGTGGAAGAGCCACACTCAAGGGGCCAAAGAGCCGCATGTGGCTCGCGAGCCGCAGTTTGCCGACTACGGATCTATATATATAATAGAGGAATATGCATCATGACCGTTCACAGGGTGGGCGGGGCTGCGGGGCCGAACTCCGGGTCTAAGCGGGATTTCGTCTGCCCAGGCAGACTCCTCCACCCCGCAGCTAATCCCTACCGTTTACTAAACTTTACTGGAGCTGCTCCCCACACCCCCACCCCCTGCCCCAGGACCGCGCTGCCCTCCGCAGGGCGCCCCGGCAGCCTCCTGACAAACCCGCAGCCCGGGAGAGCCGAGTGGGGGCTGCAGGGAGCCACGGAGGGGCGGGCGGGCGGGCGGGCGGACGGAGCCAAGTTCCTGGGGGGTCTGAGGAGAGCCCGACTGCAAAGAAGGAAGAGGAAGTGGCTATGGGGAGCTCTTCCAATCCCCCTGCACCTCGGAGGCGGGGGTGGGGGGGGCGGGTAGGAGAATGGGGAGGCTGACCTGAGGGGGATAAGACCCAGCCTCAGAGGTAGCTGCAGCCCGCACCTCCGCACCTCTGCCTCCCGATCTCTTCCCCCGCCCCCCGCCAGGGGTGCCCACAACAATAGCACGCTGGCAACGACCGGTCAGCGCCCCTGAGGCACTGGGGGCCCCCTCCGCTGGGCAGCACGCCTCTCCTCCCTACAACTCCAGACCCGGTGGAGGCAGGCCTGAGCGGCCCCCCAGGGTCAGACCCATCCCGCCCCCAGCAGCGGGGCCTTCTCTGCAGAGAAGCGCACTGAACCTCGCAGGGGGCGCAACTAAACCCGCCCTCCTAGCCCGCCTGGCCCCGCCCTGACCCGCCCGTCCACTCCAGGAGATTGGAGCCCCGCCCTGAGCACATACAGCTGCGAAATGGCCACAATAATTTAAAGAATGGTGCCAAACGGGGCTCACCGCCCCCCTACTGACCCCTTCCCCCCGACCCCCTGAGCGTCCCAGGGAGGACCACCGCTACAGGGCTGCTGGCCAGAGCCCGCCCCTCTGAGGCCTGCGTAACCCTCTGCAAAGCTTCCATAGCTACAGTCCCAGGAAACAGTCATGCCCTCCTCCCCTAATCAGCACCTGCTACCTGCGAGGGTACCCATGAGCTTAAAAATAACAATCCCTTCCTGTTTAGACATCACTTACTTGAAACATTTCTAGGTTTATTAGCTCAGAACCTCCTCATGACAACCCAGCGAGGTAGGCGGAGAAGAGATTACAATTCCGAAAGTATATGTGTATGTATTCAGAAACGAAGCTCAGAGAGGAAAAGTGTCAAGCCCAGTGGTTCCCAAGGTGCAGCACGTGTCCCACAGGGGGGCAATTTGATTTTAAGTGGGGGGCAATTCGAGAATGAGTTAACAGTGAATTTTTTGCATTGCTTATGGTTCTAGGGGGCCTCATCTACAGTGTATCCTATATAATAAAAGGCTAATATGCAAATGACCAAATGGTGGAAGGACTGGTCACTATGATGCGCATTGACCACCAGGGGGCAGACACTCAACACAGGAGCTGCTCCCTGGTGGTCAGTGCACTCCCACAGGGGGAGCACCGCTCAGCCAGAAGCCGGGCTCATAGCTGGTGAGCACAGTGGCAGTGGTGGGAGCCTCTCCCACCTCCGTGGCAATGCTAAGGATGTCCAACTGACGGCTTAGGTCCACTAAGCTGTCAGTCAGACATCCCCCCAGGGTTCCCGGACCGCGAGAGGGCGCAGGCCAGGCGGAGGGACCCCACCAAGTGCACAAATTTTGTTCACTGGGCCTCTAGTTTTATATAAATGGCGTCATGTTATGCGCAATTTTGTTATCATATATTTTCTTTACTTTCTTTTTTAAAAATATATTTTTATTGATTTCAGAGAGGAAGGGAGAGGGAGAGATAGAAACATCAATAATGAGAGAGAATCATTCATCAGCTGCCTCCTGTACACCCCCTAATGGGGACCGAGCCCACAACCAGGCATGTTCCCTGACCGGGTATTGAACTGTGACCTCCTGGTTTATAGGTTGACACTCAACCACTGAGTCACGCCAGCTGGGCTATTTCCTTTACTTTCAACCCTGTTTTGCTCTTATCCTCCCCATCTCCTATCTTGACCTAGGTCATTAATATTACCAATGTTAGCAGCCTGAGGTGTATCCTTTTAATTACTTCCTCTACCATTACTCAAATATGCAAATATATACACTGAGTGGCCAGTTTATTATGATCTCTGAATGCATAATAATCTGGCCACTCAGTGTATATATATATATATATTCAGGCCCAGTGCATGAATTTGTGCATGGGTGGGGTCCAGCAAGCCTAGTCAGGGGGAGGGGACATGGGCAGTTGGCCAGCCTGCCTGCTGGTCGAACTCCTGGTTGAGGGGACAATTTGCATATTAGCCTTTTATTATATAGGATATACACTGAGTGGCCAGATTATTATGCTTTCAGAGATCATAATAATCTGGCCACTCGGTGTATATGCATGTGCATAAGGGATTCTTTGGTCATTCTTTGGAATCATGCTATATCCACTTCTCTGCATCTTGCTTTTCTCAAGTGAGATCATTTCAAATCAGTTTGCAGAGTTCTAATTCACTTGTAATTACTGCATTTATAACATGGATGGCCACAATTGATAAATCTATGAAGCATTGCTTTAAGTATATTTTTAAAACATTCATTTTACAAGTGAAAAATCAGCCAAAGTGCCAGTGCTACTTCCTTGCAACTGTGGTTCAGGCAAGTGTCCTGCACTCTGCCAATAAAATACACACACGTTTTAAACATTTTTTTTAATTTGGAAAATTTTGAAAAGTAGACAGAAGAGCATGAGGAATCCTCAACAATCTATTTACCCCCAAAACCATCCAACAATTGCCTATCCTTTCCTATCATTCCCCTCTCCAGCCTTGTGGAGACTGGGCATCAGATCCCAGACATCGTATTTTATCTTGGGACTCACATCAAAATTTGATTTTAAAGAGAATGCGGAGAAGAAGGAGACAACATATAAAATGGATTCTGATGCGAATAACAGAAGTCTTAGCAGAGTATCTGGGTGACATCAGGATTTGTGTAGCCCCAGGACTGATTCTCTACCCATCCTAGAGTTTCAGGGGTCTCCCTAACTTCCCTGGTCACATTCCCTTTTCTGTTTAAACTAGTTGCAAAAAAGAGCCCTGACTGGTCGCTACATGTGGGTCAAGTGTATCCTTGCTTTAATGACCAGAGTAAAAACAAACAAACAAACAAACAAAGACCCCCAGAAAACAAAAACAAAATAATGACCAGACCCAAGGGATGGGCATATGTAGTTCTTACTTTCAAATTGTGAAGTAGCAGATTCTTTGAAAAAGGAGAAGGGATTGGACATGCCCTGGCTATCTATTGTACTGATGATCCAGTGCCCTTCTTTCCTTCTAGGAATTACACTCCTTTTGTCTTAGTGTAGATTCTCCCAGAACAAGACCCTGAGAAGAGGATTCAAGTGCAAGTTATTTACTTGGGAGGTTCAGAGAACTCCGCTGGGGTGGGGAAGGGGGACAGAGAAGAGTTAGTTAATGAAGGGTGTGTTATTTAGGACAATTGGCTCTTAATCTTGCTGGGGAGTTATGGTAGACAATGTAGAAGCCCAGAGTTGTTCCATCCAAAAGATGAGGGGGCTGAGGTATTTATGGATTAACTCCCATCACTTATTGGTAGAGGGCTGCTCCCAAGAACATTAATTCCCTGGCCCTTTCTAGCTTGGGCAGAGTGGGTTCTAGCAGTTGAGAAGACAGTCACAGTGCAAGCAGGCTTTGGGAGCTGGGTAGTGTACTTGCAAGTGGTAAATGCTGAAGGAATATGGGTACAGCCAAGAGAATCCCGACATCCCGCTTCTAGGGATTGTTCCTCCCTCCTGCTTCATCTCAGTTTTCTCTTGTTGCAGAAGACCAAAGAAAACCAAGGACACTTCTGAGAAAAAAAGGAGGGACACTGTTTAATACGCCAGCGGACTCAGGGAACAGCCTTCCAAATCTGAGTGAAGGAACATGCATGGGGCCCTCCCTTAGATCTCCCTGTGGTCCTTGTCCCACAAACATGGATTATGCTTCTGGTCCTTTTCTCGGGCCTTGCAAGAAGGCCGCCAGGTGTTGGGGGTCTCCAGGCCATATCTAATGGTCTGGCCTGGCACCAGCGTTAATAACCCTCCCTCCGGGGCAGTGCACTGTTCACAGTAACAGGTTCTGCAAGACCAGTATCTGTGAAGGAGATAGGGACTTAATTATAGGTTATCAGGAACGTACACTGAGCTTGCTGGCTTGGATTCAGATCACTAGCCCCAAATATCAGGGTTACATTGGAATTAGCCCTTTTTAGCCTTCTCACTCTTGGATCCTGTCTTTTTTTTTTTTTTTTTTTTAACACAGACTTCATCCCCACACCCCTGCCACAGATAAGATTGATTTGGGGATAGGTAGTCCATGCTGAGTTCATCTTAGCCCTTTCCCAGGATTATTAATATTTTTTATCATGGGCCAGCATGGGTGAGCTATTGATGGCAGAAACTGTGTTTCCATAAATAACAGAGAGAGCTGGACAAAGGCTGGAGCAGAGAAGCAGAGGAGAGAGTCCTGGAGTCAGTCCAGATCTGTCGGAAGGTTCATCACCACCTTTCCTCTGATGTTTAGGTGTCAGGTTTCCCTTAGAAAATGTTTGGGTTAACCTCCGAATCCTCACCATCTTCACCCTCTGAACCCAGCTAGTGCAGGCTGGGCATTTGAAACTATGACAGAAAGGATATAGATTTGGCTATAGTAACAAAGAACTCCAAATAATAACGCTATTTGCATTGTCTATTGCTTTGTAACAGTCCATCCCAAAATGTTGTGGCTTAAAACAATGATTTATTATTTCTCATGATTCTGTGAGCGGACTGGGTGGTTCCTCTGTTCCAATGGTGTTGCCTGGGGTCACTAAGTGGCTACGTTTGGCTGGTGGCTGGCATGGCATGGAATATCCAAAATGACTTCTTTCACCTGCCTGGACCCTTGGCGCTTGATATTGACTGGAGTTCTCCTCCATATGGCCTCTCTCTCACACTGAAACATGGAAATTAAACTGAAACGCGTGGTTTTCCTCTGGGCAGGATGCAAAGGTGGTCCTTGTCCAGGTGGATTTGAAGAATGGAGCCGCGGACAAAAGGTGGTATAGGAAAAGGTGGACATTTATTGGGAAGCAAGCACAGACTCCCACGTGGGGAGGGAGTTCCAAAGGGGTAGCCCACTATGCCCCTTTTCCTCAGGTCTATAAAGGCTGCAGTTCTTTGTGTCCTTATATCCCCTCTGATTGGTCACTATAGCAACTTCAGAGCTCAAACCCCACGTGGGGTCCCCCTCCTTTCTCCCCCTCCTGTGGTAAAACTCTCTATTCCCTGTGAAAATCTGTTTTCCTCTTTCTCCCTTTTGTCTTTCTACTCCCTGTGGCTTTCCCCTGTCTTCTGTGAATGGGTATCTTCCTCTCCCTTTAGGCTGTGTCGCCTTTAGTTCTTTGTGAATGTATGCCTTTTGGCAGCTCCCAGCCCCCCCAGCTTTGCAGTTCTCCCCCATGGACCCCACTTTATTTCTAAAACTCCCTAAACCTGCCTATTTTACCCCTAAAAACTCCTTTCAGTCCCCTCTCCAATTAGGAAACCCCAACAGACAGGGGACACCGGTCTTTCCAGCTACTTCCTGCTGACAAATGGATGTAAATTGGGGCAGCAGTCAGGGTCCCATTGGAGGTGGGCGATCTAGGGGTCCACGGAAGAAGGATATAGCAGTATCCATCTGCGGTTTTCATTTGGGGCACCATTTGTAGCTTTAGGGCTTCTAAATGGGAGGATACGTATGAAACGCACCAAAAGGTTAAACAGGCACTTGCCAAAGATGAGACTGTGAAGGGAGCTAGCCAACTTCTTAGGGATGGCATCATATCCTTAATTTGTGCCCAGGCCTCTGGGGCAAGAAATTGTGAGGCCCTTTCCTTTAGCCAAGCTGCTTGTTGGAGAATTCGAGTTGTTCGTTCCTCTACCTCTTCGGAGGTGTTTATTGAAAGATGAGACAGAGGGCCGAAAACCAGGACTACAGGCTTTATTGAGGAAGGACCCTGCCGGGCTGTCTCACAAGGGGAGAACAGCATCACGTGCAGAGGTGAACACGCCTTTTGAGGGAAGGAATGGGAAGGGATGGGGTTTAGGGTACTGGGTGCGCACTGATTGGTGGTTTCATATAAGGCACATGATTAGGCACTTAGGTACTTAGGAATCGGGCTTTAGGGTATTTGGCAGGTGCTGATTGGTGGTTCAATGTATAGTCCATATAAGGTGCCTGGTTAGGTGCTCAGGAATCTCCAGGCCGCAGGTGCAGGTTACATCATACTCCATCCATCAGCTGGGGGAAGGGAGGATCTATCATTTATGTAGATGCAGCAAGAAGTGTTAATCATGGCACAGGCTCTGCCATGTTCAGCTAGTAGATAATCGAGGGCTTCTCTGTGAGTAAGAACCATGTGTGCTAAAGAAGCTATAGACTTCTGGTTGTCCCTAAAGTTCTGGCCAGCATCCTCAGAGACTTGAGAAATGGCTGTGGTTACGTTGGTGACTGTGATGGCATTGTAAGTGAACCCCGCTGTCAATCTGACTATAGCAGTCACTAGAGCCATTACTCCTAGAACCATGAGAGTAATAGGCTTCCGTATGTGTTGGATTAGACCACCTGATGTGTGGGGAGAGAATTGTTGCTGAATGATGGAATTATTGAGGACTTTGGTGATGGCCTAATTCAGTCAAAGCTGTACTATAGTACAAGATCCAGCACATTTTACTCTAAGAGGGATATGGGAGATTATCTGACCCTGAATTGGGCTGCTAATAACACACCCAGCAGTCAGGGATTTGGGGAGCCAGGATGGCTGAGAAATTCATTAAGACATTAGACTCCCAGTCCCCTGCTATACCAGGGATACAGAAAAAGGCTATAAGTAGGAGCATCTTACGGTGTTTCTGTGTCCCAGCAAGGGCAGAAAAGGTCTCCTCCAGGTACCAGCCCAGGATTCCGGTGACACTCATGAAAAGACAGAATAAGAACTATTAGAAAAATGAAAACAATGATTATCCAGTAATATCAGAGCATGTTACTTATTTGGCACTTGTTGACTCCAGGATTCTTTAGAAAGAGAAGTTTGAGGTCCTCCAGAGGCTCACACAAGTAGGAGTCCAGTGTTTAGTTTATGGCAATACAGCTTCATCCTCCTCCTGTGCTGGCATTTAAGGCTTACTCGAGACAAATGGATTTAATGCTGCTGACCTGTTGGGAGGCATAAAGCTGGAGCCTGTAAAAGGGCCCTCTTCAGTTGTGTAAAAGCTTGCTCAGTCTCAAGTTCCCAGCCTAAAACAGAGAGGCTGTCCTTTTGGGCATCCTTGGTTAGCTGGTAAAAAAAACCGTGTTATTTCTCCATAGCTGACAATAGGGTGAATGGGAATCACCGCTTCATTTACTAGTCACCAGTCCTGAACTAGTCTTCATTTCCTATTAAGTTCTTGTACCCCTGAGATGGGAATATTGTAAGGACTATAACATGGTTTCAATAAACCTTGGGCTTCTAAAATAGATTGCCTATTATAATTGAGTCATTCTCAAGCCTCAGGCTTGAGAGGATATTGCCTCTGATGTGTATATGAGGCTTTCTGCACGATCAGGAAGGCATGCGAAAAGAACAACTCACCCCGCCTGCACCCTAAAGGCTTCTATAAAAATAGTTCTTTGTTGGCTTCCCAGACATGTCTGTAACAGCTACAGCCTCTGAGGGTGATTTACCAGGGTCTGAGAGGAGTACAGAGAAAGTGGCTCCAGTATCGAGGAGGAAATTAAATTCCTTGCCCTCAACAGTCAGGTTTACCTGGGGCTCCTGGGTGGAAATGACAGTCCTCTGAGAAGCTGGGTTGGGAGACCCTGGGCCCCATCAGTCCTGTTGGGCCAGCTGGGTTGCCAGCCCTGCCCCAGGAGACTTCTGTCTCTGGGGGCAGTCCGACTTCCAGTGGTTT